>NC_058084.1:300887372-301193093 GCF_014858855.1 Bufo gargarizans | reverse complement strand
TGAAATAGACTTAGGGCCTATTTAAAAGTGCTAATTTGAGAGAAAGAAAAGTTCAATTTTACGCTGGACAGCTTGCCAAGGGGATGTACAAATATTCAGACAGTTCAGAGACCATCCTGATAATTTCTCAATGGTTGACTATATACGTTATAAACATGTGCCCCCGTGAGATTTTACAATTAGAATTTCAGAAAACTCTGCCAACCTCAGTTATGTTTCCAGAAGATCTTAAGGTAATATAATACTGAAGCTATGCTTAGTAATAACAAATGACTTCTACACTAGACGTCTGTGCTATGGACTTTTCTCATACATTGATATAGAGATAGCAGAAGTTTACTGATATATTAGAAAAATAATAAATCAAATCATCTGGAATTTCAGGAGTGTGATCCTCGCAGATCTTAAATAAGCCACGGTAGTGGTGTAACTACAGGGGAATCAGGGAAAGCAGCTGCTTTGGGCCCGAGTGGAGAACAGGCCCAGGAGCAGTGTCTTTTCTAGTACAATTCAGGCCAGGCCGGGCCCCCAGTGTGACTGTATCTGAAGAAGGCCCGGCGTGGCCTGAAATGTACTAGAAAAGGTGTATATACTAGTAGGAAGGACCTTTGAAATGCAGTAATGGTAGGCTAAAGGACCTCTGATGATGTCATCATGTCACATGATCGAAGGTCCTTTAGCCTACCCTTACTGCATTCCAAAGGTCCTTTAGGCTCCAAGAAACATCAGAGGAGGACAGAGGACATGCAGCCTGTATGTAAATAAATGTATGTGTGACGTACAGAGACATACAGATGTTCCCGTGACAGGTGGCAGGAGATCTGTGAGACTGGCGACACGTGGTTTGATCTGACATGTTTTCCTTTTGGATCAAATGATGTCTGTGTTGTTTCTGGTGCTTGCCATACCTTCGTTCCCCAGGAATGGCTATTGAGGTCATTTTACCTTCTCTATTGTTGTTTCTCCCACTATGCTATGCAGTTTATAGCTTCTGTTAGACTTGTGGTTAGCTTGTGTTTGGTTCTCGACTGAGTTCTTGGTGCTACCAAAGCTTCATTGAAGATAAATGTTTCCTTTTCCTTTTGTTTATATATATTTCTGTGTTTCTTTTCCCTGTAGTTTGTCATTTGGCCTGAGGGAGACTCCTGTTCTTCCTTCCCTTTGGAGGAACAGGTACACTCAGTCCTGACATTAGTTTCAGGGTCCTATAGGGTGAGATAGGATTCTAGGTATCCAGTGCATGAACTTGCCTACCTTTGGGGCTTGTTCATACTAGTATTCTGTCTAGACTGGAGTTAGGGTTTTCTCTACGAGGTGACCATTTTCCTTCCCTAGTTTCCAGGCATTATTCGGGTATCCCCTTTTCCCTCGGTGTGGTGTTTTCCTCCCACACATGAGCGTGACACTATGTATGTGTATTTATTTATATATGGGTGTGCATATGCATGTGTGAATATATATTTGTGTGCATATCAGTGTATGTGTTTGTGTGTATATATGAGTGTGTGTCTGTATATGTGTATGTGTATATGTGTAAATGTGTGTGTGTATGTGTTTATCTGTGTGTGTATATGCGTGTGTGTAAATTATATATCTGTGTGTATGAATATATGTGTTTATCTTTGTGTGTAAATGTGTTTATCTGTGTGTGTGTGTTAGTATGTGAGTGTTTGTGCATCTATGTCAACTTCTGGTTATTGTGTATGTAGGAGATGTCTGGATTTGGGTAGTAGTGTGTGTGTGTGTGTGTGTGTATGTATGTATGTGTGTATGTGTGTATGTATGTATGTATATGTATATGTGTGTATATATATATATATATATATATATATATATATATATATATATAGAAATTGCAGGTTAACAGCAGTTCAGATTAGAGACCAGGTCAATGCCACACAGAGTTCTAGCAGCAGACACATCTCTAGAACTACTGTTAAGAGGAGACTGTGTGAATCAGGCCTTCATGGTAGAATATCTGCTAGGAAACCACTGCTAAGGACAGGCAACAAGCAGAAGAAACTTGTTTGGGCTAAAGAACACAAGGAATGGACATTAGACCAGTGGAAATCTGTGCTTTGGTCTGATTAGTCCAAATTTGAGATTTTTGTGCGACGCAGAAAAGGTGAACGGATGGACTCTACATGCCTGGTTCCCACCGTGAAGCATGGAGGAGGAGGTGTGATGGTGCTTTGCTGGTAACACTGTTGGGGATTTATTCAAAATTGAAGGCATACTGAACCAGCATGGCTACCACAGCATCTTGCAGCGGCATGCTATTCAATCCGGTTTGCGTTTAGTTGGACCATCATTTATTTTTCAACAGGACAATCACCCCAAACACACTTCCAGGCTGTGTAAGGGCTATTTGACCATGAAGGAGAGTGATGGGGTGCTGCGCCAGATGACCTGGCCTCCACAGTCACCGGACCTGAACCCAATCGAGATGGTTTGGGGTGAGCTGGACCGCAGAGTGAAGGCAAAAGGGCCAACAAGTGCTAAGCATCTCTGGGAACTCCTTCAAGACTGTTGGAAGACCATTTCAGGTGACTACCTCTTGAAGCTCATCAAGAGAATGCCAAGAGTGTGCAAAGCAGTAATCGAAGCAAAAGGTGGCTACTTTGAAGAACCTAGAATATGACATTTTTTCAGTTGTTTCACACTTTTTTGTTATGTATATAATTCCACATGTGTTAATTTATAGTTTTGATGCCTTCAGTGTGAATCTACAATTGTCATAGTCATAAAATAAAGAAAACTCTTTGAATGAGTAGGTGTGTCCAAACTTTTGGTCTGTACTGTAGATATATTATATATAGAGAATTAGAGCAGATATTTAGGACACTGATACTGCGACAGATACTTTTTTTTTGTTTACGCCCCTGAGCCACTGTGTACCCGAACTAGCACAGTCAGTCTGGTCGACGGAAAATATACCGCAACCTCAGTCTCAATGAGCTTTGCTAGTTCTGGCTCACTATGAGTCCTTCAAACAGCTAATTAGCGGGGTTACTTTAAGGAAGACCCCTCCCCTACCTATCTTATATTGCCATCCCATTTTAGAGGAAATATGTCACCAAAAACTTTATCTGCCAGTTAAAACCGAATAGTAACACATATGCTTTTTATTTTCTGATTGGAGATGTATTTCTTCTATTTCTTGAACATCAAATGCCTGAGTTGTTCTTAACATCATTTAGAGAGCATTAAGAAAACTGCTTTATGGCAGCCCCATGGGCCATACACACAGTGGACAGGAGAGGACCCTATAGACTTCTATGGGAGAGTTTTCTAGGCATGTCTGTGATCTGTGCAGAGATCATTGCACAAGGAAATAATAGAGACGCTCTGACAATCAGCTATTGTGAATGATGGGTCCCGTCTTATCTATACTCAGGGGTGATATCATTACAGGCAGGATTAGAATGATAGATAAGTGTGAAAACTACAGGAAATTATGTTTTTTGTTTAAATATAAATATTGGTACGTAAAATTAAAAATGTCATCAAAAATTCTTAAATATATTAAACATAAAAATGTGATTTAAACAGTGGATCATTTTTTGATGACACATTTCCTTTATGGATAAGTCATCAAAATTGAAGGGTTAACCCTTTAACATTGATGAAGTATGTATCCAAAGTAAAGGTGAGATATATCATGGAATGTACTGCTGCTCACACCCAAGTCTTTTGTGATTATACAATACTAGACATTAAGCCTGTTACAATAACAGGTGCTAGAACAGTAGTGCATAAACATTAGTAGGAACAGTCTATATTAAATGGCAAGGGAACTTGACCACACTGACTGGTGGCTCAGACTGGTGGCTGTGGCTGGTGGCCGAGACTGGCGGCTGTGGCTGAGACTGCAAGCACTGACTGGTGGCTGTGGCTGACACTGCTGGCACTGACTGGTGGCTGTGGCTGGTGGCCGAGATTGGTGACTGTGGCTGAGATTGTTGGCTGTTGCTTGAGGCTGAGACTGCTAGCACTGAGTGCTGGCTGTGGCTGAGACTGCTGACTGCGGCTGGTGGCTGAGACTGCTGGCACTGACTGGTGACTGTGGCTGAGACTGCTGGCTGAGGCTGAGACTGCTGGCACTGACTAGTGGCTGTGGCTTGTGGCTGAGACTGCTGGCACTGACTAGTGGCTGTGGCTTGTGGCTGAGACTGCTGGCACTGAGTGCTGGCTGTAGCTGTGGCTTGTGGCGGAGACTGCTGGCACTGAGTGCTGGCTGTGGCTGAAACTGCTGACTGCAGCTGGTGGCTGAGACTGCTGGCTCTGACTGGTGGCTGTGGCTGAGACTGCTGGATGTGGCTTGTGGCTGAGACTGCTGGCACTGAGTGCTGGCTGTGTCTGAGACTGATGGCACTGACTGGCACTGTGACTGGTGGCTGTACAATTGGCACTGACTGCTGGTGCTGAGACTGCTGATAGTGACTGGTAAATCAGACTGCTGGCAGGGGCTCCTCTCTATATGGCTGATAGTTCTGTGACTGATAAACAGAAATGGCGTCTGGGACTGACGAACAGAAATTGTGGCGCTCCGATCTGCTTGCTGGGACGCAGGTGTGGGTGGTGCAGAAGGCATGTGGAACGTCGTGTCCTGATTGGATGGCACGCTGGTGTGAGCGGTGCGGGGTGTGTGTTATTATTAGGGTTATTACTGCAGTATAGAAATCGCCTGATAGAGTAGATAATGTGATATATTTATAGAGCAGGTCGTAACGATACGGCGATACCTAATAAGTCAATTTTTTACATTTTATTTTGGATTTGCACAAAAAAATATTTAAATTATGTTTTTGTGTTTCCATTTTCTGAAAGCCATATTTTTTTACTTTTTTTAGGCGATTGTCTTAGGTAGGATCTCATTTTTTGCTGGAAGAGATGATGGTTTTGTTGGTACCATTATGGGGCACATGACTTTTTGATTGCTTGGTATTACACTTTTTGTGATGTAAGATGATAAAAAATTGATGTTTTTTGGCACATTTTTTATTTTATTTTTTTATGGTGTTCTCCAGATGGGATGGATCACATGCTATTTTTAAAGAGTAGGTTGTTACGGACATGACAATACCTAATATGTGCATTTTTTTAACTTAATTTTATTCAATAAAAGCATGTTTTAAAAAAGAAAATCATGTTTTTGTTTCTCCATTTTCAGAAAGCCATATTTTTATATTTTTTGGATGATTGGCTTATGTAGGCTAATTTTTTTGTGGGATGAGGTCATGATTGGTGCTAAGTTTGGATACATATGACTTTTTTGATCACTTTTTATACCATTTATTGGGAAGTGCGGTGGGCAAAATTGCAATTCTATCAGTTTTTTTTTTTATGGCGTTCGCCATGCGGTAAAAGTAACATGATTCTTATATAGATCATGTCCTTACAGATGCGGCGATACCAAAAATGTTTAGTGTTTTTGATTTTTTTTTTTACATTTTTAACCAATAATGTGTGGATATAGGAAGATAGATATAGAGAGAGATATATATATATATATACACTTTTTTTTTTTTTACATTTTTTGGACCCAGACCCACTTGGTTCTTGAATATCCAGTGGTTCTGATGGCTTACAATACACTGCAGTACACTATATAGTGTACTGTAGTCAGCGGCCACTCTAGGAACAATATATAGGGGGGGCACCTACGATTCCACAGTCAAAAGTGTGGATGACACACTGCTTTGGGGGCATCTGTGGATGACACCGTTATGGGTATCTGTGGATGACACATTGTTATAGGGGATCTGTGGATGACACCGTTATGGAGGATCTGTGGATGACACTGTTATGGGCATCAGTGGATGACACTCAACCACAACCACAATCAAACCCAACGGGTCAAACTTGTTAAATTTCTCCCAATACCCCCTCACCACCACTTAATTAACTCCTTCATGGACTAAAAAAAAGTTCAAAGCATAACACACAGCAATGGGGCTGGGTGGGCTGGCAAGGGAGGGGTTAATAAGTGATGGATAGCCGTGTGTTTACTAGGCAAGCACCTGTTGTGACAGGTGTAAAGCAATCTCCTAATTGTATCCCCCTTCCAGTCCTGCAAGACACAATGCAATTAATAGCACCCCCACCCTCTCCCCTTCACAATGATAATGCACTCTACTCAGCACTCCACCAGGCATCCTGCAGGCTGCAATCAGGCCCCTCCTCTCAATCCAAGAGCACATTGGGGGATCATTGAAGGAGATCTAGTAGTGCCATGAGTGGGGGTCAGCTCTGCACAGTACCCCCTCTGTATGAGCCAGTGCAGTCAAACTGATCAGTTTTTATTTTCCCCTTCCCTTATCCCTTAGGAAGCACTAAGAATAAGCAGGAGACTAAACTGCCTGTTCCTGCTTTCCCACCTTCCCAGAGAGGGCAGCAGGCAGCAATCAGTAGCCAGGAGCAGCCTTAAGATATATCAGCGCAGCTGCTGCACCACACTCCGACTCTCAGTCCTGCTGCTCTGTTCCTCTTAGTCCTGACTTCTCACTTCCCGCCGCCATGCCTCCTGCAAACCAGTGTGTGATTTGGGTCGGCAGCGGCTGGGCCATGGAGCCACTGACTAGCGCTGCATTACATTTTAAAGGGAAAGGAGGGGAATCAGCGGGGGGGGGGGGGGCACGCGGGCGGGAGTCAAGGAATAACCTGGGGGGGGGAATTTCCCCCCCTTGCTCCCCTGTAGCGACACCTATGACTGCAGTGTATAGAACTCACACTAAGCCTGATCAGGCTTAGGTATACCACAGCAAGCCAGAAGCCTGTGAAGGCATCCGGTTGCCATAGTAACCACCGGGACGCTGCCACAGTGCAGCGGTCCGATGGGGGAGGAAGCTACCTCCATCAGTTTACCCTTCAAGCATCGTCCACTGTCACAGCAGAGCAGCAGCCCAATGGTTAGCCCCTCCATACAGCAGTCCCTAAGGAACATGGCATGGAAGGGGTTAAATGGCTGACAGCACCGACGTCGGCCGTTTCAAGCAGAGTGTTAGCTGTAAACTACAGCTAACACTCTACCCCACTGTCGCTCTGCCACCCTGAAAGGGGAAGGGGGTGCTGTGCGCTATGCCATCTTGAAGGGGGGGCGGGGGGGCTGCGCGCTCTGCATCTTGAAAGGGGGGTCAGAGCTGTTGTGTCCGGGAGGGGCATTAACCCTTCAAGCCTCGGGCCAGAGCCGAGCAGCGGCCTGATGTTTAGCCCTTTCCAGACAGTGGTCCCTAGGGACTTTCCAATTTTTGGCAAATTTTGAATTATTTTATAAATAAAAGTGAAATATATCAATTCAAATTTCCCACTGTCATGAAGTACAATGTGTCACAGGAAAGCAGTCTCAGAATGGCTTGGATAAGTAAAAGTGTTCCAAAGTTATTACGACATAAAGTGACACATGTCAGATTTGGAAAAATCGGCCTGGGATTTAAGGTGAAAAATGGCTTGGTACTGAAATGGTTAAGGTTGTTATGTCATTTTTATGCCTAGCTTTGCTTTGTGTGAATAGACCAAATGTATGAACTGGTGCACTTTAATAATATATGTGACATCAGTGCAATGTGGTTTACACCTTTAGGTGTTACAACCATGGCTGCAGCACAGATATGAGGTGGGCAGGACGGGAGCTGCTGTGCATGCATATCTATGTGTGCTCTTGCAGTCCCAGCCACCAGAGAGTCAGTGCTTTTTTCTATAATGTGCAAGCACGACCACCACTGCTGTATTGCAGGGTGATCATAACCCCTGGATAAGAGCAGTGTATAATGTGATGGATGAATGAATCCAGCCAGCAAAGGAGGCAACATGAACAATCCCAATACATTAGTAAGTGTCTTGTGAGACAGCCCCTTTAATTTGGAATATTGCTTGTAAATTGATTTAGCAATTGATACTTTTAGATGTTTTGTGGCAAAATGATCTCATGGTGCAATAGAACAGGGGGTAATGAGCCACTGGACAGGCACATCAATATACCCTGAAGCCTCCCCACTGGTTGCTATTCACAGTGAATTGGAAAATGTGATTTGGACTTGACTATGAATTGGTTTTTCTCCCAACATGCTAGCGCTGACCTGGAATGAAAGAAGAATGCCGGAGGCAGGAATACTAGTAATGCTACCTACACTGATGCTTTTGGCAAGAATCTTGTTATCCTTTCTTGTTGCATAATAAAGCCTGAGGCTGAATGTGACCATCATGTAGATTACACTACAAGCTCATAAATCCTCTTATACGCTATAATAGTTCAGAACATATTAAAGACTATATTCTGCATTATGTACAGTATTGCAGTAAAACAGGAGGCTAAAATAACTCTCAGCCACTATATGTACATTCAAAACTCTGTTCACACATTCCTATCCACTGCTTGACTGGTATGAGGACTGGTATGGATATGTAGGATCCAATGATCAGCAATATTGCCCCAACGTTTTGAGAAAACAAAAATTATGGAGTTCCCCTTCATTTTTGTCCTCATCAACTAGTCAATTTCCACTTGAATAGTTCAGTATGCTGCTAATAATTGCTCTGTAACTTGCTGAAAAGTCTGCATACTTTTCTATATTAGTCTATTCTTTCATATATTTTTACATGTGGGCTCATGTGACAAGTTAACATTTAACACAAAAAAAAAAACCCTATGATAAATTTATGTGTCTCAAATCTGTATGCAGAAATATAGTCCATATCTTAGCAGCCAGATGAATGAGTCATAAATCAAATGGAAATTCAATGCACATGCATACACTCCATGAGCGACGTTATACAAAGGAAAGAAACTTAGCATATATATAGTCTATTAAACAAGTGACACGTAGCATTATTTCATAGCAAATACCAAAGCTTAGTGCTGAGTACATGTTGCACTCTTTAAAAATATTCCGTTTTCAAACTAGCAACTGGATCTGAATACTTTTGTAATTGCATGTAATTAAATATTTAGTATTGCCAGTGAGTTTTTTTTTATCTAAATAGCGCCACCTGCTGTTTGTTTGTTCTCTTATTTCTTTGTCCTACTTACTGAGAAGGCCGCACATGCTCAGTTTCATCCTTCAACTGCTTTCTGAGCTGTGATAGGGAGAGTTACAGAAGAAAGACACGCCCCCTGAGAAAGGACACCCCCTAAGCTGCCAGCTTGATATAAATCTAACAGAGCATTTGGAGCCATGAGCGGATTAGCCATAGGCCTAACAAGGAAATTTCCCGGTGGGCCGATACCCTTGAGGCCACCCAAGCCGTCCTCTCTGCCGCTTGCCAGGTACAGAATTGGCTCTTAGCGGTAATTAAAACTGTGAGAATAAGGTAATCATGTACCCCACCATCGACCGCATATGCATTCGGAATTCGACTGCTGTGGGACATATCTCGCCTCCTAAGCCCCTTGCTCCATATCTTAATAGGATACAACCGGAGGAAGACAGAACATGGCATCTAATGATAGCCACACCAGAAGGACAGCTTTTGGGGCAGTATATTGTGCTACTCTGTGGTATATGTTTCTGCTGGGACAGTATTTTGCACTATGGTACTGCTGGCCCTGCCTATTTGTGGTGCCACACCTTCAGTCAATTTGGACACTCTTACAGCATGGGGCCACTTTTAGTTTTTTTTTTTTTCAGGGCCACTTTAAATTCCCAGACAGTCCCTGGTTGCAATGGTTTCAACATACAATGGGCTTTCCAGAGCCAATTAATATTGAACACTGTACACCTGCAATATAAATATTGTTTGGCTTATGGACATTACGTTTTCTTCTCTAGTAAACCCCCTACTGCTTCTCCTGTGGCCAAATTTATGATCCACCTTTTCCTACATTTACTGCTAGAGAAGAAATGTAAAGTAGTTTCCCTGTTCTCTCTCTTCTCTTGGCATGTGTCTCATGGAGAAGCAGCCAAGGCAACTTCCTTCCTTCCTTCTTCCATCACTGCTTCTAAATCCATAGACATAAATAGCTATATATCTCGCTAGACAGTAGATAACAAAATTGTGTTTGTGATGGCGGTGGTGGTGCTGGTGGGGGGAGGGGTCATGGTATACTATAGCGCTATTAGTAAAATGACTATTTTGTAGGTAGGGGAGGAAGACTGGACAGAAGCTAAGTGTAATACACTCCTTGGCAGATGCAGATATTTATCTAATTTCCTGAGTGGCTTCCCACCTACAGAGAGCTGCAGAGGGGTGAATAAAGCAGCTTAATAGCACTATTTAATGTTCCATTAATGAATCCTGTGGGTAGATACAACTTTTTGAAGTAGTACATTTTTAGGTTAGGCGAGATGACCAGAACACTTCTTTTTGTTTGCAAATGGGGGTAAGTAACCCCATGTTTTGATAGCTTAAACATCCGGAGATATGGTTATACCAATAGTGTTTATTTTTTGTTCAAATAATTTGCTATATAGATTACTTCCTGACCAGGCCTAATTTAGCAAATCCGACATATCTCACATTTTGTGGTAATAACTTTGGAACACTTTTACTTATCAAAGCCATTCAGAGATTGTTTTCTTGTGAGACATTGTACTTCATGATAGTCAGAAATTTGAGTCAATATATTCCCAAATTTACCAAAAATTTAGAAAAATTTCCATTTTGGAAATGTCATTTTATTTTTGTAGGACGTTAGAAGGCTTAGAATTTTAGAAGCAATTCTTAAAATGTTTAAGAAAATTGCCAAAATCCACCTTTTTAAGGACTAGTTCAGGTCTGAAGTCACTTTGTGGGGCTTACATAGAGGATACCCCCATAAATGACCCCATTGTAGAAACTACACCCCTCAATTTACTTAAAGCTGATTTTACAAATTTTGTTAACCTTTAGGCATTCCACAAGAATTAAAGGAAAATTTTAATTATTTCTTTTCTATAACACATCGAGGTTTAACAGCCAAACAAAACTTTATTTCCCAGATTTTCACACTTGCGTTTGGGGTTCCGCTTGTGAGATCCGTTTGAGGGCTCTCACAAGCGACCCCGAACGGATCAGTTCATCCCCAATGCATTCTGAATGGATAAGGATCTGTTCAGAATGCATCAGTTTGGCTCCATTCCGCCTCCAATTCCGCTCTGGAGGCAGACACCAAAACGCTGCTTGCAGCGTTTTGGTGTCCGCCTGGCCGTGCGGAGCAAAACGGATCCATCCTGACTTTCAATGCAAGTCGATGGGGACGGATCCGTTTGACGTTGACACAATATGGTGCAATTGCAAACGGATCCGTCCCCGATTGACTTTCAATGTAAAGTCAGGAGTCCCTATTAATATACCATCGGATCGGAGTTTTCTCCAATCCGATGGTATATTTTAACTTGAAGCGTCCCCATCACCATGGGAACGCCTCTATGTTAGAATATACCATCGGATTTGAGTTAGATCGGTGCATCGCACAGACCTGTCACTTACCAGTAGGAGGAGCGCTGGCCGGCCACAGACAGCACAGGTAAGTATAAGCTAAGTAACCATGGCAGCTAGGACTGCAGTAGCGTCCCGGCTGCCATGGCAACCGATCAGAGCCCCAGCGATTAAACTGGGACTCCGATCGGAAATGCCACTCCACTGCCACCAATGATGGGGGGAGGGGGGTTGTTAGCCTGTGGCCACTGCCACCAATGCTTTTAATACTGGGGAGGGAAGGGGGTCGGGCCCCTGCTGCCTGGCAGCACCCGATCAGGGGGCTGAGATCCGCACAATTAACCCCTCAGGCTCGGCACCTAAGGGGTTAATTGTGCGGATCACAGCCCCCTGTAAGAGATCGGGTGGTGCCAGGCAGCAGGGGGCAGTTATTTACACAGTTTTTAGTATATTCTAACTTGAAGTGTCCCCATCACCATGGGAGCGCCTCTGTGTTAGAATATACTGTCGGTTCTGAGTTTTCATGATCGTGAAAACTCAGATCTGAAAAAGCTGTTATGCAGACGAATCCGCACTGAACGGATACCATCGTTTGCATTTATAGGTGCGGATCCGTCTGTGCAGATACCAGACGGATCCGCATCTAGCGCAAGTGTGAAAGTAGCCTTACAGAAACACCCCACATGTGGGTGTAAACTTCTGTATGGGTAGTACGCAGAAGAAAGAGTGCCACATGGTTTTTGGAAGGCAGATTTTACTGAACTGGTTTTTAGATGCCATGTCCCATTTGAAGCCCCCCTGATGCACCTTTACAGTAGAAACTCCCCCAAAGTGATCCCATTTTTGAAACTAGGGAATAAGGTGTCAGTTTTATTGGTACTATTTTTGGGTACATGTGATTTTTTGATCATTCATTATAAGACTTTATGGGGCAAGATGACCCAACAATTGGTTGTTTTAGCACAGTTTGCATTTATTTATTTTAACAGTGTTCACCTGAGGGCTTAGGTCATGTGACATTTTTATACAGCAGATCGTTACGGACGTGGAGATACCTAATATGTATACTTTTTCTTATTTATTTAAGGTTTAAACAATAATAGCATTTTTAAACAAAAAAAAATGATGTTTTAATGTGTCCATGTTCTGAGAGCTATAGTTTATTTTTATTTTTGGAACAATTTTATTATGTAGGGGCTAATTTTTTGCGGAATGAGGTGACTGTTTAATTGGTACCATTTTGTGGGCCTTTTTGATCACTTGGTGTTGCACTTTTTGTGATGTTAGGTGACAAATGGCTTTTTTTACACAGTTTTTATTTTTTATGGTGTTTATCAGACTGGGTAGAACATGTGATATATTTATAGAGACAACCGTCACATACAAGGCAATACCAAATATGTCTATTTTATATATTTACAACTACTGGGTGTCCAAGCTGGACACGTGGCACGAATTGGCGCTCTACGTCTTGGAGGTGCTGGCCTGCCCTGCCACCAGCATTTTGTCTGAGCATGTATTTAGTGCTAATGGTGGCATTATAACAGATAAGCGTATCCACCTGTCAACTGAAAATGCTGACAGGTTGACTCTTATAAAAATGAACAAGGACTGGATTGACCATGACTTCTTGACTCCACCAGAGGAAAGCTGATTAACATAACCACCTCAGCTCCCCTAGCTTAAACACCCTTAATGACCAGACCACTTTTTACAATTCTGCACTACACTACTTTCACCGTTTATTTCTCGGTCATGCAACTTACCACCCAAATGAATTTTACCTCCTTTTCTTCTCACTAATAGAGCTTTCATTTGGTGGTATTTCATTGCTGCTGAAATTTAAACTTTTTTTGTTATTAATCAAAATTTAGCGAAATTTTTGCAAAAAAATTACATTTTTCACTTTCAGTTGTAAAATTTTTCAAAAAAAAACGACATTTATATATACATTTTTCTCTAAATTTATTGTTCTACATGTCTTTGATAAAAAAAATGTTTGGGTAAAAAAAAGAAATGGTTTGGGTAAAAGTTATAACGTTTACAAACTATGGTACAAAAATGTGAATTTCTGCTTTTTTAAGCAGCTCTGACCTTCTGAGCACCTGTCATGTTTCCTGAGGTTCTACAATGCCCAGACAGTAGAAAAACCCCACAAATGACCCAATTTCGGAAAGTAGACACCCTAAGGTATTCGCTGATGGGCATAGTGAGTTCATAGAACTTTTTATTTTTTGTCACAAGTTAGCGGAAAATGATGATTTTTTATTTTATTTTATTTTTTCCTTACAGAGTCTCATATTCCACTAACTTGTGACAAAAAATAAAAACTTCCAATAACTCACTATGCCCATCACGAAATACCTTGGGGTGTCTTCTTTCCAAAATGGGGTCACTTTTGGGGTAGTTATACTGCCCTAGCATTTTAGGGGCCCTAATGCGTGAGAAGTAGTTTGAAATTAAAATGCAAAAAAATGCCCTGTGAAATCCTAAAAGTGCTCTTTGGAATGTGGGCCCCTTTGCCCACCTAGGCTGCAAAAAAGTGTCACACATGTGGTATCGCCGTACTCAGGAGAAGTTGGGGAATGTGTTTTGGGGTGTCATTTTACATATACCCATGCTGGGTGAGAGAAATATCTCGGCAAAAGACAACTTTTCCCATTTATTTATACAAAGTTGGCATTTGACCGAGATATTTATCTCACCCAGCATGGGTATGTAAAATGACACCCCAAAACACATTGCCCAACTTCTCCTGAGTACGGCGATACTACATGTGACACTTTTTTGCAGCCTAGGTGGGCAAAGGGGCCCACATTCCAAAGAGCACCTTTAGGATTTCACAGGGCATTTTTTACACATTTTGATTTCAAACTACTTCTCACGCATTAGGGCCCCTAAAATGCCAGGGCAGTATAACTACCCAACAAGTGACCCCATTTTGGAAAGAAGACACCCCAAGGTATTTTGTGATGGGCATAGTGAGCTCATGGACGTTTTTATTTGTCACATCATATAATCCCTGACATTCAGCAAGCAGCAGTGTTTCATGACATGCATGTGCCGGATCAGGTCATAGCACATATTCATGTGGTAAGAAAATTGGACTAATGGTGGAATCATGATTTTTATTATAGTTAAATAACAGGAATAGCTCACTCCTCAGCAAATTAGGACCAGGTGCTCTAGGCCAGAAAACTGTATCACCCGTACAGGAGAAAATATAAAAAAATGGATAAAAAAACTGGACTGGCACTCTGTATGTGTGAAACGATGGATAGAGAATACGATAAAATAGTGTAAAATACAATATAAAGTGATCACACAATTTATTCAAATAATAATAAAATCAGATAATATAACAAATAAAAATAGACGCTGCGCAGCAGGATAAGGTTGAATTCACAATCGTAAAACTAATAAATCCTTAAAACCAATATAACTGCGTATATAAGCCTTAATGGTAAACAAATGGATATTATGTATTTTCCTTCGAGTGAAAAGAAAATGTCACATTGAAGGTGCAATGGTGAGTAATGTCTGTACTCAGAAGGGGCTTTGAGGAAAGCAGGTTCCCAAAGATAACTTTTTCGTTGAGTATGAAATAAAGTGCTGTGTGCTATAATTTAGCAGTTCGTCTTACCTTAGCCCCAGATAGTATTCAAGGTAAGGGTAGGTATCATATACCTAATGGTGTGCGGTCCTTTCCCATATATCTCGGCAGACGCCGAGGTAGCGTGGTCGGTGGTGTACTTCTGGTTAGATCCACAGCGGGGTATCGTAGAGGCTGATGGCTGGACTGTTAGTATCCCAGAACGCCGCGTCTCACGTGGTATGTGACGTACCTCCCGTCTGTGACTGTGTCCAGGTATCGCGATAGCTGTGATCGGTGAATACTTCAATGAAGAAATTTCTTACTGGAGCGCTCCAATTTTTAATGAAAGAGTCACAGACTTTATGTCATCTGTAGACAGGCCTTTAGGTGAGATGGGAGCTATCAGCTGTTTTACGCCAAACGCGTTTCGGGGACCTCTTTCCCCTTCTTCAGTGGCAGCTGATCTCCCAGTTTTCGATTGGCTTTAAATAGGTCCATTAGAGAGATGCAAAAAACGGACCTGGATTGAAAATTCTCAGTGAATGTCCAGTCAAATGTGCAAGATTTTGTGTGCGGTTTCAATGCGTCATTTTCGCTAATGTTGCGTTTTCTTGATGTATCATTTAAGATATCTAGCTTGATTCGCCCAATAGAAAATGAGTGTTGCAGCTTATTTGGTTTAATACAAATACTTAAATAATGGCTAAAACAATAAATATATGATAAAAATACATATAAAATACGAATCATTAAAATGTATTATAGAAGCATTTTGTTATATAGTAAAATATTGCAGGATGATAAGATAGTGGTGATAAAATGGTGAAAAGGTTGTATCACCACTATCTTATCATTTCTTGGTTTTGCCTCAGAAACTGCATTCTTGATGTAACCCACAAGTTTTCTATTGGATTAAGATCCGGGGATTGGGCTGACCACTCCATAATGTCAATCCTGTTGGTCTGGATCCAAGATGTTGCACGTTTACTGGTGTGTTTGGGGTCGTTGTCTTGTTGGAACATCCATTTCAAGGGCATTTCCTCTTCAGCATAAGGCAGCATGAACTGTTCAAGTATTCTGATGTATTCAAGCTGGTCCATGATCCCTGGAATGAGATAAATAGGCCCAACAACGAAGTATGAGAAACATCCCCATATTATGATGCTTGCACCACCATGCTTCACTGTCTTCACAGTGTACTGTGGCTTGAATTTAGTGTTTGGGGGTAATCTGACAAACTGTCTCCTGCCACTAGACCCAAAAAGAACAATCTTACTTTCATCAGTCTACAAAATGTTGCGCCATTTCCATTTAGGCCAGTCAATGTGCTCTTTGGCAAATTGTAACCTCTTCAGCACATGTCTTTTTTTCAACAGTGGGACTTTGCAGAAGCTTCTTGCAGATAGTTTGGCTTCACATAGGCGTCTTCTAATTGTAACAGTACTCAAAGGTAACTTTAGACCTTCTTTGATCTTCCTGGAGCTGATTGTTGGCTAAGGCCTTGCCATTGTGGCTATTCTTCTATCCATTTGAATGGTAGTTTTTCACTTTCTGCCATGTCTTTCAGATTTTGGTTGCCATTTTAAAGCATTTGCGATCATTTTAGCTGAGAAGCCTATCATTTTCTGCATGTCTTTATATGTTTTCCCCTCTCCAATCAACTTTTTAATCAAGGTACGCTATTCTTCTGAACAATGTCTGGAACGACTCATTTTCCTCAGAATTTCAGAGAGAAATGCACTGTAACCAGCATGTACAATATTTCCTTCCTTAAATAAGGGCAATGATTGCCACCTGTTTTTAAACTAATTGAACTCCACACTGCTATTATTTTGAACATGCCCCTTTCAATAAGTGATTTAATTACAGACACCTGCTAGTAAATTATTTGCCATGTAGAAATATCATTTCTACCAAAAACAGTGATTGATCAGGTTAACGATGTCTGACTTCTATTATTTTGAACACAACTGTATGCAATTTACAGGACTAAAATGTAGAGAAAGAGGCTATTTCAAGCAAAATTTCAAATACATGTATATTAGAAAATTGTATAACTGCCTATTTTCTAAACAAATAAATGTAACCATTAAAACCTGAATACCTCTATAAAAGATACAGTTAAAGGGGTTATGCAGATTATTATTTTTTTTTATTGATCCTTAGGGTCTGATCACTGAGGGTCTTCTGTTTGAAGAGACCACAGTGCTCACAGAGCATCACGGCCTCTTCTTAGGCCAGTGACATCACCGCACATCCTTCAAATGGCCTAGGTGCGATTCAAGTCAATGGGCCTGATCACAGAAGCTATACAATGTACAGTGCTGTGCTTGGTAAGCTGGGAGGAGGCCAATGCTCTCACTCGAGCCCTACATTCTCTTTAAACATACTGATTGGCAGGGGTGCTAGGTGTAGGACTCCCACCCATCAGATATTAATGACCTATCCTGAGAATTGGCCATTAATAGAGACATCTTGGACAACAACTTTTATGGGCTCATGCACACAACTGTATTTTTCTTTAGTGTGTTATCCATTTATTTTTTCATAGCTCATTGATTCATCCATCTCTGTGGGGCCATACATACAAATATTATTTTGTGTGAATCCATGTGTCCGTTATGAGAATTTTAGAGGAAGTCCTGTTCTTGTCCCATAGAAGTGAATGGAGTAGTGAACCGGCATGCACACTACCACTCCATTCAGTAACTGAGGGCCCCCCCTTAATTCTCGGAAACAGTGGGATGCTAGCATGTGTCACTTATCCTGTACACTGGTGATAAATCGTTTTGTGGAATATCTCCTTTAAAATAGTTATAAAAAATAAATAAAAATAAAGTATTGCTATGCAATGGATAGGACATTTCATATATCATATTATTGCAAGGCAGTGATCCCTCAAGATACAATGGCCTGAGGATAAAATATTTTCAGCATACAATGGTCTTTTCTGGGCCATCATAAGATGAAAGTAGACTCAACATACAATGTTTCAGACTCAGATCCAACCAATTAACATGGCCGTTGCACTGGTAAAACACCTTTTATTTGTTATCTAGTACCTCCTCTGTAGAATTAAATAGTCTGTATTGCCTCCTGTCTGTGCCAGGATAAGCTACTTATTTGGATACCAGGTGAGCCGCGACTCATTTTTTATTTTTCTGGTACATGTATATACTATGCAAGACCCTGAAAAAGCTCCTGCCCTCACCATAGAAAGTTATTTACAGCTTACAGAATCTATTCTTGTCTTTTTTACTGAAGGACTTGCTTTATGTCTTAGTTATAGGCTTATTTTTATTATTCTGGGATGGCATTTTAGGCTTTTGGTTTTACATAGATTTACGGACTCAAGTTACAATCAGGGCTGGATTGGCCATTGACCTTACAGGGAAATTTCCTGGTGGGCCAACGCCCATGGGAGCACCCAAGCCCTCCTCTCTGCCGCTGCCCAGGTACATAATTGTCACGATAGGTAGGTAAGCGGGGAAACAACCAAACACAGGAAAACAAACAGAACAAACGACTAGGCCCAAAAGCTAGGGAGAAAAGGGTCACCTCCTAGCGATCCCTAAAAACTTTCCCAAGACTGCTGTGCCCATGTGCATACCCTTATGGTGGATATGCACATGCCCTCGTGCCTAAACCTAAACACCCTGGGCAAACCCTAAGCAGCAGGGACAAGGTAAGAGGCAACCTGCTTCTTCAAACCAGGAGGAAGCAAGCATCTCCCTAGAGGCCTAGATAAAACACACAAGGAAATAAAGGAGAGGACTTATCTTGAGCATAGCTGGAGCAGACAATCCACCACACATCAAGAGCTCCCAGGAAAAAACTATAACCTGCACAGGCCACTGGGGCAAGGAGGGATAAATAGGTTCACTAACAATGAAACCCAGTACACGTGAGAGAAGGTGGATCCAGCTCAAACCCAAAACAAAACAAACGGAGAAGTCAGACATGTGCAGCCAGTCTGACAAACCTCCACACATTCACAAAGCGGGGCGAGACAATAATGAGCTCTCGGTGGTAATTGACCCTGTGAGAATCAGAAATGTATGTACCCCAACAGCGACCACACATGCACTCTGAATTCAACTGCTGTGGCCCACATCTCCCCTCCTAAGCCCCTTGCTCCATATCTTAGTCAGACATAACTGGAGGAGGACAGAAAATGGCATTGTATGATGGCTAGAACAGAAGTACAGCTTTTGGGGCAGTATATTGTGCTACTCTGTGGTATATGTTTCCGCTGGGGCAGTATTTTGTGCTATGCTATTGCTGGCCCTGCCTATTTGTGTTGCCCTCCTTCTGTTAGTTTGGACATCCCTACACTATAGGGCCACTTTTAGTTTTTCTTTTTCCTGGGCCACATTAAGTACCCAGTCCATCCCTGATTGGAGCAATGAAAGCAGAAATCTATGGATCCAAATAATATTATTGTTGCAGCCGCTTTTGTAGGAGCGGCCGGAAAAGTTGATGTTTTAAAGGCAGAAAGGTGACTAAAACATTACGGCTTGAACCCTAGTTGGTGGCGGAGAATTCACAAAAGTCATCCGGTATGCAGACATTAAATACAGCAGCGTGGGGACCATTTTGAGGCCAAGACATGTCATCAGGCCTTTTGTTAGTTAAACGTATCCCCTACTGTCAGTCCCTGAGAGATCCATGCCTCATTCATCTTAATGAAGGTGAGGTAATCAACACTTTTTTGACCAAGGCAACTTCTTTTGTCAGTGACAATGCCTCCTGCTGCACTGAAGGTCCTTTCTGACAGGACACTTGAAGCGGGGCAGGCCAGAAGTTCTATTTCTGGGATAGTTCAGGCCACAGGTCAAGCCTGCACACCCAGTAGTCAAGGGGGTCATCGCTCCTCAGAGTGTCGATATCTGCAGTTAAGGCGAGGTAGTCTGCTACCTGTCGGTCGAGTCGTTCTCTAAGGCTGGATCCCAAAGGGCTGTGGCGATGTGTAGGACTGAAAAAGCTCTGCATGTCTTTCATCAACAACACATCTGTAAAGCTTCCTGTCCTTGCCGCCGTGGTCGTGGTAGGAGGAGGATTACTTTCCCCTCTTCCCCTGTTAGATTCCCGTTGTGCTGTGACATCCCCCTTATAAGCTGTGTAAAGCATATTTTTTAGTTTGGTTTTGAACTGCTGCATCCTTTCTGACTTCCGGTAATTTGGTAACATTTCCACCACTTTCTGCTTATACCGGGGGTCTAGTAGCGTGGCCGCCCAGTACAGGTCGTTCTCCTTCATCCTTTATATACGAGGGTCCCTCAACAGACATGACAGCATGAAAGACCCCATTTGCACAAGGTTGGATGCCGAGCTACTCATTTCCCGTTCCTCCTCCTCACTGATGTCATTGACGGTCTGTTCTACCCCCCAGCCACGTACAAGACCACGGGTCCCAGATAGGTGACAACAACGAGCACCCTGGGATGCCTGCTGTGGTTGGTCTTCCTCCTCCTCAAAGCCACATTCCTCCTCTGACTGCTCTTCCTCATACTCCTCTTCCAGCGTTGCCGCAGGTCCGGCAAGCGATGATGACAAGGCTGTTTCTGGTGGTGATGGTGACCACAACTCTTCCTCTTCACGCTCATCTACAGCCTGATCCAGCACTCTTCGAAGGGCACGCTCCAGGAAGAAAACAAATGGGATGAGGTCGCTGATGGTGCCTTCGGTGCGACTGACTAGGTTTGTCACCTCCTCAAATGGACGCATAAGCCTACAGGCATTGCGCATGAGAGTCCAGTAACGCGGCAAAAAAATTCCCAGCTCCGCAGAGGCTGTCCTAGCACCCCGGTCATACAAATACTCGTTGATGGTTTTTTCTTGTTGGAGCAGGCGGTCGAACATTAGGAGTGTTGAATTCCAACATGTCGGGCTGTCGCAAATCAAGCACCTCACTGGTATGTTGTTTCGGCTCTGAATGTCTGAAAAGTGCGCCATGGCCGTGTAGGAATGCCTGAAATGGCCACACACCTTCCTGGCCTGCTTGAGGATGTCCTGTAAGCCTGGGTACTTAGACACAAAGCGTTGTACGATGATATTCAAAACATGTGCCATGCAGGGCACATGTGACAACTTGCCCAAATGCAATGCCGCCAACAAATTGCTTCCATTGTCCCACACCACTTTGCCGATCTCCAGTTCGTGCGGGGTCAGCCACCGATCCACCTGTGTGTTCAGGGCGGACAGGAGTGCGGGTCCGGTGTGGCTCTCTGCTTTCAGGCAAGTCAACCCCAAGACAGCGTGACACTGTTGTATCCGGGATGTGGAATAGCCCCTGGGGAGCTGGGGGAATTCAGTTGATGTGCAGCCAGACGCCGCAGCAGAAGAGGACTCAGCCGAGGAAGTTATGGAAGAGGATGGAGTATGAGGAGTAGAGGAGGTGGCAGTAGGCCTGCCTGAAAGTCGTGGCGGTGTCACCAACTCCACTGCAGAGCCATGCATTCCATGCTTGGCAGCCATCAGCAGGTTGACCCAATGCGCAGTGTAGGTGATATACCTGCCCTGACCGTGCTTTGCAGACCTGGTATCAGTGGTCAGATGGACCCTTGCCCCAACACTGTATGCCAGAGATGCCATGACTTCCTTTTCAATCACTGAGTAGAGGTTTGGGATTGCCTTATTAGAAAAAAAAATTTGTCCGGGTACCTTCCACTGTGGTGTCCCAATAGCGACAAATTTTTTGAAGGCCTCAGACTCCACCAGCTGGTATGGTAAAAGCTGGCGGGCTAAGAGTTCCGTTAAGCCAACTGTCAGACGCCGGGCAAGGGGGTGACTCTGACATTGGCTTCTTACGCTCAAACATTTCCTTTACAGACACCTGACTGTGGGCAGATGAGATGGAACTGCTGAAGGTGAGAGGCGGAGTGGCGGGTGGTTGAGAGGGGGCAAAGAGGACAGCAGTGGTTGACGTGGCTGAAGATGCTGGATCAGGGCAAGGATGGTGGCTTTGAGCTTGTGTGCTGCTTCTACTCGTCATCATGTGTTGATCCCATAGGCGTTTGTGATGTGTGAGCATGTGCATTCGCAAAGCAGTTGTACCTAGGTGGGTGTTGGATTTCTCACGACTCAGTTTCTTTTGGCACAGGTTGCAAATGGCATC
This sequence comes from Bufo gargarizans, assembly GCF_014858855.1. NCBI lineage: Eukaryota > Metazoa > Chordata > Amphibia > Anura > Bufonidae > Bufo > Bufo gargarizans. The sequence goes on along the minus strand of NC_058084.1, from coordinate 301,171,026 downwards.
GCTGTTGTCAGAGGCAGACACACAAAAAAAAATGCCACACTGCTGAGCTTTGCAATGACGGCATTCTGGTGGTGGCAACAGCATGCGTTGATTGGCGTGCTGTCTGGCTGACCCCGGGTGCCGATACATGCTGTCTGACTGTCATCATCAACCACTTCACTTGTATCTGACACCTCAGCAAAGGAAGCAGCAGCGGGTACAACATCATCATCATCACACTGTACGTCCATGTGTGTAATGCTGCCTGACTGAGACCTATCCCTGTTATCTACATCCTCTGGCAATAATGGTTGCGCATCACTAATTTCATCCAACTGATGTGTAAATAACTCCTCTGAGGGGTCAAGTGAAGTGGCTGTGGTGTTAGTGGTGGTGGTGGCGGCGGTGGGCGGGAGAGTGGTAACTTGAGAGCAGGTGACCAAAGCTAAGCTGGAAGAGGATGGTGCGTCAAGGTTCTTAGCAGAAGCTGTTGAAGATTGGGTATCCTGTGTAAGCCAGTCAACTATTTTCTCTGAACTTTTTGGGTTCAGGGTACGTGGCCTCTGAACACTGGGCATTATTCCAGGGCCAGTAGAAATCACAGCACCACGACCACGACGGCCCCTGTGGGGTGGTCTGCCTCTGCTTGTCATTTTTTTTTTTTAGATAAGAGGTACTATGCGTGCAAGGTAGTGTGCCACCCTATATAAGTGGTTGGCAGTGGGCACAGTACAGTCTGTGTGGGCCTGACACACACGGGCTTGCAACTGTGATTATATCACAGAAAAATATTAAATATAATTATTTTTCTCTGCAAGGTATTTGAGTGAATGACACCCTGTAACGGTATGAGTGGAGGCCTAGCCACTATCCAGTGGCCACAATACAGTCTGTGTGGGCCTGACACACACGGGCTTGCAAATGTGATTAGATCACAGAAAATTTTTAAATATAATTATTTTTATTTGCGAGGTATTTTCTGTCACACCCTGTATGAATGGTGTGCACACAGTGCTGTCTGTGACTGAGCCTGCAGCCTCTCACACACGGGCAGCCAGGCAAATGCAATATATATATATTTAAAAAATATATATATTAAAAAAAAAGCAGACTGATGTACCAGCCCTAAAAATGGCTTTTTGGGGGTGCTGTCAGGACGCTGTTCTTACAGCAGATTAGTCTGTGGGCACAGAACACTGCCCTAGCTAACGCTTTCCCTATTGAATCAGCAGCAGCAGCACTGTCCCTCCTCTCACTGAGAATGCAGCTTCCGAATGAATCTAAAATGGATGCTGTCCAGGGGGTGGGAGGGTCTAGGAGGGAGGGTCTGCTGCTGATTGGCTGGAATGTGTCTGCTGACTGTGAGGTACAGGGTCAAAGTTTACTCAATGATGATGTATAGGGGGCGGACCGAACATCGCATATGTTCGCCCGCCGCAAATAGTTCGGGACATCACTAATCAACATACTTATCAGGCTGCCCTCACTCCTAATGTTTTAGAGGGTAGGCTCAGCAGCAGGCCCTCACCCATAATGTTTTTGAGGGTAGCCAGCAGGCCTTCGCCAATAATGTTTTTGAGGGTCACCAGCAGGCCCTTGCCCATAATTTTTTTGAGGGACACCAGCAGGCCCTCGCCCCTAATGTTTTAGAGGGTCAGCTCAGCAGCAGGCACTCAACCCTAATGTTTTAGAGGGTCAGCTCAGCAGCAGACCCTCATCCCTAATGTTTTAGATGTCCTGAGGACGGCGATACAGATGACTATGGAGATGAGCCCGGATTCTCTTCTGTCTTCTTCTTTGATGACCAGGAAGAAAAGGACCTGTGGTGACGTCTCTGCGCTCATCACATGGTCCGTCACATGTCCTGGTCATCAAAGAAGAAGATAGAACGATAGTGGATGAGGTGAGTTAATTATTTTTATATTTTTTTAACTCCTCCATCCCTATTTTACAAAGTATTAAGAATACAATTATTTTCCCTTATAACCATGTTATAAGGGGAAATAATAAAATCTACACAACACCTAAACCAAACCCGAACTTCTGTGAAGAAGTCCGGGTTCGGGTTTGGGTACTAAACATGCCGATTTTTCTCACACGCGTGCAAAACGCATTAAAACGCTTTGCACTTGCGTGTAAAAATCGTGCATTTTCCCACGACGCACCCGCTTCCTATTCGGGCCTCACACGTGACACCCGTGTGAAAGAGGCTTACAGTTCTGGAATGTATTGGATAACAGTGACATAATGCTGTCACTGTTATCTAATACACTAGACCTCTAAAGGTAACATAGCATCATAAATTAATATAATGCTATGTGACTCCGCAGTTCTAGAAGTTCGGCAGAGTGTACAACTTTGTGTGAAAGCAACCATAGATAATTTTCTCTCTCTTATTTCTTTTACTATTTTACACAAACATTTTGGTGCAATTTTGGTACACTTTATCACTTTTCATAAACTGCTGCCCATTTTATAGAAGCTGTTCAAAACTGCCGAATGAACCATAAAAAGTTCTAAAACACATAATAAATTTTGCATAAAACAGATATGTTGCACTTTTGGAAAAAATTTAACAGCATTTTGGCACATTTTGCTTAGCTCTCACATCATTTTTATCTCACTACTTCAAATTTTTTTACATTTTAAGTCATGCAGATGTGGCTTTGTGGGTCTGATAATGCCGGAAAATGCCATGATGATTCCTATTTTGTTATCAAGGTGATCAAAACGGCAGAAATGGCCAAAACACATATATGAAACACATTTCCATTTAAAAAAAACTTGATAATTATCCTTCTATTTCAATCAATCACATTTTATGGAAGAAGCTAAGATGTTTTGTCTCACAGATTAACAGGTTTGATGAATAATTGATGTAGCAAATTAATTCAACTTCTTATATATTAGTTTCTTGAGGACTCTGTTATTAGAAAGGAAATGGACAAAATATAATAATGGAGTGGTGGCACTGAATATAATAAATCCGAAATGGAAGAGATATTTTTACATTTTATAAGGGGCTTATTGTCTCATAATATTCTTTTTTCATATGGAAAAATACATTTTTCAAAGAATAAATGGGAAATAAAGTCACCTTCATAAAAATAGAACAGAAGATGCTACAGGCTATCCTATTTTATCAAACTTTATCCTCCTGCTATTTGATAAATGGGGCTTTGGACCTTTAATAATTATTGTAATGGCTCAGTCAGTTTGTAAGCTACCAATGGCCTGGAGATTTTTTTTTTTACATTTCAAAATGTGATTAATTTGGCTATAAATGATACTGCCCTCACAAAACATTTGTACACCCATTAGTAAATGCAAAATTCTAGAAATGGCGAAAAGGCCCTTAAAAATGTTGCAAACACATTTACATTTATTGCATTTCCTAATTCACTAAAATAAAAAAAAGCTAAAAACACTGCCTTTTATACATTATCCCCTGCGATTTCCCAGTCATCTAGTTTTGTGCTGTCTAAAGTAATAAATACTTATCACTGTATAGTGAAATACAGGATTATCATTTGCAAAACCTCCATTTAATCTGTGCTGGCAACTACTTTGTGTTTATCATGATGATCAGCTCAACCATAAAGGTGGATTGACTGTGCTGCTCTAAATCTACAGATTCTGTTGATCCCAGCTGCTTACCTGCCTTTGAATGTGTTAATGGGTGCCTATGTAACAGTCCCTTGAATAAAATCTGCAGTGGCCAAATAAATGCAAGTACCTGTTCACTGGATAAGTGAGTTAGTGCCAGGGAATTTGTGTCTGAGTAAGGCCTCTTGCACACAACCATATGTATTTTGCAGTCCATAAAAAATCTGAACGGTCATGGAATGAAAATACATTTGTGTACAATATATAAATATTGGGACATCAACACAATTCTAACATTTTTGGCTCTATACACCACCACAATGGATTTGAAATGAAATGGACAAGATGTGCTTTAACTGAAGACTGTCAGCTTTAATTTGAGGGTATTTACATCCAAATTAGGTGAACGGTGTAGTAATTACAACAGTTTCCATATGTGCATCCCACTTGCTAAGGGTATAACAAAATAGCAACAAACAGGTGCACTCTGCGGTATTACTAAATCCTCAAACTGGTTTTAAAATTGAGAGATTAGTCAACATGTCCTACGGAGTAGGACATGTCTAAGCCCGGGCACCGCGACAAGGTTTCTCAAGTAGCCCGGGACCTAACACTCTCCTACCTAGTGCCAGTGGGCAAATACCAGGAGCCAGTGGGCAAATTACAGGAGCATAAGGCCGACTCACAAACAACTCACCAGTTACCTCCAGCATATATCCATGCTTGCAATGGGAGGAGGGAGGAGTCTGCAAGTCCCACTCAAGACTGTCTGGTATGGCCCAGGCCTCACAGGTGCACCTAAATGTGGCCTGTAGATGGAAAACAGGCACATTTAAATTGGAGTTTATATACCTCCAGGAATCTCTATATACAAACTGAATGGAATGACGTGGTATAGCAGGAGGTGCTCAAACCCACATGCAGTCGTGCATATATATAGGGGAGCAAATCCTGCACTTGTGGCCCGTTGCTAATGGCAATCCCCAGCAAACATGCATACGGTGGAGGATGCCCGCAGCGAACCACAAGTACCACAATAGACATCCTACACAAGGTAACAATTGTGTGGATGTGATAATCAATATAACAATATAACAAAATAGCAACAAACAGGTGCACTCTGCGGTATTACTAAATCCTCAAACTGGTTTTAAAATTGAGAGATTAGTCAACATGTCCTACGGAGTAGGACATGTCTAAGCCCGGGCACCGCGACAAGGTTTCTCAAGTAGCCCGGGACCTAACACTCTCCTACCTGTGCCAGTGGGCAAATACCAGGAGCCAGTGGGCAAATTACAGGAGCATAAGGCCGACTCACAAACAACTCACCAGTTACCTCCAGCATATATCCATGCTTGCAATGGGAGGAGGGAGGAGTCTGCAAGTCCCACTCAAGACTGTCTGGTATGGCCCAGGCCTCACAGGTGCACCTAAATGTGGCCTGTAGATGGAAAACAGGCACATTTAAATTGGAGTTTATATACCTCCAGGAATCTCTATATATACAAACTGAATGGAATGACGTGGTATAGCAGGAGGTGCTCAAACCCACATGCAGTCGTGCATATATATAGGGGAGCAAATCCTGCACTTGTGGCCCGTTGCTAATGGCAATCCCCAGCAAACATGCATACGGTGGAGGATGCCCGCAGCGAACCACAAGTACCACAATAGACATCCTACACAAGGTAACAATTGTGTGGATGTGATAATCAATATAACAATATAACAAAATAGCAACAAACAGGTGCACTCTGCGGTATTACTAAATCCTCAAACTGGTTTTAAAATTGAGAGATTAGTCATACCAGACTGGGCCATACCAGACAGTCTTGAGTGGGACTTGCAGACTCCTCCCTCCTCCCATTGCAAGCATGGATATATGCTGGAGGTAACTGGTGAGTTGTTTGTGAGTCGGCCTTATGCTCCTGTAATTTGCCCACTGGCTCCTGGTATTTGCCCACTGGCACAGGTAGGAGAGTGTTAGGTCCCGGGCTACTTGAGAAACCTTGTCGCGGTGCCCGGGCTTAGACATGTCCTACTCCGTAGGACATGTTGACTAATCTCTCAATTTTAAAACCAGTTTGAGGATTTAGTAATACCGCAGAGTGCACCTGTTTGTTGCTATTTTGTTATATTGTTATATTGATTATCACATCCACACAATTGTTACCTTGTGTAGGATGTCTATTGTGGTACTTGTGGTTCGCTGCGGGCATCCTCCACCGTATGCATGTTTGCTGGGGATTGCCATTAGCAACGGGCCACAAGTGCAGGATTTGCTCCCCTATATATATGCACGACTGCATGTGGGTTTGAGCACCTCCTGCTATACCACGTCATTCCATTCAGTTTGTATATATAGAGATTCCTGGAGGTATATAAACTCCAATTTAAATGTGCCTGTTTTCCATCTACAGGCCACATTTAGGTGCACCTGTGAGGCCTGGGCCATACCAGACAGTCTTGAGTGGGACTTGCAGACTCCTCCCTCCTCCCATTGCAAGCATGGATATATGCTGGAGGTAACTGGTGAGTTGTTTGTGAGTCGGCCTTATGCTCCTGTAATTTGCCCACTGGCTCCTGGTATTTGCCCACTGGCACAGGTAGGAGAGTGTTAGGTCCCGGGCTACTTGAGAAACCTTGTCGCGGTGCCCGGGCTTAGACATGTCCTACTCCGTAGGACATGTTGACTAATCTCTCAATTTTAAAACCAGTTTGAGGATTTAGTAATACCGCAGAGTGCACCTGTTTGTTGCTATTTTGTTATATTGTTATATTGATTATCACATCCACACAATTGTTACCTTGTGTAGGATGTCTATTGTGGTACTTGTGGTTCGCTGCGGGCATCCTCCACCGTATGCATGTTTGCTGGGGATTGCCATTAGCAACGGGCCACAAGTGCAGGATTTGCTCCCCTATATATATGCACGACTGCATGTGGGTTTGAGCACCTCCTGCTATACCACGTCATTCCATCCACTTGCTAAGGGACCAAAACTAATGGGACAATTGGCTTCTCAGCTGTCCCATGGCCAAGTGTGTGTTATTCCCTCATTATTCCAACTACAATGAGAAGATAAAATGTCCAAAATGAATTTGCAAGTGTGCCATTTGCATTTGGAATCTGTTGCTGTCATCTCTCAAGATGAGATCCAAAGAGCTGTCACCATCAGTGAAGCAAGCCATCATTAGGCTGAAAAAAATCAAAACAAACCCATCAGAGAGATAGCAAAAACATTAGGCGTGGCCAAGACAACTGTTTGGAACATTCTTAAAAAGAAGGAACGCACCAGTGAGCTCAGCAACACCAAAAGATCCGGAAGACCACGGAAAACAACTGTGGTGGATGACCGAAGAATCCTTTCCCTGGTGAAGAAAACACCCTTCACAACAGTTGGCCAGATCAAGAACACTCTCCAGGAGGTAGGTGTATAAGTGTCAAAGTCAACAATCAAGAGAAGACTTCACCAGAGTGAATACAGAGGGTTCACCACAAGATGGAAAACCATTGGAAAGCCTCAAAAACAGGAAGGCCAGATTAGAGTTTGCCAAATGGCATCCAAAAAAGCCTTCACAGTTCTGGAACAACATCCTATGGACAGATGAGACCAAGATCAGCTTGTACCAGATTGATGGGAAGAGAAGAGTTTGGAGAAGGAAAGGAACTGCTCATGATCCTAAGCATGCCACCTCCTCAGTGAAGCATGGTGGTGGTAGTGTCATGGCGTGGGCATGTATGGCTGCCAATGGAACTGGTTCTCTTGTATTTATTGATGATGTGACTGCTGACAAAAGCATCAGGATGAATTATGAAGTGTTTCAGGCAATATTATCTGCTCATATTTAGCCAAATGCTTCAGAACTCATTGGACAGCGCTTCACAGTGCAGATGGACAATGACCCAAAGCATACTGAAAAAGCAACCAAAGAGTTTTTTAAGGGAAAGAAGTGGAATGTTATGCAATGGCCAAGTCAATCACCTGACCTGAATCCGATTGAGCATGCATTTCACTTGCTGAAGACAAAACTGAAGGGGAAATGCCCCACGAACAAGCAGGAATTGAAGACAGTATTGCTCCTGACTGCTTTCCATTCGTCCATTGTTTCCATCCGTATGTGCACCCAGTACTTCCCAGGAATCCCTGAACTACAGACCACACTAGGAGGGTGACTGCATGTTCTCATGTTCTCAGCTTTTTTCATTGAACCATCTATGAAGGAGGGCAGTGGTACGAGATTAAAGAAGGACACTAACGGTGCAGCCATGCGGTCAGGTTTGTGAGCACAGTTTTGGAAACCAATACCAGGAGTGAATTAAAAAAAATAAGTCATATCTGTCTTTTATACTTTCTCCCCTTTCATGATCCACTCCTGATTTTGGCTTCCAAAACTGCATGTAGAAACCTGACCCTGTGGCCATAACCTTAGTGTCCTTTCTTTAATATCGTGCCACCTTTTCACTGTCCTCCTGTATAGTAGATATTTAAAGCTCTAAAGAAATATATGTAGCAATGGCACAAACAGCAGCACTGTGCAAATGCAGCCTTTCACTATCTTCAATCATATAATAGTTCAGTCCAACAAACTGTTAACACAAATCATCTATTTCCATAATAATCTTCCTAATGGAGACAGTTGCATTGACATCTTCCTTTGAGTAAAATTAACTTCTATTTATATTTTGCCATTAATTAATCTCTGGAATTTGTAAAATGTTTCAAGTACAATATTCTTAAATATGTTACATAGTAACAGTGGCAGCATATGCAGAATAATTACATCCCTACTCCTACTACCAAGGGAATATAGAAGAAACACATAATTCAGTTCTTTTAACTTGTGACTGAATGTGCTATATAGAGATGAGCGAATCAAAGCTGACAAACAAAGAAGGAAAATTCTATTCGCACCAAAGCCGAATTTCCTCGCGATTCGTGGTAGCCAATCGCATTTTTTCCTAAAATAGCTGCTGAATGTGTGAGGGCATGGAGCAAGGAACTCTGGGAAGGCGGGATCACCCATAATGCCATGCATGCAGCCAATCAGCAGCCAGCCCTGGGATGTCACAGCCCTATAAATAGCCTCAGCCATCTTGGATTCTGCCACTTTCCAGTGTACTTAGTGCAGAGAGGCATGTCAGCAGACGCTAGGGACAGTGCTAGAAAAATCTTCATTGTGCAAAAAAAAAGTATAATGATTTACAAGTGCAGGGAAAGATTATTCAAGGTGTAGGGAAAGGGTAGGGAGGAATAATTTCACAGCATTTATGTTGAGCAGGGTTCAGTAGGGGAGGTTACAGCCTCAAATCTGCAGATAAGGGGGGGAACATCATTATAGGGTTATTATAGGGTTAATTCTCACGCTCCTCTTTAAATGGGCTGGCACACCTGTGCACATCATTCAGGTAGCCGGAAGAAGCACACGCTGTGCGAAACAGCAGTCGCTGCCACACACCGCCTAGGCGTTTTTTTTTATTTCAGTGAAAGGCTTGTCCGCCTCAGCCCTGTAAAAGCATGCACCTATTGTCACAATAAAGTGATGATATGTTGAAAATCTGCAACTGGTGAGTGCCGCTGATTTTCTCTATTTTCTCGATTACACATTCACAATCCTATTATACCTTGTTGCACTGACTGGGGATTCAAATTGCCATTATGCAGCTCTGTAATTCCAGCAAATCGTTCTTATTAGGGTGAAAGTGCTGTTTGATACAGGCATTCGCAGGGATGGTTTATTACAAGGAAATATTTCTATGTCTTATTTGCCCTTGTGCTGTGTAGATATATGTTGGCTTGTATTGGTGGGAAAAAAGAGCTTATTAGTCATTGTGTCGTGAAGTTCTTATTTTACAACCCTTTTTGACGTGTATTAGTGGCAAAAGTAAAATATATTTGCAGTTCAGCAGTGCAGTTATATGCTCTAAAACCTTTTGTGGTGTGTATTAGTGGCAAAAAAAAAAATATTTGCTGTTCAGCGGAGAAGTTATATGTGCTAAAACCTTATGTGGCGTGTATTAGTGGCAAAATAAAAAATATATTTGCCATTCAGCGGTGCAGTTATATGTTCTAATGCCTTTTTGTAGCGTGTTTAAGTGGAAAAAAATAAGGGCCTATTTGCTGTTCAACAGTGCAGTTATATTTTATAAAGTCCTTTTTGTCGTGTATTAGTGGCAAAATAAAAATATATTTGCCGTTCAGCAGTGCAGTTATATGTTCTAAAACACTTTTTGTCGTGTATTAGTGCCAAAATTAAAATATATATGCCGTTCAGTGGTGCAGTTACAGTATATGTTCTAAAGCCCTTTTTTATGTGTATTATTGGGGGGAGGGCTTATTAGCCGTTGTGTGGTGAAGTGAGAAAATTACAGACTTTTTTGGGATGTTTTAATTTCCTTTTTATTAATTTATTTGATCTAACAGTATGTCAGACAGAGAAGTGCCAGGCCCTGCACAGGGGAGTAACTTAGGTCTAAATGTTTCTGGTGCAGGCAGAGGTTGCAGCAGAGTAAGAGGCCGGGGCAGAAGGGGTCACATCGAGAGGACTGAGCTCCTAGTGTCAGTTAACGGTCGTGTCTTGGCCCGTAACCCAGCGGTTCTTGAATGGTCGACTCGATCTTCGACTTGGTCGCAAGTGACATCAGACACGCACAGCAAAGAGTCGGTGGGTTTGTCAGAAACAGACCACTCTGTGGTCTTCTGATGCTGCTACCACCTCCACACTATGTCATCTTGCCACTCTGTGTTCTCATCATGCTGCTGCCACCTCCACACTATGTCACCTTTCCACTCTATGGTCTTCTCATGCTGCTGCAACTTCCATACTATGTCACCTTGCCACTCTGTGGCCTCCTCATGCTGCAGCCACCTACACACTATGTCACCTTGCCACTCTGCAGCCTCCTGATGCTGCCGCCACCTCCACACCATCATTGTGCCACCTCCCGATGCTGTTGCTGCCTCCACACTGTCATTGTGCCACTCTGTGGCCTCCTCATGCTGCTTCCACCTCACCACTATGTCATAGGGCCACTCTGTGGACTTCTTATGCTGTTCCCACCCTCCCCACTTCATGACTGGGCCATTATTTTGCCTTTCGGCCTGGCTGACATCATCATTTATTTGACACTTCTTCTGATCGTTCAGAAGGAAGGAAAAATGAGACACACAACGGATCCTTTCTGTGTAGCAGCTGTAAGGCCTGTATGTTCCCATCAGAATTGGCTTGTGATTAGGTGGCCAAAAGCAGAAGTGCATACAAAGACATGCAAATATTCCATTCACGTGTCATGTCTGTTTTGGATTCACTCCTGTTTTTGCGGCATTAGCAATACTGATGCATTACTGACCAAAAGCTGACCGAGTGAAGCGGAATGCTCCACAGACAGGATCTGTTTTTTGTGGGATATTTTTCTAACGGATCAAAGAAAAGTGCAAAATAATCAGTGACGTCAACACAAACTTACTGCTGACATCCTCTTCACTCTGTCGGGGGGCTCTACGTGTATAAGCGTTTAATAAAACAGGTTCTGTAGACACCTATGTGGAATCAGCTGACGACAGATTAAAATGAGTGCGCTTCTTCTGGGCGCCAAAATTAAACTGTAAGGCTGAGTTCATACTGTACTTGAGTTATTTGGTCAGTTTGGGCCACATGACTGCCCAAACAAGTGAAGTGTGCAGTGATCCTAAGAGCGATGCCTGTCATCTGCATGTTATACTGACTCACAGTATAAATTGAATACCATAGCAGACTCTCTATGCGTGTTACTGCAAGACACAGTGTTCTACACCACTATAAAGGTTCTCTGCAGCCAGTAAATAGCAATTTTTGTACGCAAATTAATTTAACTTAAAAAAATTCAACAAACCAGCCGAATCAATTTTTTTTATAATTTGCTCATCTCTAGTGCTATACTTCCTCCCATGCATGAAGTGTGACTGATGTGGTTCTTAACCTCTTCCGGACATAGGGCATACAGGTACGCCCTTATGTCCTGGTACTTAAGGACACAGGGTGTACCTGTACGTCCTGTGTATTTTCGATCACCGCCGCGCGGCGGGCGGCGATCGGAAACCCGTGCCTGCTGAAATCATTGAGCAGGCACCCGGGGCAAATGCGCCGGGGGGTCCTGTGACCCCCCCATGTATGCGATCACAGAAAACCACAGGTCAATTCAGACCTGCGGTTTTCTGCGTTTCCGGGTTATTCGGGTCACTGAAGACCCGATAACCCGGAACAGGATGGTGATGGTGGTGTGATTTCACCCCACCAATCATCATCCAGTGATCCTGAGAGGTGATGGTGACATCACCTCTCAGGATCGCCTCTGATTGGTCTGTGGGCAGGACGGCGCGAGATTCAAATAATGCAAGCGCTCCTCTCCTCCTCCTTTTGTGTTCCGGAGCCGGAGGAGAGAGGAGTTGCCTGCACGTCGTTGTCCATCGCTGCCAGCATCACCCTATCTGTGCCCCCAGGACCCGATCTGTGCCCCAGCACCCCCATCTATCCAGCAGGTACTTAGGGAAAGCATAGGGAAAGTTTGGGTTCGGCAGGGAAAATAAAGGAAAAGTTAGTTTGGTAAATTTTGATTGCATCACCCTAAGTTAGGGTGTCTGGGGTCCACAGCACAGCTGTGTGACCCTAGACCCCCCAGGGGTGCTGCCGCTTGCCCCCCCTCCCCCCAACTTTTTTGGGGTGCAGGATTTTTATTTATTTTTTTGTGTACGCTGACTGTGGCCGGCACTTTTAGCGTCCAGCCACTGTTAGCTCATCGCACACCCCACCGCTGATCAACTTTGGACGGTTGATCAGCGGTTTTGAAAAAAATAAATAAATTTTTTTGCCCTTTTTTTAGTTTTTATTTTTTTTTAAATCTGTTAATTTTAGGGTGAGTTCGTGAACACCCATGCCCCCACACACACCAAATAAAGATTTACACACACGCACCTACACACGCAGACACACACTCCCCTATGGCCCGCCGGACGTTCTTGGCCGAGGAGGCATATGCCCAGCTTGCCTCTGACTCGGAGAGTCCCAGTGAGGACGAGGATGACCCCACATTCCTGTTGCCATCCGCGTCCTCCTCATCATCTTAGGGGCCCTGAGGCTCAGCCTAGTACAAGCAGCTCTGGGGCTCGTACTGGTTTCCCGGCCCACCAGTTAAATCCACTGGAGCACCCTGCCGGTGAACTAGTCTGGTGTAGCCCAGAGCGATACGAGCCCGTGAGTCCTGATTTTGTAGGCCAATCAGGAATCCATATTTCCACAGTGGGATACACTGAATATGACTTTTTTTGTCATTTTTTCAGTGACCCACTGGTAAATCTGATGGTGGAGCAGACGAACCTGTACGCCCAACAGTTTGTCGCTCAACACCCGGGCTCCTTTTTGGCCAGGCCCGGTGGCTGGACGTCGGTCAGTGCAGCCGAAATGAGGACATTTTGGGGCCTCGTGCTGCATATGGGCCTGGTCAAGAAACCCAGTGTCAGGCTGTACTGGAGTGAGGACATCCTATACCAGACCCCACTTTACAGTACGGCCATGACACGCTCCCGGTTTGAGGCCATCCGGAAATGTCTGCATTATTCAGATAATGCAGCATGTCCCCCCCGAGGTGATCCTGCCCATGACCGTCTGTATAAGATATGGCCGGTCATCGATCACTTTGGGGCCAAATTCATGGGGCCTATATACCTGGAAGGGAGCTCGCGGTTGATGAGTCTCTCATTGCGTTCAAGGGGAGACTCATTTTCCGCCAGTATGTGCCCTCCAAGTGGGTATGGCGTGAAGCTATACAAAATTTGTGAATGTACCTCAGGGTACACTTACAAATTTTATGTATATGAGGGGCGAGATTCCCGGATTCAACCCCCAGAATGTCCCCCCACTCTAAGTGTTACCGGGAAACTTGTGTGGGACCTTATGTACCCACTGCTGGATAAGGGTTTCCACCTGTACGTGGATAACTTTTATACCAGTATCCCCTTGTTCCAGTCCCTTGCTGCCTGATCCACGTCCGCTTGTTGGACCGTGCGGAAAAATCAACGCAGCCTCCCTGCCCACCCCCTCCAGGTACCTATCTCCAGGGGTGAGACCCGTGCTCTTACCATTGGAAACCTGTTACTGGTCAGGTATAAGGACAAGAGGGATGTCCTTATGCTGTCCACAATTCATGGTAACGGCATCACCCCTGTCCCTGTGCGAGGTACCGCAGCAACGGTCCTCAAGCCCGATTGTATCGTCGACTGCAATCGGTATATGGGAGGAGTTGATCTCTCTGATCAAGTCCTCAAGCCATATAATGCCATGCGCAAAACCCGGGCATGGTACAAAAAAGTTGCAGTCTACTTGATACAGGTTGCCATGTACAACTCTTTTCTGCTGTCCTGGAGCGCTGGCAACACAGGGACATTCCTCCAGTTCTATGAGGCAGTTCTCAAGGCCCTGATCTTTTCGGACCGGGAAAGAGCAGGACGGAGTACCTCGGGAACTGTAGGCGCCTGGATCGTACCTGGCCAACACTTTCCAGGTGTGGTCCCCCATACTGGAAAGAAGGGACGAACCCAAAAACAGTGCAGAGTGTGTCGCAGGAGAGGGATACAGAAGGACACCACTACTTAGTGCGACACGTGCCCTGATCATCCGGGCGTCTGCATTGACGGTTGCTTCAGGGAGTATCACACTTCCATGGAGTACTACATTTATATCCCAATTTAGCACTGACATCGGATAAAAAAAAATGGTTCTCAGACTTGAGACACCCAAAAAAACTAAAATAATGTATTAAAAGTAGACATATTAGGTATTGCCGCATCAGTAATAATCTCCTCTATAAAAATACCCCATGACCTAACCCCACAGATTAACACGGTCCAGGAAAAAAAAAAAAGGTGCCAAAAAAAAGATTTTTTTTGTCACCTTACATAATAAAAAGTTTAATAGCAAGCGATAAAAAACTCATATAGCCCCCAAAATAGTGCCAATAAAACCATCCTCTCATCCCGCAAAAAATTAGCCCCCAGATAAGATAATCGGATAATCTACACCCCTCAAGGTATTCAAAACTGATTATACAAACTTTATTAACCCTTTAGGTGTTCCTCAACAGTTAATGGCAAATGGAGATGAAATTTCAGAATTTCAATTTTTGGTAACCTTGCCTCACAAAAATGTAATATAGAGCAACCAAAAATCATATGTATCCTAAAAATAGTCCCAAAAAAATGCCACCTTATCCCGTTGTTTCCAAAATGGGGTCACTTTTAGGGAGTTTCTACTCCAGGGGTGCATCAGGGGGGTTGAAACAGGACACGGTGTAAATAAACCGGTCCATAAAAATCAGCCCTCCAAAAACCAAACGGCGCACCTTTCCCTCTACGCCCCGCTGTGTGGCCGTACAGTAGTTTACGGCCACTTATTGGGTGTTTCTGCAAAAGGCAGGGCAATCAGGGAGATAAAGATACAGTCTTGTTTGGCTGTTAACCCTTGCTTTGTTAGTGGAAAAAATGGGTTAAAATGGAAAATTAGGCAAAAAAATTAAATGTTCAAATTTCATCCCCATTTGCCAATAACTCTTGTGCAACACCTAAAGGGTTAACAACGTATGTGAAATCAGTTTTGAATACCTTGAGGGGTTTAGTTTCTTAGATGGGGTCACTTTTTTTGGAGTTTCTACTCTAGGGGTACATCAGGGGGCCTTCAAATGGGACATGGTGTAAATAAACCAGTCCAGCAAAATTTGCCTTCCGAAAACTAAACGGCGCACCTTTTACTCTACGCCCCGCTGTGTGGCTGTACAGTAGTTTGCGGCCACATATTGGGTGTTTCTGTAAACGTCAGAGTCAGGGCAATAAAGATACAGTGTCGTTTGGCTGTTAACCCTTGCTTTGTTAGTGGGAAAAATGGGTTAAAATGGAACATTTGACAAAAAAATGAAATTCTCAAATTTCATCCCCATTTGCCAATAACTCGTGTGCAACACCTAAAGGGTTAACAACGTATGTAAAATCAATTTTGAATACCTTGAGGGGTGTAGTTTCTTAGATGGGGTCATTTTTGGGCGGTTTCTATTATGTAAGCCTCGCAAAGTGACTTCAGACCTGTCGTGGTCCCTAAAAATTTGTTTTTTGTAAATTTCAGAAAAATTTCAAGATTTGCCTCTAAACTTCTAAGCCTTATAACATACCCCAAAAATAATATATCATTCCCAAAATAATTCAAACATGAAGTAGACATATGGGAAATGTAAAGTCATCACAATTTTGGGGGGTATTACTATGTATTACAGAAGTAGAGAAACTAATACTTTGAAATTTGCTAATTTTTCCAAATTTTTGTTAAATATGGTATTTGTTATGCAAAAAAATTAACTTTTTTGACCAAATTTTAGCAGTGTCATGAAGTACAATATGTGACGAAAAAATAATTCTCAGAGCGGCCGGGGTAAGTCAAAGCGTTTTAAAGTTATCAGCACTTAAAGTGACACTGGTCAGATTTGCAAAAAATTGCCTGGTCCTTAAGGTGAAATAAGGCTATGTCCCTAAGTGGTTAAAAGCTCTGGCAAAATGATAAGATGGAAGGCTGGCCATTAGAAACATTATATGCTATGCTGTATAGGGCACTTGCTTGGAAGTACCTACCATGAGTTTTAATTCAGTATTTTGATGGTCTTTTAGAAGACCAATATTTAGTTTTATGAGCCTCCCTGCTTTTAGCTGTACTGTGACTGCTAGAAATGTGTACTCCTGTTTCAGAAAATTATCATGCGCACGGCTAGGTTATAGCTCTGGTTTATATGGGGCTTCCATTCGAGTGAATGTGGCCTCCACTGTGCCTCCTTATTCCTCTAATTTCATGCAGAGGCTTTAGTCGTTATATATATTTTTTCATTCTGATTCATTGATTGGATTCTACATGCACAGAGGGAGTCTCCCCTAGCAGAATAACATGAGAGAATACCTCCTCACATGCCGTACGTTACCTCATGGAGCCTGCACTGCTAGCATCCATACTAGTGAAACATAGACCTTATATGCACTGCCATACAGGCTCTGTACACATTGGTTTACTAAGCGCATCTTAACGATCCTGGACAACCACTTCAAGGATACAACTATTTACTAAAATGGACAAGTCAGGAGAAGTGACATATACTATTTAACCCTTTCTACCCCAGAGGCTTTTTTGTCTTTGTTTTCGTTTTGCGCTCCCTGCCTTCCCAGACCCATAACTTCTTTATTTTTCCATTTACATAGCCATATGAGGGCTTGTTTATTAAATTTTTTACAGGAAATGAAGCAACCAAAAACTTAGAATCTGCCATTTTGAAGTTTTTTTCTGTTTCACTGTTTTCCGTATGGGGAAAATATTTTAATAGTTCTATAGTATGGGCATTTTCGTATGTGGTGATACCCATGATATGTATTTTTTTTTTTTGGGGGGAAGGGGGGTGATTTGAATTTTTATATTTTTGGGGGGAAAAAGTAAAACTTTTTTAATAGTTCCCTTAGGGAACTATGACAAGCAATCATTAGATTGCTATTCTCATAGACTCCAAAGCATTAGCATTGGAGTCTATGAGAAATGTATTAGTTTCCCATGGAGCCCTGCTACAGACAGGGGCTCCATAGCAAACACTATGCAACAGCCGCCTGTCATTCTCTATGAAAGGGGCTGCTGTATACATGCTCCGGCTTCTCCGATCGCCGCTGGAGGTAGCCAGAGCATGCCCGAAGCATGCACTTATGGGTTTGTATGTGCTCAGATGCCGTGGTCAGGATTGACTACTGAATCTGAAGTGTTAAATGTCTGTGACTGGCATTAACGCTGGCCATGGACATTAGCCACGGGTGTTTGCTGTATGAAGCCAGGGCCATCTTTAAAGACCGAGCTAGTGCCGTACTAGTATGGTGCTGTTCGGGAAGGGGTTAAAGAAAATCTATTACCATGAATTTTCCTGTTAAACCAGGCACATTAGCTCAGATGAATGCAATTATGGCTTTCACTTAGCAATGCACTTCTGGAGAAATAGTACTTTTAATCTTTATGCAGTTAAGTAGTTGAGTACACTGTGCGTCAGCCCACGCCATTCTGTGCACTTTCGGTCCTCTGCCAGCCATTCTTTCCTTCTTGACTGACAGAACAAAGCTAGATGAAGCAGGAAGGAGGCCGGAAGAGCAAGGATGTACAGAGTGGGTTAGACCTACCCTCAGTGCGCATATCTGCTCATTTGCATATGGATAAAAAATACTTTCCCCCAGAATAAGGTAATGGATTGCTAAGTGAAAGGTATCATTGTAGTTGGCTGTGCTAGCCCTACAAGGCATTGTGCCTGATTTAACAGTGACTTTTCCTCTGAGAGATTCCTTTATAACAATTACAATGCCATTTCCCAAAAAGTTGTGACGCTATGTAAAATTTATATCAATGTAAATAAAAACTGAATGCAATAATTTGCGAGTCTCCTAGACCCAGATTTTATTCACAATAGATTACAGAACACATTTAAGACCATTGCATTCTGCTTTTATGTACATTTACCTTTTACACAGCGTCCCAATGTTTTTTGAATTGGGGTGCCAATATGGAGTAAATCTTTTATTTTTAATTTTTTTAATAACTTATTTTTTTAATTGAAGTTTTTGTATTTAACAGATTCTTTCACCGTTGTTCTATTGCACTTGACTAAACTGTTTATGACAAGCAGTTGTATATTTTGAAATAAGATCTGGCAGTATCAATAATGTTTATCTGAATGTTTATACAAAGGTGAAATAAAATAGCAGAATTCATATTGAATGAATTGAAATTATTATATAAATACAAGGATCTATTAATACAGATATTCAAAGGGTTTACAAAGATTTTCCACCAACTAAACATATATACTGTGTATGAATCATGAGCTCTTTCTGTACCTTGCGCAGCCTACACTATTTGAGGCTGTGAGAATTTTCTAGCTGCAGAATGTTCTCCCTGCTTGACAAATCTTGTCACGAATGCTTACTGTACTTGACACTTGAAATGTCTCTTACCGGAACGCCAGCAACATTGTGCAAATATTTACATTTCCTTGTAATACTGGCATATTTAATAAATGTATGATTAATCCTCACTGTAGGGTAACATTTATGAGAGAAAATAGCAACAGTTTAAAATTACGTCAACTGTGTTGTTACTTTCATCTATGTGCTTTGCAGTAAAATCTAGAAAGCTTCAAGTGTGTCGCATTAAGGAAATGTTTACATATTGTGGATCTGTCTGGAATTCCATGCAGATTCTGTACCTAAATTTAGATAGAATCCACAACAATTCTGCTGGAAATGCGATTTTATTGTGTGGCCGATTCACATTCTTCAGAAAGAAATTTAGAATGGCCATTCTTTAGATTTTAGAATGTACAACATTTACAGTATATAGTGCTAATAAATTCTACAGCGATATGCACAGATCATCATGGTCTAAGTTTCATTTGGGGCTCACAATCTAATATTTTTGGAGTAAGAAAGGAAACCCACATACAGTGGCATTCAAAAGTTTGGGCACACTTGGTCAAAATTACTGTTACTGTGAACAGTTAAGCAAGTTCCAGATGAAATGATCTTCAAAAGGCGTAAAGTTAAAGATGACACATTCTCTTAGTATTTTAAGCAAAAAAGCATTTTTTTTTATTTTCATCTTTTATGTTTTCAAAAAAAGGAACAAAACAAAAAAAGGAAAAGGGCCCGAAGCACAACTTTGGGCACCCTGCATGGTTAGTACCTAGTAGCACCCACCTTTGGCAAGTATCAGAGCTTGTGAATGCTTTTTGTAGCCAGCCAAGAGTCTTTTAAATCTTGTTTGAGGGATTATCATCCATTCTTTCAATTCATTGAGATTCCTGGGCCGTCTTGCCTGCACTGCTCTTTTGAGGTCCAACCACAGATTTTCAATCATGTTCAGATTCAGGGAACTGTGAGGGCCATGGTAAAAACTTCAGCTTCAAGAACATACAAACTGGATTCTGAAGTGTTGCTGAAAATGATAAATAGAAGAATATTGGAGAAGGAGAGTGCAGGGAGAGTACAGGAAGACTTATTCTGCATCAGTTTATTCCTGTATCAGCCATAAATATAATTATGGTCAGGGATAGGAATGAAGTCGGCGTACGCTGAGATCCCTGCCTTGAACATAGTGGCTGAATTGTGACGGGAGCCACAGGCCCGGGTACACCAAAAAAAGGGGGCATACCCAATGAAGAAGCTGGAAAAGAAGGGGCGGGAGGGAGGGCAGCGATGATCGGCGTCTGGCTGACCGCTGACATGAGGTATAAGTAGCCAGACGCCCCTCCCACAAATACAGGCTGACATCAGCCTTACCTATTTATCAATAACAATAAGATAGAAGGGTTTATTATTACATTGCCAGCGTGCCAACCAATACCATCCAGTCTGTACTCCTTAGGGGGGCCAGGTCTTAATAAGGACCATCCTCCTATTTTGCTGTCTTTACTTCTTCCAAATCATCCTTCAAAGTCTCCATGTCCTAATCAGCAAGATGCATAGAGAGGAGGAGCTGGATGTTCCTGATGATGTATTCTCATTAATATTAGATGAATTGGAAAAGGATGAAAAGCAGATGGCAGAATAAGGGCTCCAACTTGTAGGGCAGCGAAGCGCTGCGATTGGAGAAGTGGGTATGCCAAAGCTGATTAATATTCAGTGTTTACTGTAAAATAACCTGCAGGAGATTGCAGGGAAAAACAGCATTAATATGTTTTAAAAATGGAAAAGCCATTTAATGCCCCATTGTTTGTTTTTCTAACATTTAATAATAAAATCATTTCGATTCATAAAGGTTATCCAGACACATGTTATCGGCTGTGACTGGGGGAGATAGATTTGTTTCAGTTCTTTTATTTTCGTGTTTATTGCTGTAATCTTGTAGCAGAATTTAATTTTAAATTAATGTGTATGTTTCATGAAACCTAATAAAAGCTCCTGAACATTTCCAATATTTGTGTGTGGGTGAGAGCTTTTCAGCAAAGATTAAGATTATTAGATAAATACCATTTTCCAAGAATGCAAACACTTTTTATTTACTTATTTTAATCATTGTCTCTACATGCACAATTTCAGTGATCCGATTTCCCTTACTGAAATGAATGAAATACTATTAAGAAGTGTAATTCCATATGCAGTTTATTAAAATTTCCCGGCTGCAGGGAGCCTGTATACCTGTGTATATCACTGTGCATTGCAGAAACATGCATAGCTAATCTGCTGTGCTAGTGAAACAGTACTGTGAGTCAGTATGACACACAGATGACAGGCATCACTGTTAGAATCACTTCACACTTCACCTATTTGGTCAATTACAGGGCCAAAACTGACCAAATAACTCAAGTGTGAACTCAGCCATACAGATCAATGTTAGCATCAGGTATAAGACTTAAAGGGAACCTGTCACCAGTTTTATGGTGTCCTAACTAAGGGCAACATAAATAAGTGACTGATTCTCTTAGCAAAATGCTGGGTCACTTTCTTTAATTGACCCAGTCAATCTGCCAACTTCTTGTATTGAAAATCTCCAGCTCATAATGAGGAGTCCTGAATATTTATGAGCTCCTGACTCTCCCCGCCCACCTGCTGCTGATTGACAGTTATTTTCTATATGAATCAGCAGCAGGTGGGCAGGGGAGTGGCTATAGCTGTTAATTAAATATACGCTGGACTCACTGACTTCACGCTGGATTTAAATCAGCTCATTAGCATGCGGCATGCGGCATCTTTGTGTGTATATTATGAGGTAACCATCTGTCACACCAGTAAGTGAATACATCTAAGGTACTTTTTAGTAGTTAATGATTGTATATAATTAGTTAGATTATAATCAAATATCCACATGACAGGTTCCCTTTAAGACTTAACTGTGCAGTGGCCCAAGATTCTACTATAGAGTGAAAGAGCACTCTACTTTTACATTGGCAGCTAATTCCACATAGGTGCTAAGCACCCCAAAATCAGTAGCTTTAGACCGCTATTTTACATCAATTACATAATCAAGGATTAATGGATTTACTTATGTTTAAAAGAACATGAACACTCCAAAATCAGTAGTATCAGGCCACAATTTCACCCCAGTTACAGAATCCACGATTAATCAATCATTACTTATTTATAAAAGAATGTGAACACCCCACAATCTGTAGTATCAGGCCACAATTTCACCCCAATTGCAGAATCAAGGATTAATTGAATTACTTATATAAAATAACAATGTGAACCCCCCAAAATCAGTAGCATCAGACAGCAAATTCACCCCAATTACAGAATCAAGGATTTTCAAAATCACTTATGTATAAAAGAACGCGAACACCCCAAAATCTGTAGTATCAGGTCGCAATTTCACCCCAATTGCAGAATCAAGTATGAATCAAGGATTACTTATTTATAAAAGAACGTGAACAACCCAAAATCTGTAGTGTCAGGTCGCAATTTCACCCCAATTGCAGAATCAAGTATTAATCAAGGATTACTTATTTATAAAAGAACGTGAACACCCCAAAATCTGTAGTATCGGGTCGCAATTTCATCCCAATTGCAGAAACAAGGATTAATCAAGGATTACTTATTTATAAAAGAACGTGAACACCCCAAAATCTGTAGTATCAGGTCACAATTTCACCCCAATTGCAGAATCAAGGATTAATCAAGGATTACTTATTTATAAAAGAACGTGAACACCCCAAAATCTGTAGTATCAGGTCACAAAATCACCCCAATTACAGAATCAAGGATTAATTAAATTATTTATGTAAAATAATATGAACACCCCAAAATCAGAAGCATCTGGCCACTATTTCACCCCAATTGCAGAATCATGGATTAAAGGAGGCAATATGGGCAATCACAATACATTAGTAAGTGCCTTGTATGAACCTTGTATACATGATAAATGCCATTTACTGAAGTGAGACAACCCCTTTAATATTAGCTTTTGAGTGACAGACCATTGAAATCATTGAGAGCAGTAAGAAAGCATTTGAAACTGCGCCACATAAAAGGTTAGTATATAAAAAGAGAGTGCTTAGACTGGGAGAAAATGTCTGTAAATTGGTAACTGGCTCAGTGATAGAAAACAGAGGGTGGTTATTAATGGTACATAGTGGCGTGCCTAGAGGGGGGGGAGGGGCACTCTGCCCCAGGTGTCTGCTTTTAGGGGTGGTGCCAGAAGCAATGAGTGCTTCCAACAATACGGAATACTAGTAGTAGTAGTAGTATACTAGTAGTGAGCGCTTCCATAATGGATGCGCTCACTAGTCTGCAGGAGGAGGGGGAGAGAAGCGCTATGAGCGCTGTACAGTACTTACCCCTCCTCCTGCTTGCTCTTCTCAGGGCCAGCGCTGCTGTGTCCTGGCTGCCTGCAGTGTCAGGACGTACAGAGCGCACTCTGACCTGATGCTGCAGGAGGTCAGGTGACTGCAGTACTGACCCTGAGAAGGGGATACAGCCAGGACACGGAGACTGGCGGCAGGATAGGTAAGTATTATTTTACAGTCTGATATGAGGTCTGATATCTGAAGGTCTAATGGGGTCTGGAGAGGTCTAATGGGGGTCTGTAGTGATCTATGCAGGGTCTGGAGGTCTTACTGGGGGGGGTCTGAAGGTCTGACTGGGGGGGTCTGGAGGTCTGACTGGGGGGGCCAGGAGGTCTGACTGCGAGGGAATGGAGGTCTGACTGGGGGTCTGGAGTGGTCTAATGGGGGGTCTGAAGGTCTGACTGGGGGGTTTGGAGGGCTTACTGGGGGTCTGGAGTGGTCTAATGGGGGTCTGGAGGTCTAACTGGGAGGTCTGGAGGTCTGACTGGGGGGTCTGGAGGTCCGACTGGGGGAGCTGGAGTTCCGTCTGGGGAAGTCTGGAAGTCCGACTGGGGGGGCTCTTGAGGTCTGACTTGGGGGTCTGGAGGTCTGATTCGGGGTGGGAGGTCTGACTGGAGGGTCTGGAGGTCTGACTGGAGGGTCTGGAGGTCTAATGGGGGTCTGTAGGTCTGATATGGGGGTCTGGATGTCTGATATGGGGGTCTAGAGGTCTAATGGGGGTCTTATATGGGGGTCTGGAGGTCTAATGGGGGTCTTATATGGGGGTCTGGAGGACTAATGGGGGTCTTATCTGAGGTCTGATATTGGGTCGGGGTCTTACATGGAGGTCTAATGGGGGTCTGATCTGAGGTTTAAAACTTGGGTCTTATATGGGGTCTGACATAGAGGTCTAAAGGGGGTTTGGTCTGAAATGGAGAGATCTCAATTAGGGTTTTATATGGGGGTCTGATCTGAAAGGAAGGGGGATTTTTTTGTACTAGCGCACAAAATAAAGGGTTATTTTTGTACTTGTGCACTATCTGTGTGGTACCAGTATTTTCAGGGGGACTGTTTCTGTAGGAAAGTACTGGGGAGCACAGTGGGGTGTTGAGAAGGTGGGAGGATGATGGAAAAGTAAGAAAATAAGATGTCTGTAGAGATGAGGTGAGGCTGAAAGAAGTCATCATGGTGGTCTGGTCTAACAGGAGAAAAAGAGGAAAGAGAATATCTACATCAGAGAAGAGAAGTCACTGGATGTAAGAGGTATGTGGTGCTGTATTACTCTGTATGTTCTGTAGCGCTGTATGAAATGTTTTCCAAGTATGTCTTTAAAGGGGTTGTCCGCTTTTTTTTGTATGAGTGCTGCCTACTCTGCTCTGTTTACCTGCTAATCACTGTAAATGCAATAGCGAGCAGGTGAACAGAACAGAGAAAGCAGCTCTCATATGAGCGCTGCCCTCTCTTCAAACAGCTGTGGGCACAGAGGGCATTACTACTATGGAGGGGGCACAATGGGCATTACTGTGAATGTGGCACAATGGGCATTATTACTATGAAGGGGCAGAGTGGGCATTATTACTATAAAGGGGAACATTGGGCATTATTACTATGAAGGGGACACAAGGGATTATTACTGTGAAGGGGACACAATGGGGATTATTACTGTGAATGGGGCACAAAAAAGGAATTACAACTGTGAAAGGGAAACAGAGAGGGCATAACTACTGCAAGGGGGCACAATGTGGGCATAACTACTGTGAGGGGGCACACATCTGTACAAAACTACTGTGAAGGTTGTACAATGAGGGCAATACTACTGTGAGGGGTTACATTTTTTTTAAAGTATTGGGTGAGGGGGTGCCAGAGAAAGGACCCGCACCCTAGGTACGCCACTGATGGTACACACTCAGATTGGGTCACCATCACCAGTAGGGTAACAAAGGGGTCAGTATTTGGGGTCTTTTCTCTTCAATATATAAATTATCTTATGGAGGGGTTGTAAGTTTAAATATCACTTTTTGCAGATTACACTAAACTATGTAGAGAAATTAACAGTGTGCTGCTACAGATTGATCTGGATAGATTGGAGGCTTGGGCAGAGAAGTGGCAGATGGGGTTATGCACATGGAAAGGTTATGCACATGGAAAGAAAGATGCATGTCACCAGTAGAGATGAGCGAACCCGAACTGTATAGTTCGGGTTCGTACCGAATTTTGGGGTGTCCGTGACACGGACCCGAACCCGGACATTTTCGTAAAAGTCCGGGTTCGGGTTCGGTGTTCGTCGCTTTCTTGGCGCTTTTTGAAAGGCTGCAAAGCAGCCAATCAACAAGCGTCGTACTACTTGCCCCAAGAGGCCGTCACAGCCATGCCTACTATTGGCATGGCTGTGATTGGCCAGAGCACCATGTGACCCAGCCTCTATTTAAGCTGGAGTCACATAGCGCCGCCCGTCACTCTGCTCTGATTAGTGTAGGGAGAGGTTGCAGCTGCGACAGTAGGGCGAGATTAGGCTGATTAACTCCTCCAAAAGACTCCATCCAGTGATCGATCTGCAGCTGTGGATGATTGCACTGCTGCTATTGAATTGCTCACTGTTTTTAGGCTGCCCAGAGCGTTTTTCAGACACTTTTTTCTGGGGTGATCGGCGGCCATTTTGTGTCTTGTGTTGCACCCGCACATGCTGCCACCAAGTGCATTTAACCCTCAATGGTGTGGTTGTTTTTTGGCTAAATCCTACATCAGGGTGAAGCTGTCACACCAAGTGCATTTAACCAGCAATAGTCTGTTTATTTTTTGGCCAAATACTACATCAGGGGCAAGCTGCACCTGTAACCAAGTGCATTTAACCCTCAGTAGTGTGGTTGGTCAAGCTGTCACACCAAGTGCATTTAACCAGCAATAGTCTGTTTATTTTTTGGCCATATACTACATCAGGGGCAAGCTGTGCCTGTCACCAAGTGCATTTAACCCTCAGTAGTGTGGTTGGTCTAGCTGTCACACCAAGTGCATTTAACCATCAATAGTGTGGTTATTTTTTGGCCATATCCCAGTCTAATTCTGTCAGTAAACCTATACCTGTCACCCAGCGCCTAAATACTAGGCCTCAAGTTTATATCCAGCTAAATCTGTCGTTACTGGTGTGGCTGGTCAAGTTATTTAGTGTCCGTCAAAGCACAGTTTTTGTTCTGGGTTGAAATACAATTCCCAATTTAGCAATTTCCTAATTTAGTGGTTTCTGCTGTATCAGGCCTACTTTAAATTTATCCCTAAAAGGGTATATCAGATTCAAGGTGCACATAGGGTCATTCTGAATAACTTCACACACACGCTACTGTGCATTTCCAAGTCTAATTCTGTCAGTAAACCTATACCTGTCACCCAGCGCCTAAATACTAGGCCTCAAATTTATATCCAGCTAAATCTGTCGTTACTGCTGTACAGTTCTGGCTGGGCAAGTTATTTAGTGTCCGTCAAAGCACATTTTTTGTTCTGGGTTGAAATACAATTCCCAATTTAGCAATTTCCTAATTTAGTGGTTTCTGCTGTATCAGAGCTATTTGAAATCTATCCCTAAAAGGGTATATAATATTCAAGGTGCACATAGGGTCATTCTGAATAACTTCATACACACGCTACTGTGCATTTCCAAGTCTAATTCTGTCAGTAAACCTATACCTGTCACCCAGCTCCTAAATACTAGGCCTCAAATTTATATCCAGCTAAATCTGTCGTTACTGCTGTACTGTTGTGGCTGGGCAAGTTATTTAGTGTCCGTCAAAGCACATTTTTTGTTCTGGGTTGAAATACAATTCCCAATTTAGCAATTTCCTAATTTAGTGGTTTCTGCTGTATCAGAGCTATTTGAAATCTATCCCTAAAAGGGTATATAATATTCAAGGTGCACATAGGGTCATTATGAATAACATCACACACTCGCTACTGTGCATTTCCAAGTCTAATTCTGTCAGTAAACCTATACCTGTCACCCAGCGCCTAAATACTAGGCTTCAAATTTATATCCAGCTAAATCTGTCGTTACTGCTGTACTGTTGTGGCTGGGCAAGTTATTTAGTGTCCGTCAAAGCACATTTTTTGTTCTGGGTTGAAATACAATTCCCAATTTAGCAATTTCCTAATTTAGTGGTTTCTGCTGTATCAGAGCTATTTGAAATCTATCCCTAAAAGGGTATATAATATTCAAGGTGCACATAGGGTCATTATGAATAACATCACACACACGCTACTGTGCATTTCCAAGTCTAATTCTGTCAGTAAACCTATACCTGTCACCCAGTTCCTAAATACTAGGCCTCAAATTTATATCCAGCTAAATCTGTCGTTATTGCTGTACTGTTGTGGCTGGGCAAGTTATTTAGTGTCCGTCAAAGCAAATTTTTTGTTCTGGGTTGAAATACAATTCCTAATTTAGCAATTTCCTAATTTAGTGGTTTCTGCTGTATCAGAGCTATTTGAAATCTATCCCTAAAAGGGTATATAATATTCAAGGTACACATAGGGTCATTCTGAATAACTTCACACACACGCTACTGTGCATTTCCAAGTCTAATTCTGTCAGTAAACCTATACCTGTCACCTTGCGCCTAAATACTAGGCCTCAAATTTATATCCAGCTAAATCTGTCGTTACTGCTGTACTGTTGTGACTGGGCAAGTTATTTAGTGTCCGTCAAAGCACATTTTTTGTTCTGGGTTGAAATACAATTCCCAATATAGCAATTTCCTAATTTTGTGGTTTCTGCTGTATCAGAGCTATTTGAAATCTATCCCTAAAAGGGTATATAATATTCAAGGTGCACATAGGGTCATTCTGAATAACTTCACGCACACGCTACTGTGCATTTCCAAGTCTAATTCTGTCAGTAAACCTATACCTGTCACCCAGCGCCTAAATACTAGGCCTCAAATTTATATCCAGCTAAATCTGTCATTACTGCTGTACTGTTGTGGCTGGGCAAGTTATTTAGTGTCCGTCAAAGCACATTTTTTGTTCTGGGTTGAAATACAATTCCCAATTTAGCAATTTCCTAATTTAGTGGTTTCTGCTGTATCAGGCCTACTTTAAATACATCCCTAAAAGGGTATATCAGAATCAAGGTGCTGATAGGGTCATTCGCAATAACTTCACACACACGCTACTGTGCATATCCCAGTCTAATTCTGTCCGTAAAACTTATACCTGTCACCCAGCGCCTAAATACTAGGCCTCAAATTCATAGTCAGCTAAATCTGTGGTTACTGCGGTGCCTGTATTAGTGTAATACGGTACTTAAATAGATAGCCAGATAGTGTTAGGTGTCTGTAAAAAAAGGCCTGAATTTGAATTCAATACATTGGGCCAAATAATATTTTTGTTGTTGTGGTGAACGATAACAATGAGGAAAACATCTAGTAAGGGGCGCGGACGTGGACATGGTCGTGGTGGTGTTAGTGGACCCTCTGGTGCTGGGAGAGGACGTGGCCGTTCTGCCACATCCACACGTCCTAGTGTACCAACTTCCTCAGGTCCCAGTAGCCGCCAGAATTTACAGCGATATATGGTGGGGCCCAATGCCGTTCTAAGGATGGTAAGGCCTGAGCAGGTACAGGCATTAGTCAATTGGGTGGCCGACAGTGGATCCAGCACGTTCATATTATCTCCCACCCAGTCTTCTGCAGAAAGCGCACAGATGGCGCCTGAAAACCAACCCCATCAGTCTGTCACATCACCCCCATGCATATCATGGAAACTGTCTGAGCCTCAAGTTATGCAGCAGTCTCTTATGCTGTTTGAAGACTCTGCTGGCAGGGTTTCCCAAGGGCATCCACCTAGCCCTTCCCCAGCGGTGGAAGACATAGAATGCACTGACGCACAACCACTTATGTTTCCTGATGATGAGGACATGGGAATACCACCTCAGCAAGTCTCTGATGATGACGAAACACAGGTGCCAACTGCTGCGTCTTTCTGCAGTGTGCAGACTGAACAGGAGGTCAGGGATCAAGACTGGGTGGAAGACGATGCAGGGGACGATGAGGTCCTATACCCCACATGGAATGAAGGTCGTGCCACTGACTTTCACAGTTCGGAGGAAGAGGCAGTGGTGAGACCGAGCCAACAGCGTAGCAAAAGAGGGAGCAGTGGGCAAAAGCAGAACACCCGCCGCCAAGAGACTCCGTCTGCTACTGACCGCCGCCATCTGGGACCGAGCACCCCAAAGGCAGCTTCAAGGAGTTCCCTGGCATGGCACTTCTTCAAACAATGTGCTGACGACAAGACCCGAGTGGTTTGCACGCTGTGCCATCAGAGCCTGAAGCGAGGCATTAACGTTCTGAACCTTAGCACAACCTGCATGACCAGGCACCTGCATGCAAAGCATGAACTGCAGTGGAGTAAACACCTTAAAAACAAGGAAGTCACTCAGGCTCCCCCTGCTACCTCTTCTGCTGCTGCCGCCTCGGCCTCTTCTGCTGCTGCCGCCTTTGCCTCTTCTGCTGCTGCCGCCTCGGCCTCTTCCTCTGCCTCTGGAGGAACGTTGGCACCTGCCACCCAGCAAACAGGGGATGTACCACCAACACCACCACCTCCGTCACCAAGCATCCCAACCATGTCACACGGCAGCGTTCACCTCTCCATCTCACAAACATTTGAGAGAAAGCGTAAATTCCCACCTAGCCACCCTTGATTCCTGGCCCTGAATGCCAGCATTTCTAAACTACTGGCCTATGAAATGCTGTCATTTAGGCTGGTGGACACAGACAGCTTCAAACAGCTCATGTCGCTTGCTGTCACGGAGTATGTTGTTCCTAGCCGGCACTACTTCTCCAAGAGAGCCGTGCCTTCCCTGTACAACCAAGTATCCGATAAAATCAAGTGTGCACTGCGCAACGCCATCTTTGGAAAGGTCCACCTAACCACAGATACGTGGACCAGTAAGCACGGCCAGGGACGCTATATCTCCCTAACTGCACACTGGGTAAATGTAGTGGCAGCTGGGCCCCAGGCGGAGAGCTGTTTGGCGCACGTGCTTCCGCCGCCAAGGATCGCAGGGCAACATTCTTTGCCTCCTGTTGCCACCTCCTCCTACTCAGCTTCCTCCTCCTCTTCTTCCACCTGCTCATCCAGTCAGCCACACACCTTCACCACCAACTTCAGCACAGCCCGGGGTAAACGTCAGCAGGCCATTCTGAAACTCATATGTTTGGGGGACAGGCCCCACACCGCACAGGAGTTGTGGCGGGGTATAGAACAACAGACCGACGAGTGGTTGCTGCCGGTGAGCCTCAAGCCCGGCCTGGTGGTGTGCGATAATGGGCGAAATCTCGTTGCAGCTCTGGGACTAGCCAGTTTGATGCACATCCCTTGCTTGGCGCATGTGCTGAATTTGGTGGTGCAGAAGTTCATTCACAACTACCCCGACATGTCAGAGCTGCTGCATAAAGTGCGGGGTAGTTCCGACGTTCACATCCTGCCGCTGCTCGCCTGTCTGCGCTACAGCGTAGCTTCGGCCTTCCCGCTCACCGCCTCATATGCGACGTGCCCACCAGGTGGAACTCCACCTTGCACATGCTGGACAGACTGTGCGAGCAGCAGCAGGCCATAGTGGAGTTTCAGCTGCAGCACGCACGGGTCAGTCGCACTACGGAACAGCACCACTTCACCACCAATGACTGGGCCTTCATGCGAGACCTGTGTGCCCTGTTGCGCTGTTTCGAGTACTCCACCAACATGGCCAGTGGCGATGACGCCGTTATCAGCGTTACAATACCACTTCTATGTCTCCTTGAGAAAACACTTAGGGCGATGATGGAAGAGGAGGTGGCCCAGGAGGAGGAGGAGGAGGAGGAAGAGGGGTCATTTTTAGCACTTTCAGGCCAGTCTCTTAGAAGTGACTCAGAGGGAGGTTTTTTGCAACAGCAGAGGCCAGGTACAAATGTGGCCAGCCAGGGCCCACTACTGGAGGACGAGGAGGACGAGGATGAGGAGGAGGTGGAGGAGGATGAGGATGAAGCATGGTCACAGAGTAGTGGCACCCAACGCAGCTTGGGCCCATCACTGGTGCGTGGCTGGGGGGAAAGGCAGGACGATGACGATACGCCTCCCACAGACGACAGCTTGTCCTTACCCCTGGGCAGCCTGGCACACATGAGCGACTACATGCTGCAGTGCCTGCGCAACAACAGCAGAGTTGCCCACATTTTAACGTGTGCGGACTACTGGGTTGCCACCCTGCTGGATCCATGCTACAAAGACAATGTGCTCACCTTACTTCCTGCACTGGAGCGTAATAGGAAGATGCGCGAGTACAAGCGCACGTTGGTAGACGCGCTACTGAGAGCATTCCCAAATGTCACAGGGGAACAAGTGGAAGCCCAAGGCCAAGGCAGAGAAGGAGCAAGAGGTCGCCAAGGCAGCTGTGTCACGGCCAGCTCCTCTGAGGGCAGGGTTAGCATGGCAGAGATGTGGAAAACTTTTGTTAACACGCCACAGCTAACTGCACCACCACCTGATACGCAACGTGTTAGCAGGAGGCAACATTTCACTAACATGGTGGAACAGTACGTGTGCACACCCCTCCACGTACTGACTGATGGTTCGGCCCCATTTAACTTCTGGGTCTCTAAATTGTCCACGTGGACAGAGCTAGCCTTTTATGCCTTGGAGGTGCTGGCCTGCCCGGCGGCCAGCGTTATGTCTGAACGTGTATTCAGCACGGCAGGGGGCGTCATTACAGACAAACGCAGCCGCCGGTCTACAGCCAATGTGGACAAGCTGATGTTCATAAAAATGAACCAGGCATGGATCCCACAGGACCTGTCCATCCCTTGTGCAGATTAGACATTAACTACCTCCCCTTAACCATATATTATTGTACTCCAGGGCACTTCCTCATTCAATCCTATTTTTATTTTCATTTTACCATTATATTGCGAGGCTACCCAAAGTTGAATGAACCTCTCCTCTGTCTGGGTGCCGGGGCCTAAATATATGCCAATGGACTGTTCCAATGTTGGGTGACGTGAAGCCTGATTCTCTGCTATGACATGCAGACTAATTCTCTGCTGACATGAAGCCAGATTCTCTGTTACGGGACCTCTCTCCTCTGCCTGGGTGCTGGGCCTAAATATATGACAATGGACTGTTGCACTGGTGGCTGACGTGAAGCCTGATTCTCTGCTATGACATGCAGACTGATTCTCTGCTGACATGAAGCCAGATTCTCTGTTACGGGACCTCTCTCCTCTGCCTGGGTGCTGGGCCTAAATATATGACAATGGACTGTTGCAGTGGTGGCTGACATGAAGCCTGATTCTCTGCTATGACATGCAGACTGATTCTCTGCTGACATGAAGACAGATTCTCTGTTACGGGACCTCTCTCCTCTGCCTGGGTGCTGGGCCTAAATATATGACAATGGACTGTTGCACTGGTGGCTGACGTGAAGCCTGATTCTCTGCTATGACATGCAGACTGATTCTCTGCTGACATGAAGACAGATTCTCTGTTACGGGACCTCTCTCCTCTGCCTGGGCCTAAATATATGACAATGGACTGTTGCAGTGGTGGCTGACATGAAGCCTGATTCTCTGCTATGACATGCAAACTGATTCTCTGCTGACATGAAGACAGATTCTCTGTTACGGGACCTCTCTCCTCTGCCTGGGTGCCTGGGCCTAAATATATGCCAATGGACTGTTCCAATGTTGGGTGACGTGAAGCCTGATTCTCTGCTATGACATGCAGACTGATTCTCTGCTGACATGAAGACAGATTCTCTGTTACTTGACCTCTCTCCTCTGCCTGGGTGCCGGGGCCTAAATATATGCCAATGGACTGTTCCAGTGGTGGGTGACGTGAAGCCAGATTCTCTGCTATGGGACCTCTCTCCAATTGATATTGGTTAATTTTTATTTATTTTATTTTTATTCATTTCCCTATCCACATTTGTTTGCATGGGATTTACCTACATGTTGCTGCCTTTTGCAGCCCTCTAGCCCTTTCCTGGGCTGTTTTACAGCCTTTTTAGTGCCGAAAAGTTCGGGTCCCCATTGACTTCAATGGGGTTCGGGACGAAGTTCGGATCGGGTTCGGATCCCGAACCCGAACATTTCCGGGAAGTTCGGCCGAACTTCTCGAACCCGAACATCCAAGTGTCCGCTCAACTCTAGTCACCAGTACATACTAAATGGTAAAACACTGGGTAAAACTGACATGGAAAAGAGTTTAGGATTTTAACTTAACAATGAACTTACCTGTAGCAACCAGTGTCAGTCAGTTTCTGCCAAGACCAAAAAGATTATGGAGTGGATCAAAAGGGGCATAGATGCCCGTGATGAGAACATAGTACTGCCACTTTCCAAATCACTAGTCAGACTGCACGTGGAGTACTGTGTTCAGGGGCAGATAAAGTGCATGATAGGCCCAGGGTTGTCTAACCAACTTGGGCCCCTCCCTCCATTTTAGTTGTTTTTTGTTTTTTTTTGTATGAAGAGGCTGCAGTGCTTCGTGAGCGCCACAGTCTCTTCCTAGGCCATATGACATCTCTAAACTAAAAAAGAAATTCCTCAAATTACCCCAAATTTGCTCCTAAACTGCAAAATTTGGTCACAAAATTTAAAATACATATAATTATAATAAAAGACTTGGAGGAGAATACAGAACCACATGCCTCTTACATCCAGGGACATCTCCTGTCATGTAGACCTTCTTTTTCTTCTTCCCCTCCATTAGACCGCCATAACAAATTCTTTAAGCCACACAGACACGTTAGATTTCTCAATTTTTCCATCAACCTCCCCATCCTAGTCTCCCGACAATGTCATCCTGCTGCCACTCCCAATTACTGTGCCCAATCTGCTCCCCAATGCCCCAGGTACTATACTGCTGAAAAAATAGTGACCCTAATAGACATAATTGGGGTAATTTATCAAACTGCTGTAAAGTAGAACTGGATTTCCAAAAGAGCTGTCAAATATGAAAGGTGGAATCTGATTGACTGCTATGGGCAACTAAGGGCTCTTTCACACTTGCGTTGTCCGGATCCGGCGTGTACTCCACTTGCCGAAACTACACGCCGGATCCGGAAAAACGCAAGTGTACTGAAAGCATTTGAAGACAGATCCGTCTTCAAAATGTTTTCAGTGTTACTATGGCACCCAGGACGCTATTAAAGTCCTGGTTGCCATAGTAGGAGCGGGGGAGCGGTATACTTACCATCCGTGCGGCTCCCGGGGCGCTCCAGAATAACGTCAGAGCGCCCCATGCGCATGGATGACGTGCCATGCGATCACGTCATCCATGCGCCTGGGGCGCCCTGACGTCACTCTGGAGCGCCCCAGGAGCCGCACGGACGGTAAGTATGCTGCTCCCCGCTACACTTTACCATGGCTGCCAGGACTTTAGCGTCCCGGCAGCCATGGTAACCACTCTAAAAAAGCTAAATGTCGTATCCGGCAATGCGCCGAAGCGACGTTTAGCTTAAGGCCGGATCCGGATCAATGCCTTTCAATGGGCATTCATTCCGGATCCGGCCTTGCGGCAAGTCTTCAGTTTTTTTGGCCGGAGCAAAAAGCGCAGCATGCTGCGGTATTTTCTCCGGCCAAAAAACGTTCCGTTCCGGAACTGAAGACATCCTGATGCATCCTGAACGGATTTCACTCCATTCAGAATGCATTAGGATAATCCTGATCAGGATTCTTCCGGCATAGAGCCCCGACGACGGAACTCTATGCCGGAAGACAATAACGCAGGTGTGAAAGAGCCCTAAGCCAGTTCTACTTTACACCAGTTTGATAAATTACCCCAAATGTCCCTATAGTGTCCACAGCAGCTATAATGTCCCCTAGAGTGCCCCCAGTAATAATAACACCCTATATTGTGCTCCAGGCAATAATCCCTGTATAGTGTCCCCAGAAATAATAGAATTGCCCCTACAGTGCCTCCTCAATCGCAAGGCCCCCACGATGCCCCCATATAGTAGTTTGCCCCCACACAGTAATTTCCCCCACATAGTAATTTGCCCCACAGAGTAGTTTCCACCACACTGCCCCCATATAGTAGTTTTTACCCACACAGTAATTTTCCCCAGATAGTAATTTGCCCCAGACTGCCCCACACAGTAAGTTCCCCTACACTGCCCCCACACAGTAGATTCCCCCACACAGTAATTTCCGCCACACTGCCCCCACACAGTAATTTCCCCCACACTGCTCCCACACAGTAGTTTCCCCCACACAGTAATTTCCCCCACACTGTCCCACACTGTACTTTCCCCCACACTGCCCCCCACAGTAGTTTCCCCCACACTGCCCCCACACAGTAGTTTTCCCCCACACTGTCCCCACAAAGTAGTTTCCCCCACACAGTAGTTTCCCCACACAGTAGTTTCCCCCACACTGCCCCCACACCGTAGTTTCCCCCACACTGCCCCCACACCGTAGTTTCCCCCACATTTCCCCATATAGTAATTTGCCCCACATAGTAATTCCTCCCATAATAATGTGTCCCCACATAGTAATCCCTCCCATAATAATTTTCCCCCACATAATAATTTGCCCCCATACTTCAATTTACCCTGGTGTACACGATCTTTACATGTCCTCCTGTGTGTCCCCCCATGTCCCCTAAAGTTGGCACATAAAATAAAAAAATAAAATAAAAGCTAAATATTCACCTACAGTATGTCCAGGTGCGCGAAGGCAGGAGCACACACTTCACTGTGCTGCGTTCCGGCACAGGCTCGCGCGATGACGTCATTATACACGCCTACGCCAGGATTTCACTAATGCATAGGCCTCAGGCCTAATAGGCCTGAAGCCTATGGCGGTGATCGGTGGCGGGGTAGGAACTATGCGCTCCCGTGCCCCGCCTCAGTATGTGGGCGTTCGGGTCGGCATTGGGCCTCTCAGTGGTGCTGGGCCCGGGGCTGCCGACCCAAACATCCCTATTGTAATTCGCCCCTGTGTCCAGTTCTGGGCTCCTGTGAATAAGAAAGACATAGCAGAGCTGGAGAGAGTTAAAAGTAAATAACTGGAATGGTAATTTTTAGTCTAGAAAAAAGGAAACCGAGGCGAGATCTAAAAACCATGTAAAAATATATCAGGGATCTCTCCCATCATTTATTTATTCACAGGCCTGTGACAAGTGGACATTCTCTGCGTCTGGAGGAAAGAAAGTTTCTACACAAACATACAGGTCCTTCTAAAAAAATTAGCATATTGTGATAAAGTTCATTATTTTCTGTAATGTACTGATAAACATTAGACTTTCATATATTTTAGATTCATTACACACCAACTGAAGTAGTTCAAGCCTTTTATTGTTTTATCTAAAAAAAATTGCATATTTCATCCGACCAATAAAAGAAAAGTGTTTTTAATACAAAAAAAGTCAACCTTCAAATAATTATGTTCAGTTATGCACTCAATACTTGGTCGGGAATCCTTTTGCAGAAATGACTGCTTCAATGCGGCGTGGCATGGAGGCAATCAGCCTGTGGCACTGCTGAGGTGTTATGGAGGCCCAGGATGCTTCGATAGCAGCCTTAAGCTCATCCAGAGTGTTGGGTCTTGCGTCTCTCAACTTTCTCTTCCCAATATCCCACAGATTCTCTATGGGGTTCAGGTCAGGAGAGTTGGCAGGCCAATTGAGCACAGTAATACCATGGTCAATAAACCATTTACCAGTGGTTTTGGCACTGTGAGCAGGTGCCAGGTCGTGCTGAAAAATGAAATCTTCATCTCCATAAAGCTTTTCAGCAGATGGAAGCATGAAGTGCTCCAAAATCTCCTGATAGCTAGCTGCATTGACCCTGCCCTTGATAAAACACAGTGGACCAACACCAGCAGCTGACATGGCACCCCAGACCATCATTGACTGTGGGTGCTTGACACTGGACTTCAGGCATTTTGGCATTTCCCTCTCCGCAGTCTTCCTCCAGACTCTGGCACCTTGATTTCCGAATGACATGCAACAGTCCAGTGCTGCTTCTCTGTAGCCCAGGTCAGGTGCTTCTGCCGCTGTTTCTGGTTCAAAAGTGGCTTGACCTGGGGAATGCGGCACCTGTAGCCCATTTCCTGCACCCGCCTGTACACGGTGGCTCTGAATGTTTCTACTCCAGACTCAGTCCACTGCTTCCGCAGGTCCCCCAAGGTCTGGAATCGGTCCTTCTCCACAATCTTCCTCAGGGTCCGGTCACCTCTTCTCGTTGTGCAGCGTTTTCTGCCACACTTTTTCCTTCCCACAGACTTCCCACTGAGGTGCCTTGATACAGCACTCTGGGAACAGCCTATTCGTTCAGAAATTTCTTTCTGTGTCTTACCCTCTTGCTTGAGGGTGTCAATGATGGCCTTCTGGACAGCAGTCAGGTCGGCAGTCTTACCCATGATTGCGGTTTTGAGTAATGAACCAGGCTGGGAGTTTTTAAAAGCCTCAGGAA
The DNA here is from genome assembly GCF_014858855.1 of Bufo gargarizans. Lineage (NCBI taxonomy): Eukaryota > Metazoa > Chordata > Amphibia > Anura > Bufonidae > Bufo > Bufo gargarizans. The sequence continues at coordinate 301,133,659 of NC_058084.1, read as the reverse complement.
TCTTTTGCAGGTGTTTAGAGTTAATTAGTTGATTCAGATGATTAGGTTAATAGCTCGTTTAGAGAACCTTTTCATGATATGCTAATTTTTTGAGATAGGAATTTTGGGTTTTCATGAGCTGTATGCCAAAATCATCAATATTAAAACAATAAAAGGCTTGAACTACTTCAGTTGGTGTGTAATGAATCTAAAATATATCAAAGTCTAATGTTTATCAGTACATTACAGAAAATAATGAACTTTATCACAATATGCTAATTTTTTTAGAAGGACCTGTAGAAGAGGATTCTTTACTGTAAGAGCAGTGAGACTATGGAACTATCTGCCTGAGGAGGTGGTGATGGGGAGTTCACTAAAAGAGTTCAAGAGAGGCCTGGATGTATTTCTGGAGCGTAATAATATTACAGGTTATAGTTACTAGAATTTGAGAGAAGGGTATTTCATTCAGGGAGATATTCTGATTGCCTTAGGCTACTTTCACACTAGCGTTTTTTGCTGGATCCGGCTGGGTTCAGCAAAAACGCTTCTGTTACTGATAATACAACCATCTGCATCCGTTATGAACGGATCCGGTTGTATTATCTTTAACATTGCCAAGATGGATCAATCATTAACTCCATTGAAAGTCAACGGAGAGCAGATCTGTTTTCAATTGTGGCAGATTGTGGCAGAGAAAACGTATCCGCCCCCATTGACTTGCATTGGGGGTCATGCCGGATCCGTCTTGCTCATGCCATGATGGAAAGCAAAATACAACATTTTGCAGTTTGCTCTCCGCCAGTGTCGGACTGGGGTACCTAGGGCCCACCTGTAAAATTTATTTTGGGGGCCCACCGTATGGATACATTCAAATATAATAAATAATCTAACAAGTTTTTTATATAAACATAGGCTGGTTGAGATGCTGTACATTGAATATATGTATGTAGTGCAGTAAGTCTAATGTGTCATGTGCCAGGGGGTGGGAGACTATGGGCCCACCTTGCTCAGGGGCCCACCGGGGAATTCCCTTGTACCCCTGTGGGCCAGTCCAAGCCTGCTCTCCGCTCTGGGAACGCAACTAAATGGAACGGAATGCATTTTGGAGCATTCTCTTCTATTCAGTTCAGTTTCGCTAGCATTGACAATGAATGGGGACAAAAGTGAAGCGTTTTTTTCTGGTATTGAGACCCTATGACGGAACTCAATATTGGAAAACTTAAACACTAGTGTTAAAGTAGCCTTATTGGAGTTGAGAAGAAATGTTTTACCCTAAAATGAGGAACATTGGCTTCTACCTTATTAGGGCTCGTTCACACGACCGTTGCCCCTTCGTTGCCGTATTGCAGCCTGCATACGGCGGGTCCGCAATACACGGGGCACCGGCTGTGTACATTCCGCATCACGGATGCGGACCCATTCACTTGAATGGGTCTGCAAATCCTGGGATGCGGTGCTGAACGGAACGGAAGCAAGGAATGGAACCCCACGGAATACTATGCAGTGCTTCCTGGGGTTCCGTTCCGTGCCTCCGCACTGTAAATATATATGCGATCCACAGCACGGACACAGAGGGGCAACGGTCGTGTGAACGAGCCCTAAGGGTTTGCTTTCTCTGGATAGATTTTGAAGGACAACAGGCTGAACTGGAGGGATGGATGTCTTTTTTCAGCCTTAGAAACTATGTTCAGGCTCGGACTGGCCCACAGGGGTAAAGGTGAATCCCTCAGTGGGCCCCTGAGCAGGTGGGTCCTCTAGTCTCCCACCCCCTGCACAAGTGGAACATTACACAATAGACTTACTGCACTACATACATATATTCAATGTACAGCACCTCAACCAGCCGATGTTCATATTAAAAACTTGATAGATTAAAGAAACTCCCCAGGTTATTATTATAGACACAATTAGAGCTGAGATGACTTCTAGGTATAGAGGAAAGCTAGCAGTATCCTCTTTTCCCCAGGATCTACCTTCTCAAAGTTCCTGCAGGCTCCCCCATATTCAATCATCTGTAGCATCTTGCTGCTGTGTCAGCAGGTAATATTTGAATGTCTCCGTACGGTGGGCCCCCAAAATACATTTTACTGGTGGACACTAGGCACTCGAGTCTGACACTGACTATGTTAATAACTAAGTTAAGGTAGATCATGTGGGGGTCAGCTGTAACAAACAGCTGGCATGCTGTGGCAACAGCTGTGATTGACGTTAGCCCCTTATTAGGAATGAGCAAAAGAAAGCTTTGGATCCAAGATCTGAAGTTCCTTTGTTCCAAACCTCGTTTTAAGGCCTCATGCACATGACCATTGATTTGGTCCGCATCCTAGCCGCAGTTATTGCGGCTCGGATGCGGACCCATTCACTTCAATGGGGCCGCAAAAGATGCGGACAGCACTTTGTGTGCTGTCCGCATCCGTTGCACCCTTCCGTGGCCCCGCACAAAAAATATAGCATGTCCTATTCTTGTCTGTTTTGCGGATAAGAATAGGCATTTCTACAATGGGCCGCCCGTTCCGTTCCGCAAATTGCGGAAGGCACACGGCGGCTTCCATTTTTTGCGGATCCGCGGTTTGCGGACTGCAAAAAACGCCACGGTCGTGTGCATGTAGCCTAATGCAGTGCATTAAAATGTATGCACTCTGGCGAGGCAAATTCGTTATCACAAAATTCTCACGGGACTTCGTTAAATAACTTCGGGATTTGATTTTTGAACTTGAAAACCATTTTAAAACTTGGTTCCAAAGTCAGCTTTGGTAAAATGTTTTCAAGTTTAATAATCAAATACCGAAGTTATTCACCAAAGTCTCGCAAGACTTTGGTGATACTGTAGCTCACTTTGCCTCGTCAGAGCGCATACATTTTGATGCTGTACGGAGATCCACGGATATGTATTTCCATACAACATTAAAACGAAGTATGGAGCGAAGCGACTTCCCTACCCCTTATGTTTAATAAGTGTTTAGTGAAATAATTTTTATGTTTCATATCACAAGAAGGAAATTGGTCACTCAGGACTTAACACAGACAAACTACAAGAAAGGACTAGCATACAAATAAGCCTCCAAAGGAAAACAAACCTAGACAAATACACTCTAAGGCCTCTTGCACACGAACGTGCGCAATGCACGAACACCCACCGCGGGGCAGCCGCAGCGGATTAAAGTGAATAGGTCAGCAATCTGGCCTTTCCTCAAAAAGATAGGACATGTTCTATCTTTTTGCGGAACGGAAGTACGGGACGAAACCCCACGGAAGCACTCCGTAGTGCTTCCGTATGGTTCCGTTCTGTGCTTCCATTCCGCATCTCCGGATTTGCGGACCCATTGAAGTGAATGGTTCCGCATCCGTAATGCGGAATGCACACGGAACGGTGCCCGTGTATTGCGGATCCGCAAGTGCGGTCTTCAATACGGCCACGGAACGCACACGGTCGTGTGCAATAAGCCTAAACTCCCTTTCTATGTCACATACAGGAGCTAACCCCTTATATGCTATGGTCATAATGAGCCTCAAAGAGGGGAGAGCTATGGCCTTCTACTTTAAAGATCCCAAATATGACTTTGGTATGGCACAGTATTATAATAAAAGATGCAACATATTTATATATTTTTTTTTTTTGCCCAAACTGGATCCAGTGGAAAAGAGAAATGTGTTTATACCAGCTTTTCATATTGCACACAATCTTGATTTTAGCAAACGGAAAAAAGAAGTTGGAGACAAAGATTGTAAGTGGTGTTTTGTGACTTTAACTTAAAGGGGTTGTCTAACTTCAGCAAATAGCATTTATCATGTAGAGAAAGTTAATACAAGGCACTTACTAATGTATTGTTATTGTCCACATTGCCTTCTTTGCTGGCTAGATTCATTTTTCCATCACATTATACACTGTATGTTTCCATGGTTACAATCAACTAAAAACTGAAAATACTATGGATTTTGGACTGTGGAGACACTAAAACATGATTTTTTTTTGTTTCAAAAATGATATTATTGTGTAAAACTTAAATAAATAAAAGAAAAGTATACATATTAGGTATTGCCAGATCCGTAACGACCTTCTCTATAAAAATATCACATGACATATCCCCTCAGGTGAACACCATAAAAAAAACTGTAAAAAAAGACATTTTTGTTTGGCACCTTACATCACAAAAATAATACCAAGCAATCAAAGTCATATACACCCTATAATAGTACCAATCAAACAGTCATATCATACCAAAAAGAATGAGCCCCTACATAAGACTGTTACCCAAAAAATAAAAATAAACTATGGCTTTCAGAATATGGGGACACTAAAAAATCCTTTTTTTTCAAAATGCTTTATTATGTAAAACTGAAACAAACAACCATATTTGGTATTGTTGCATCCGTAATAACCTGCTCTATAAAAATAGCACATGACCTAACCTGTCAGATGAACATTGTAAATAACAAAAAATAAAACAGTGCCAAAACAGCTATTTTTTGTTACCTTGCCTCACAAAAAGTGTAATATAGAGGAACCAAAAATCATATGTACCCTAAAATAGTACCAACAAAATTACCACCTTATCCTGTTGTTTCCAAAATGGGGTCACTTTTTTGGAGTTTCTACTTTAGTGTTGCATCGGGGGGTCTTCAAATGCTCCTTTCCTTCTGCGCCCTGCCATGTGCCCATACAGCAGTTTATGACCACATATGAGGTGTTTCTGTAAACTACAGAATCAGGGCAATAAATATTGAGGGGTTTTATATGTTAACCCTTGCTTTGTTAGCAGAATTTTTTTTTATTAAAATGGAAAATCTGCCAAGAAATTCTAAAATTTCATCTCTATTTTCCATTAATTCTTGTGGAACACCTAAAGGGTTAACAAAGTTTGTAAAATCAGTATTGAATACCTTGAGGCTAAATGCACACGTTCAGGATTCATGTGCGGAGCACCCGCACTGAAATCCGCAGGTGTTCGCAGGCAAATCTGTGCGGTCAATCCGCATCAATTGGTGCGGAAATGCGTGCGGATTTGGTGCGGTTTCGATGCGGATTTTCCGCATGCAGAGTTTACTAAGTGAATGAAGAAAATCCGGTCAGGAAAAATAAAATAAATTGACATGCTGCAGATTTTAAAATCCACACTGCAGGTCAAAATCCGCGCAGAAAAAATCAGCATTGTGTGCACTGAGAATTTCAAATTCTCATAGAATACAATGTACATGACCTACAGTGCAGATTTTCCGCACTAAAATCCGGAGCAATCATGATCGTGTGCATTTAGCCTGAGGTGTGTAGTTTCTAAAATGGGGTCATTTTTGGGTGGTTTCTATTATATAAAGGCTTGTTCACACGACCATTGCCCCTACGTTGCCGCAATACACGGGGCACCTGCCGTGTGCATTCCGTATCAGGGATGCGGACCCTTTCACTTGAATGGGTCCTCAAATCCGGAGATGCACTGCTGAACGGAAGTGCTTCCTGGGGTTCCGTTCCATGCCTCCGCACCGCAAAAAGACAGAACTTGCTCTATCTTTTTGCGGAACGGACGGATCGCGGATCCATTAAACATGCGGATGGCCCACAGTCGGTGCCCGTGCATTGCAGACTGCAATTTGCGGTCCACAGCACGGGTACGGAGGGGCAACGGTCATGTGAACGAGCCTTAAGCCTCACAAAGTGACTTCAGACCTGAATTGGTCCTTAAAAAGTGGGTTTTGTCAATTTTCAGAAAAATTTCAAGATTTGCTTTTAAACTTCTAAGCCTTGTAACATCCCCAAAAAATTAAATGGCATTCGCAAAATGATCCAAACATGAAGTAGACATATGGGGAATGTAAAGTAATAACTATTTTGGAGTTATTACTATCTATTATAAAAGTAGAGAAATAAAAATTTGGAAATTGGCAAATTTTTCCAAATTTTGGGTAAATTTGATCTTTTTTTTTACTCAATTTTACCACTGTCATGAACTACATTATGTGACAAGAAAACATTCTCAGAATGGCCTGGATAAGTGAAAGCGTATTAAAGTAATTACCACATAAAGTGACATATGTCAGATTTGCTAAAAATGGCCTGGTCCTTAAGGTGAAAAATAGCAGGGTCCTTAAGGGGTTAAAAAGGTATTCCCATATGGACATTTCATAGCCATAGGATATGCAATAAATGTCTGTGCAGGTCATACCTCTGGTATCTGCTCCGATCTTGAAAACAGGGTCATGTCTTGCTCCAAGTGGAAACAGTAATTTTAGTTGAACAATGTCAGGATTTCAGCTGTGTTATAGACCAGCTTAGGCTACTTTCACACCTGCGTTTAGGTGCAGATCCGTCTGGTATCTGCACTGACGGATCCGCACCTATAATGCAAACGCTTAGATCCGTTAAGAACGGATCCGTTTGCATTACCATGATAATGCAAACGGATCCGTTTTGACTTACATTGAAAGTCAATGGGGGACGGATCCATTTGAAAATCGAGCTATATTGTGTCAACTTCAAACGGATCCATCCCCATTGACTTACATTGTAAGTCTGGACGGATCCGCACACCTCCGCGCGGCCAGGCGGACACCCGAACGCTGCTTGCAGTGTTCAGGTGTCCGCCTGCTGAGCGGAGCGGAGGACAAACGGTGCCAGACTGATGCATTCTGAGCAGATCCGCATCCAATCAGAATGCATTAGGGCAGTACGGATCCGTTCAGGGCCGCTTGTGAGAGCCTTCAAACGGAACTCACAAGCGGAGCCCCGAACGCAAGTATGAAAGTAGCCTAACATTACCTGGCAGTGACATGGTCACATGAACAAATATGATGAAAAATTTTAACAATTTAATTACGGCACAAGGACAGAAGCAGCCTAAAATGTAGACCATAGTTTAAAAAAAAATATATATATATAAATCTTTCCTGACCCTGGGATATTTATATGGCACTAAAAGATATTGTAATGTAGGTCTATCTGTCATCTGGGGTCTAAATTTGTGTTGCCATAGAGGTTGGGGTAGCTGTAGAAAGTTAGGTTTTGTCAATAAACTCTGCAGTCATCAGGAGAAGTTGTCTCAGCAGTCTGGGTTGGATGGAGAGGTAAAGGAAAGTTCTAGTTTACAATCACAGAGAAGATATCACCCATGAGTCACTGCATTTAACTGCATTGTAATCATGTATGCAATAGTATGCAGAGTGGCTGTATAGAACTGGCATCTACCACTATATGATCACTGTATTTTGGTATCATGCAATACCTTATTTTATACTCCATCTTTTGCAGCCCTATTGAAATTAATGGGTCGACACCCGTTCAACAAAATTACAACCATCTGAAAGAGCCATTTAATAGTAATAAGCCCCCAGATATTGCTAGGCTGACTTGTCAGTTTTTCCAGGCTGACCAGCCATCATTTATTCTAGGAACCCATCATTCTAAGTTTCCAGGATCCCACTCATTTACCACCCACCCATCAGCAGCCTATAGACACCCCATGATCTATTTTTGGAAATATTTAGAATTACAGTAAATCAAACTACCAACAACCAAACTTAGGCATTGTTGTACAAGAAGCTCTCACACTCATGTCCATATAATGCATATACTGTGCATCAGAACACTTCCAAATATTGTTTCAATTCTTAATTAAATCCTTCATTAAATATTCCATATAACAACAGCATAAAATCCACATAAAAAAAAAGTCCACATGTCAACAGACTCCAAATGTGCTCGACAAGTCCAAACATGTAATCCACAGAGAGACATCTGCGTGTGATCACACTGTGGATTACCTGTATTATAAATACCTACTATCCATACAAATGAAAGCATGCAATTCACACACTGCATAGGCCAATGTCTTTTACATCTTCTGTAATAGTCAGCAGAGCTCTTTTCTGCAGGACATGGAGTGAGGCCTTCACCCACATCTCCTTATCGCTGTCCTGCACAGATAAAAGCAATTTACACAAGTCAGGGGACTAACCCTTTTACTCTCGCCTTAACATATTATCTCAATCAACTGCAGAGAGATAGTCCCAACATTTACCAGCATATCCATTTATCAGAAAAAATACTTTGCAAAAAGAATTTGCAATACTCAATCAACAGCTATCTATTCTGACCCTAAGGCCTCCTGCACACGAATGTGTACTGCCCGTTGCCGTTTTGCGGACCGCAATACACGAGCGCCGTTCCGTGGTCATTCCACATCATGTATTGCTATGTAGAGAAAATCTAAATCGCACATCCTCATTCCTATACTTCTGATATGACAACTGTTTGCAATTTGCAGAATTTCTTTTGATAAAACATGGCTATACAGCACTAGTAGCAATCATGGATGCAGATACATTCACTTTAATGGGTCCGCAAATCCAGAGATTTGGAATGGTGTGGAACGGACGCACGGAACGGAACCCTATGGAAGCACTACGGAGTGCTTCTGTGGGGTTTCGTACCGTACTTCAGTTGTGCTAAAAGCTAGAACATGTCCTATCTTTTTGCAGAACGGGCGGATCGCGGACCCATTAAAGTGAATGGGTCCGCTATCTGCTGTGGCTGCCCCATGGTCAGTGTTCATGCATTGTAGCCCCGCAATTTGCGGGCCGCAGCACGTTTGTGTGCAGGAGGCCTAAAGGTTACTTTACACGGGAGGACTGAGCAGCAGATTCTCCTCCACAGTATGCCATCGCTCCTCCCCATAAAGACTCATTGTTTGCCAAACGAAGATCTGCTGGCACTAAACGATAATTTTTGTGTGTGCACAAACAATCGAATTACCCGATGAATGAGCATTTCGCTCAATCATTGGGTAATTGGCGGTACATTTGCGCCACCAGATGATCACTAACGAGAGCATCTACAAATGCTCATTAGTGATTATCTTTGGGATTCTTTACCTCCACATGCACAATTGGCTCAGTTGAGCATACTTTTGTCAAGAATGGGGAAGGGGAGCACGCTACCGGAAGACACCTGTGTCAGAAGGTTATCTCCCTGAGAACAAAAGGACTGGGCAGATAAAATCCAGCAGATGTCAGGGGAGAGTCATCAGGTCCCCTCCCAGTGTGCGATCATTTACAATTATCATTGTATACGCACTAATACAGGGAAGGCTGCCACAATAACATCGTCCACTGGACTCCTATGTCCAGAACCAGTTTGAATTGAATTAATTACAAGTTAGGCTGCTTTCACACTAGCGTTCGGGTTTCCGTTCGTGAGCTCCGTTTGAAGGAGCTCACGAGCGGACCCGAACGCAGCCGTCCAGCCCTGATGCAGTCTGAATGGAGGCGGATCCGCTCAGACTGCATCAGTCTGGCGGCGTTCAGCCTCCGCTCCGCTCGCCTCCGCACGGACAGGCGGACAGCTGAACGCTGCTTGCAGCGTTCGGGTGTCCGCCTGGCCGTGCGGAGGCGTGCGGATCCGTCCAGACTTACAATGTAAGTCAATGGGGACGGATCCGTTTGAAGATGCCACAATGTGGCTCAATCTTCAAGCGGATCCGTCCCCCATTGACTTTACATTGAAAGTCTGGACGGATCCGTCCCAGGCTATTTTCACACTTAGCTTTTTTTAGCTAATATAATGCAGACGGATCCGTTCTGAACGGAGCCTCCGTCTGCATTATTATGGGCGGATCCGTTCAGAACGGATCCGCCCGAACGCTAGTGTGAAAGTAGCCTTATAGTGAATCTCTTCCCAAAAACTACTGTATTTATCTGTCAATCTGCTCAGCTCCTCCAGCTCTATAACATGCAGCTTACAGATTAGACACCATGTTCAACCTGACAAGATCCTTTTAGCGTTTTTTACCCTTAGAACCGTAGAAGTAATGGTGGTGATTTCTGAGATTCATCCCCTCGTGCAATGGCTTGTATAAAACATCTCATTTTTATCCCTATTTATATAACACTCTGAGCTAAAAATGAGAGAAGTGTCTATAAAAGTCATCAAGATGCATTTCAGGCCAGGTGTCATCTTTTCCTTTATTTTCAGGATTAATGCACTTTTGACAATTTGCAAAAACGCAGTACATGTGTGTAAATGTCTTTTGTAACGCCTTCTGCTATGCTGTGATTACAGCCCAGTTTACGGTTACAACGTGTCTATCTGCTTACGTCACTGAAAGAAGAATATATAAAAAAGGAGAACAGAATAAAGGATGAAATGTTATGCTTGTGCTCTAAAATAGTTTCAAGGCTATGAAAGGTTATGACTGTGTAGATGTGAGATACTTTAGATACCATAGAACAACATGGCATTTATTTGTCCTTAAATATCCGTGAGTTTGGATATTAAACATTATTTTCAAATAGATTTAATCGGCACTATGACAGATGTTCTACACCAAGTTTATACCAATTCAGTGCTAAGACTGTGAAAATATAACACAAAGTATTAATAGTCTTAATATCTAATAAGTGATAAAATGTGAAATAAAAATGATAATAACAGTTGATTTCTTTATTTTATTTTCTGATGTCTTTAAGATCATTTTTAGCAGGATAAAGCCTACTACTCCAGGCATACTTCCTGGTAAGATTGATCCTGCTGATTAAAATCATACACGGCTCCCCCATGCAGCAATCGGGAGACTCATTAGTTGTACAGTATATAAAAGCCTTGGTCTCTCTAAAAAACTGAGCTTTTACAGCTATAGTTCCTATGGAGTCCTGCAGGTGTCAGAGCTCCATAAGAACATAGTGAATGTGCAATGCATTGTAATGGCAATTCATTGCAATGTATTGTAGAAGTGATTTAATAATTGAAAAGAATGACTAGGGTGACGTTAAAAATAAAAAAAGCAATTTTTTTAAATATAAAAATATAAAACTTCAAATCATCCCCGTTCCCCATAATTAAAAATAAATAAAAATAAACAATAAAAAATAAACATCATAGACATTACTGCATTCCAAAACACGCAGAATATTAAAATATAAATATATTTATACCATATGGTGAAAGCATAATGGAAAAAAATGACAATGTTTTCACCTCCAAAAATATATTTTTTTAAATTATCTAAAAGTCATACACACTCCAAAATTATATCAATACCAACCACTCACATAGCTGCATAGACACAACTAGAAAAATTCATGGGGATGAGAATATGGTGATGAAAGGAAAAACATATATTTTCAAAAGCTTTTATTGTAAAACACTTGAAAAACTATTTAAATGTTGTTTTGTTGTAATTGTACTGAACCAGAGAATGAAGGTAACAGGTCATTTTTACTGCATATGAAGCACTATATAAACAAACCCCATAAAACTGTGGTGGAATTGCTTTTTTTCCCCATTTTAAATTTTTTCCAGCCTCCCACTACATTGTATACAATATTAAATTATGGCATTAGAAAGTACTGCTTGTCCCGCAAAAAAGCAAGCCGTCATATGGCTATATGAATTGAAAAATAAAAAAAAGTTATTGCTTCGGGAAGACAAGGAGTTATAAAATGTAAATGCAAACATGGAAAATCGCAGGGTGCTGAAGAGGTTAATCAGCTTGGACAACCTTACCAGGCAGTATGTTTGGTTTAGGCCTCTTTCACACGGGCGTGTGCACCCGGTTGCCGTATTGCGGACCGGATTTGCGGATCCGCAATACACGGGTGCCGTTCTGTGGGCATTCCGCATCACGGGTACGGACCCATTCACTTCAATGGGTCTGCAAATCCGGAGATGCGGAATGATGCGGAACGGAAGCACGGAATGGAACCCTATGGAAGCACTACGGAGTTCTTCCGTGGGGTTTCGTCCCATACTTCCGTTCTGCAAAAAGCTAGAACATGTCCTATCTTTTTGCAGAATGGGCGGATCGCGGACCTATTAAAGTGAATGGGTCCGCTATCCGCTGTGGCTGCCCCACGGTCAGTGTTCGTGCATTGTAGCCCCTCAATTTGCTGCGGCCGCAGCATGTTCGTGTGCAGGAGGCCTAAAGGTTACTTTACACGGGAGGACTGAGCAGCAGATTGTTGAGCAGGAAGTATTCAGTCCTGACGATCTCCTGCTCATCAGCGGAGGAGAGCGCTGCATTTACATGCAGTAATCTCCTCCACAGTATGCCATCGCTCCTCCCCATAAAGACTCATTGTTTGCCAAACGAAGATCTGCTGGCACTAAACGATAATTTTTGTGTGTGCACAAACAATCGAATTACCCGATGAATGAGCATTTCGCTCAATCATTGGGTAATTGGCGGTACATTTACGCCACCAGATGATCACCAACTAGAGTGTCTACAAATGCTCATTAGTGATTATCTTTGGGATTCTTTACCTCCACATGCACAATTGGCTCAGTTGAGCATACTTTTGTCAAGAATGGGGAAGGGGAGCACGCTACCGGAAGACACCTGTGTCAGAGGGTTATCTCCCTGAGAACAAAAGGACTGGGCAGATAAAATCCAGCAGATGTCAGGGGAGAGTCATCAGGTCCCCTCCCAGTGTGCAATCATTTACAGTTATCATTGTATACGCACTAATACAGGGAAGGCTGCCCCAATAACATCGTCCACTGGACTCCTATGTCCAGAACCAGTTTGAATTGAATTAATTACAAGTTATAGTGAATCTCTTCCCAAAAACTTCTGTATTTATCTGTCAATCTGCTCAGCTCCTCCAGCTCTATAACATGCAGCTTACAGATTAGACACCATGTTCATCCTGACAAGATCCTTTTAACGTTTTTTACCCTTAGAATCGTAGAAGTAATGGTGGTGATTTCTGATATTCATCCCTTCGTGCAATGGCTTGTATAAAACATCTCATTTTTATCCCTATTTATATAACACTCTGAGCTAAAAATGAGAGAAGTGTCTATAAAAGTCATCAAGATGAATCCTGTTATGCATTTCAGGCCAGGTGTCAGCTTTTCCTTTATTGTCAGGTTAAATACACTTTTGACAATTTGTAAAAATGCAGCACATGTGTCTAAATGTCTTTTGTCTTTTGTAACACCTTCTGCTCTGCTGTGATTACAGCCCAGTTTGCGGTTACAACGTGTCTATCTGCTTACGTCACTGAAAGAAGAATATATAAAAAAGGAGAATAGAATAAAGGATGAAATGTTATGCTTGTGCTCTAAAATATTTTCAAGGCTATGAAAGGTTATGACTGTGTAGATGTGAGATACTTTAGATACCATAGAACAACATGGCATTTATTTGTCCTTAAAGATCCGTGAGTTTGGATATTAAACATTATTTTCAAATAGATTTAATCGGCACTATGACAGATGTTCTACACCAAGTTTATACCAATTCAGTGCTAAGACTGTGAAAATATAACACAAAGTATTAATAGTCTTGATATCTAATAAGTGATAAAATGTGAAATAAAAATGATAATAACAGTTGATTTCTTTATTTTATTTTCTGATGTCTTTAAGATCATTTTTAGCAGGATAAATCCTACTAATCCAGGCATACTTCCTGGTAAGATTGATCCTGCTGATTAAAATCATACACGGCTCCCCCATGCAGCAATCGGGAGACTCATTAGTTGTACAGTATATAAAAGCCTTGGTCTCTCTAAAAAAAACTGAGCTTTTACAGCTATAGTTCCTATGGAGTCCTGCAGGTGTCAGAGCTCCATAAGAACATAGTGAACGTGCAATGCATTGTAATGGCAATTCATTGCAATGTATTGTAGAAGTGATTTAATAATTGAAAAGAATGACTAGGGTATTTTTAAATAAAAAGAATATAAAAAATATAAAACTTCAAATCACCCCCGTTCCCCATAATAAAAAAAATTATAAAAAATAAACATCATAGACATTGCTGCATTCCAAAACACCCAGAATATTAAAATATAAATGCATTTATGCCATATGGTGAAAGCATAATGGTAAGAAATGACAACTTTTACTTCCAAAAATATTTAATAAAGAATTATCAAAAAGTCATACACACTCCAAAATGATATCAATACCAACAACTCACATAGCTGCATAGACACAACTATAAAAATGTATGGGGATCAAAATATGGTGATGAAAGGAAAAACATATTTTTTCAAAAGATTTTATTGTAAAACACATGAAAAACTATTTTAATGTGGTTTTGTTGTACTGAACCAGAGAATGAAGGTCACAGGTCTTTTGTAACACCTTCTGCTCTGCTGTGATTACAGCCCAGTTTACGGTTACAGCGTGTCTATCTGCTTACGTCACAGAAAGAAGAATATATAGAAAAGAAGAATATAATAAAGTATGAAATTTTGTAATTGTACTGAACCAGAGAATGAAGGTAACAGGTCATTTTTACTGCATATGAAGCACTATATAAACAAACCCCATAAAACTGTGGTGGAATTGCTTTTTTCCCCATTTGGAATGTTTTCCAGCCTCCCACTACATTGCATACAATATTAAATTATGGCATTAGAAAGCACTGCTTGTCCCACAAAAAAGCAAGCCGTCATATGGCTATATGAATTGAAAAATAAAAAAAAGTTATTGATTCGGGAAGGCAAGGAGTTATAAAATGTAAATGCCAACATAGAAAATCGCAGGGTGCTAAAGAGGTTAATCAGCTTGGACAACCTTACCAGGCAGTATGTTTGGCTTAGGCCTCATGCACACGACCGTTGTGTGTATCCGTGGCTGTTGTGCCGTTTTCCGTTTATTTTCGAAAAATCGGAAAATGCACCGTTTTGCAGCCGCATCCGTGATCCGTGTTTGCTGTCTGTCAAAAAAATAGGACCTGTCCTATTTTTTTGACGGACAAAGGTTCACGGACCCATTCAAGTCAATGGGTCCAGTGAAAAAACACGGATGCACACAAGATTGGCATTCGTGTCCGTGATCCGTGGCCGTAGGTTACTTTCATACAGACGGATCCGAAGATCCGTCTGCATAAAAGCTTTTTCAGAGCTGAGTTTTCACTTCGTGAAAACTCAGATCCAACAGTATATTCTAACACAGAGGCGTTCCCATAGTGAAGGGGACGCTTCTAGTTAGAATATACTACTAACTGTGTACATGACTGCCCCCTGCTGCCTGGCAGCACCCGATCTATTACAGGGGGCTGTGATCCGCACAATTAACCCCTCAGGTGTTGCACCTGAAGGGGTTAATTGTGCGTATCATAGCCCCCTGTAAGAGATCCGGGGCTGCCAGACCGCAGGGGGCAGACCCCCCTCCCTCCCCAGTTTCAATTTCATTGGTGGCCAGTGCGGCCCCTCCCTCCCTCTATTGTATTTATATAATTGGTGGCACAGTGTGCGGCCCCCTCCCTCCCTCTATTGTATTTATATCATTGGTGGCAGTGTGCGGCCCCCTCTGTCCCCCCCTTGCTCCCCCTCCCTCCCTCCCTCTATTGTATTTATATCATTGGTGACAGTGTGCGGCCCCCCCGGTCCCCCTCCCTCTATTGTAGTTATATCATTGGTGGCACAGTGTGCGGCCTCCCCTCTCCCCCCCCCCCCCGATCATTGGTGGTAGCGGTGAGTTCCGATCGGAGTCCCAGTTTAATCGCTGGGGCTCCGGTCGGTAACCATGGCAACCAGGACACTACTGCAGTCCTGGTTGCCATGGTTACTTAGCAATATTAGAAGCATCATACTTACCTGCTGGCTGCTGCGCTGTCTTTGACCGGCCGGGAGCTCCTCCTACTGGTAAGTGACAGATCATTAAGCAATGCGCCGCACAGACCTGTCACTTACCAGTAGGAGGAGCTCCCGGCCGGTCACAGACAGCGCAGCAGCCAGCAGGTAAGTATGATGCTTCTAATATTACTAAGTAACCATGGCAACCATGGTTGCCATGGTTACCGATCTGAGCCCCAGCGATTAAACTGGGACTCCGATTGGAACTCACCGCTGCCACCAATGATGGGGGGGAGGGAGAGGGGAGGCCGTACACTGGCCACCAATGATATATATACAATAGAGGGAGGGAGGGGGGGCCAGGGGGGCCGCACACTGTGCCACCAATGATAATACAATAGAGGGAGGAGGGGCGGGGGGGGGGCCCGCACTGGCCACCAATGATATTCAAACTGGGGAGGGAGGGGGGTCTGCCCCCTGCTGCCTGACAGCCCCTGATCTCTTAGGCCCCATGCACACGGCCGTTGTTCAGGGCCGTGTGCGGGCCGTGGAACCGCGGCCTGGATCCCTTCCTGTGAGCTGGAGCGCACGGCGTCACTGGTTGCTATGACGCCGTGCGCCCCCTGCTGCCGGCACAGTACAGTAATACACTGGTATAGATCATACCAGTGTATTACTGTATTGCGGCGGCAGCAGGGAGCGCACGGCGTCATAGCAACCAGTGACGCCGTGCGCTCCAGCTCACAGGAAGGGATCCAGGCCGCGGTTCCACGGCCCGCACACGGCCCTGAACAACGGCCGTGTGCATGGGGCCTTACAGGGGGATATGATACGCACAATTAACCCCTTCGGGTGCGGCACCTGAGGGGTTAATTGGGCTGATCACGGCCCCCTGTAAGAGATCGGGTGCTGCCAGGCAACAGGGGGCAGTCATGTACACAGTTCGTAGTATATTCTAACTAGAAGCGTCCCCATCACCATGGGAACGCCTCTGTGTTAGAATATACTGTCGGATATAGAGGCGTTCCCATGGTGATGGGGACGCTTCAAGTTAAAATATACCATCGGATTGGAGAAAACTCTGATCCGATGGTATAAAAGGGACGCCTGACTTTACATTGAAAGTCTATGGGGGACGGATCCGTTTGCAATTGCACCATATTGTGTCAACGTCAAACGGATCCGTCCCCATTGACTTGCATTGTAATTCAGGACGGATCCATTTGGCTCCGCACGGCCAGGCGGACACCTCAACGACTTTTTTTTTATGTCCGTGGATCCTCCAAAAATCAAGGAAGACCCACGGATGAAAAACCGGTCACGGATCACGGACCTACGGACCCCGTTTTTGCGGACCGTGAAAAAATACTGTCGTGTGCATGAGGCCTTAGGCCTCTTTCACACGGGCATGTGCACCCCGTTGCCGTATTGCGGACCGCATTTGCGGATCCGCAATACACGAGTGCCGTTCTGTGGGCATTCCGCATCACTGATGCAGACCCATTCACTTCAATTGGTCCGCAAATCCTGAGATGCGGAATGGTGTGGAACGGAAGCAGGGTTTCGTCCTGTACTTCCGTTCCGCAAAAAGATGGAACATGGCTGGACCGCGGACCTATTGAAGCGCCATTTGCTGCGGCTGCCCCACTGACTGTGTTCGTGCATTGTGGCCCGCATTTTGCGGGCCGCAGCACGATCACGGGGCTCACACGCCCGTGTGAAAGAGGCCTTAATAGGATTGATCATGCTAGCAGATGCTCTTTAAGTAATGAACCCCAATTTGCATAAACTTTGGGGGACTTTCAAAAAGATCATCTGACCAGAACAATATGTCCTTTGCCATACCTTCTAGTTCATAATGCAATTGGTATAATTACTTAAAATAGTAAAAGAGAGAATTTTTCAGCTTCTCAGTCCCCTGCCAGTCTGTACTCCCATCAGTAAGGTAAGTTTAATTATTATTTTTTAACTTTTTTTTTTTAGACATTAAGCCTTTCAGACTCTTTTTAACTAGATATAAACCACTGCAGCCCACCCTATTTTTTTAACTAACAGTTTTCATTTCAAAACCATTCTCGTTAACATGTATGGTCAACTCACTGACCCCTAATAATTTCTATCAAGGATTAAGGGCTGGCAAACACCTTGGTTGCTGCTTATTTAGCAAGCTCTATTTACCACTATATGGTGCCACCAGAAGTATGTGTAGGGAAATAATTACTTCATTATATTGCATCCAATGGAGCATGTCATGTTTTTTTTTTCTCGTTATACGGAATATAACAGAAAAAAACTTTATATGCCTCCATATGAAAGGTATAAAGAAGTATAGTAGAACCATATAGATGTTCATGGCTACTATATTATGGCTCGAAGATTGTATGAAGTTACATGAACAAGGCCTAATTTAAAAAGAATGGCAGACATGGTGGAGTGTTTCCAAAATCCAGTCATTTGGTTTGAACCAAAAGTAATGCAAGGAAATATTATTGGTGAACTGTCTACAGTGTCATGGACGCCCAAGACTCATTGATGCATGTGGGGAGCAAAAGGTTAGCTTTTCTGGTCCTATCCCAAAGAAGAGCTAATGTAGCAGAAATAAATTAAAAGTTACTGTAGACTTTGATAAAAAGGCGTCAAAACATCCATTATATTGTAGCTTACTATTCATGGAGTTGCCTTGCTGCAGACCATTCAGAGACCTTTGAAAGTGTCTACAATGAGGTGCGAGCTTTAATACTAGACTATGAATGGAAGAAGGCGGCCTGGTGTGATGAATCACATAAACTTTTTTTTTGTGCAAGACAAGAAGTACATGCATTGGAGGCAAAGAGAAGCACCTATAAAGACACCAGATGAACTATTGGTAGAAGGCAAGGCAACTGAGGCAGTACATTGTTCTGGCAATATTCTCCTGGGAAACGTTGGGTTGCAGCAGTCATGTAGATGTTACTTTTACATGTACAGTAACACCTATCTACAGTCATGTGAAAAAATTAGGACACCCTTTGAAAGCATGTGGTTTTTTGTAACATTTTTAATAAAAGGTTATTTCATCTCCGTTTCAACAATACAGAGAGATTAAAGTAATCCAACTAAACAAAGAAAACTGAAGAAAAGTCTTTTCAAGATCTTCTGTAAATGTCATTCTACAAAAATGCCTATTCTAACTGAGGAAAAAGATAGGACACCCTCACATGTATTCCCTCTTAAATTGGCTCAGATCTCACACAGGTATATCACACCAGGTGCACATAATTAGTAGATCGTTACTCTGCATGTTGAATGAGGCTTGCCCTATTTAAACCTCAGACATTTAGTTTGGTGTGCTCCTGACTGTTGAAGTGAGAGTGAGCACCATGGTGAGAGCAAAAGAGCTGTCAGAGGACTTCAGAAAAAAGATTGTAGCAGCCTATGAGTCTGGGAAGGGATTTAAAAAGATCTCAAAAGATTTTGAAATCAGCCATTCCACTGTCCGGAAGATTGTCTACAAGTGGAGGGCTTTCAAAACAACTGCCAACATGCCCAGGACTGGTCGCCCCAGCAAGTTCACCCCAAGAGCAGACCGCAAGATGCTAAAAGAGGTCTCCAAAAACCCTAAAGTGTCATCTCGAGAACTACAGCAGGCTCTGGCTACTGTTGATGTAGAAGTACATGCCTCTACAATCAGAAAGAGACTGTACAAGTTTAACTTGCATGGGAGGTGTGCAAGGAGGAAACCTTTGCTTTCCAAGAGAAACATCGAGGCCAGACTGACATTTGCCAGAGATAAAGTTGACAAAGACCAGGACTTCTGGAATAATGTTCTTTGGACAGATGAGTCCAAAATTGAATTATTTGGACACAACAGCAGAGGACATGTTTGGCGTAAACCAAACACAGCATTCCAAGAAAAGAACCTCATACCAACTGTGAAGCATGGAGGTGGAAGTGTCATGGTTTGGGGCTGCTTTGCTGCAGCAGGACCTGGTCAGCTCACCATCATAGAATCCACGATGAATTCTACTGTGTATCAGAAGGTGCTTGAAGAACATGTGAGACCATCAGTTAGAAAATTAAAGCTGAAGCGGAACTGGACCATGCAACATGACAATGACCCAAAACATACTAGTAAATCAACCAAAGATTGGCTGAAAAAGAAGAAATGGAGAGTCCTGGAATGGCCAAGTCAAAGTCCAGATTTGAATCCCATTGAGATGCTGTGGGGTGACTTGAAAAGGGCTGTACGTGCAAGAAACCCCTCAAACATCTCACAGCTGAAAAAGTTCTGCATTGAGGAGTGGGGTAAAATTTCCTCAGACCGATGTCGAAGACTGGTAGATGGCTACAAGAACCGTCTCACTGCAGTTATTTCAGCCAAAGGAGGTAACACTCGCTATTAGGGGCAAGGGTGTCCTATCTTTTTCCTCAGTTAGAATAGGCATTTTTGTAGAATGACATTTACAGAAGATCTTGAAAAGACTTTTCTTCAGTTTTCTTTGTTTAGTCGGATTACTTTAATCTCTCTGTATTGTTGAAACGGAGATGAAATAACCTTTTATTAAAAATGTTACAAAAAACCACATGCTTTCAAAGGGTGTCCTAATTTTTTCACATGACTGTATACATTGTTGCATAGCAAATGAACACTGTCATGGCAAGTGTATCCTCTAATGACACTGGCCTCTTTCAGCAGGATAATGATCCCAGGAACACTGCAAAAATGTCCAGGAATGGTTCGAAGAACATCATAAAGAGTTCAAGTTGTTGACTGTATTGGATGTGCTGAAATAACAGAATTTATGTGCTGAAATTAAAGAATATATTGTTAATGCCCTGTTACCAGACACTTTCAGAAGTCTTGTGGAGTCCATGCCTGGATGGGTTAGATCTGTTTTTCATGGGGACCAACAATAATATTAGGTGGGCAGTTCTAATTTTACAGCTGATCAGTGTATAGATCACTATATATTAATGCTGGTAAAGTGTATAAACAAGAGGCATGTAATAAAATTATTTCATTTTAGTGTCATTTATTAATGAAAATGCAGGTAAAAGTAGGAGAAATAAAAGTGGAGCAAACTGTGTCATGCTTATGAAAATGGCACAAGACTGTGGCATCATCATTTTTAGGCTAGTAAAACCATATGTATATATATATATTATTTTTTTCACATATAATGCCAGAATACAGATATCCATAGAAGCAATTCTAGCAACATTTACATTAACTAAACCTGGAGTTATTCCCTTCAACTAAAATATGTACCCACTTGCAACTATTTTCATTACCTTTTAGGTATAGTACTGCAATATGTGAAACCAGCCTTAGAATCAGTAGCAATATTACCTCCAATGTTTTATTGGGGTCCTGACTTCAGAGAACAGAGAATTTGTTTCATTTTAGTAAGAGAGAAATATATAAAATTGCTCACAGTTACATGAAAATTGAATTGAAAATGTGTTTGACTGAAAAGAATCTTTAGCGAAAAAAATAATAATAATTGAAACATCACTGCCAATATAGTTCCACTAACATGATGTCAGCGCATTTAAAGCAGATAAATTGACCTCATTTCCCCGAGCTTCTTGGACACCAATTCATAAGATGATCTAGCACATTTCAAGATGTTATCTAGTATAGCAAAGAGCCAAAGGCACAGTGTTATCTATTGACAAGAGAATCAAAAACACAACACTTTTAAAACAAACACAAGCTAAAATAAATCATATAATAATTGCTTCATGTTAAAGTGAGTTCTTTATTATCTGTGTGTAGGGGTGTAAATTTTATTTTACATTATAAATCTAACCTCTGCCTATCAACCCAATTTCATTCTTCTTGTGTGTGTTTGAAGCTGTTCAGTTCTCCCCCCCAAATCTTTATTTAAGAGAGGTAAACAATACAAAGGCAAGGCACAATCTCCGAGTATGAGACAACTGTAAAAAATCAAGGAAGGTTGATTAGCGTACATAATAAAGGAGACAATTCAGTCTTATTTTAGAATATGACATCATGCATGAGAAAATGTGTTACCAAAACTAGGTGACATTGAGCCAGGCATGTGAGGCAGTGTCCATACTGTACAGAGGTTCCACAGGGTCAAAAATGAGACCAAGACTCCCAGATGGAGTGCTACTCCAAATGGTGGATTTGTTAAACTATCCACAATTGGATGTTTGGAGGAGAGGGGTTCAACCAATATATTATTAGCTTGGCTGCCATGATCAACAAAGATGGCAGACACTTCTTTGATAACGTACAACCAGCTGTTGGGGAGAGAAATGGATGTGGTGCATATCCTATGTTTTCAATAGTTTTCCAATATGGCAAAATATATGGGCAGTCCCACCAAATGTCAAATAGAGAAAACTGGATAGTGTCCACACCTCCAGCCTAGATTAGGGAAAGAGAGGTGCATCTTAGTAACTACATCGAGGGTACGGTACCAACTAGTGATGGGGTACGGTACCAACTAGGAATTTCCTTGTGTGTGAGCACATCTGGAAAAGCCTTCTAGAAAGAGTTAGTTTAACTTCATGGTCTTTAAAGGAAACTCGCAAATCTTTTTCCCAAACTGCTATATCCAGGGGCTCAGAAGGGGCAGCAGCTAATGCCAGTTTATTGCATAGGGAGGAATGAAGGTATCTAAGGGGAGTTGACATGCTAATAATATTCTTTAGCCACATGAGATAAAATATTTTATACATGGACAAAAATGACCGGCAAATACTCTTAAAATGCATGTAGAGCATTTGGGACCAATGACAATGTCCAAAGTCAGATCGGAGAGAAGACAGAACGGGGAGAGCCAAGATGTGTAATTGTTAATCAGTGGCGATGGTAGCTAATTGTGGCCAGATACTTTCAGAGTGGTCGGAAGGTCTTCATACATCTGGTCGATTATATAGGGGATGAGATAAGTGGGCATTATAGGAGATGGAGAATCTGATGATGCATGCAATAAATTGGAAAAAAGCAAAGAGTGCAACAAAAAAAGGCGGAGTGGGTGCGACTTGGGTGGGAAGCATTTAGATGGGTTAAAGAGCCAGAATCTGGTCATGTTGGGCGGTTTTAAAATAGAAGAAGCTATTTGTATTCCCAACTTAGGCTACTTTCACACTTGTGTTTGGTGCGGATCCGTCATGGATCTGCACAGACAGATACATTCAGATAATACAGCCGCCTGCATCCATTCAGTACGGATCCATTTGTATTATCTTTAACATAGCCAAGATGGATCTGTCTTGAACACCATTGAAAGTCAATGGAGGATGGATCCGTTTTCTATTGTGCCAGATTGTGTCATAGAAAATGGATCCGTCCCCATTGATTTACGCAAGCAATGTTTTGGTGTCCGCCTCCAAAGCGAAATGGAGACAGAACGGAGGCAAACTGATGCATTCTGAATGGATCCTTTTCCTTTCAGAATGTATTAGTGCAAAACTGATCTGTTTTGGACCACTTGTGCGAGCCCTGAATGGTGTCTCTCTCAGATCTGCAAAATATTGTATACAAGGGCTGCTGGGGAGGTTCTTATATAGTAAGGGGTAGGCATCTTTCTTATTGGTTGCTAGGGATGTTGCTAAGCTCCGACAAAGACTTTGCAGCCTTCTCATTGGCCCACAAGCAAGAAGGGAGGTTATCACTATATTCTAAATATTCACAAATTCTCGAAGTGCCGATATTCGAAATTAATATTCGCTATTCGAATATTCACGCTCAACACTAATGTCCATAAGGCTGGACAACCCCTTTTGGGACTGACCACTATATTTGACATTTATAGCTATGATCTTGGTCCTTAAACCTGCTCCAATGTATATTTATAGCATGAACTTATATTTATAGCCCAAACAATCAGACAGCTAAAATTCAGTAGCCTACAGTACCACAGAACCTGGCAAGAAGACAGAAGATGTTTTCACTGTCTTCTCTGTTATCACATGCGCTGGGCTACTGTATATTGGTTCTAGTGGTAATAGCAGAAGTTTGTTGCTGGACCGAACTTGACCAAGCTCAACCCTAACAGTGACTTTTTCCTGTAACTGGGGGTGCTCTGTAGTCTAGATACTGTGGAAAAGTATAGTATGAATAGTACTAAGTCAGCCCATGGTTAGAGACTTCTACAACAGTTTAGATTTGGTTTATGAAGTGTTTACAGTTTGCGCTAAAATCAGCAGTGTATATTACTATTGTGTAGGACTGGATGAAATGAAAAGCTGTTGGTCCATTGCACTTAAAAGGGTTTGTCTGAGTTATGTAAAAAAATAAATAAAGCACTGTAAATTGAATAGTCTGTAATATATACATAGGCTAAGCACGTTTTAGGGAAAAAAAATCCATTTACTCATTTCCTCGGTCCTGTCCTGGTCCATTTGTTGACATGCAGTTGCAGAGCTGTGGGGGCATGTAACAATAATCTCTGAGGTTTTCCTTATTAATATTTGTGGAGATCAACAAAGACTGCCATTCCTCTCCTCTGCTCTGCAAAATGAGTGAATAAAAACGCTGCCCTGCCTGCTGGGATAATCATGTTGTATGTGTGGGACTACAAGTCCGAGCTGTACAGTACAATGACATAGCTGATACCTGTTCTTGTGCGATGCTCTGCACACACTTCCTCACAGCCAGTAGAAGAATACAGAGGTCTTTGTCAGCTTTGTGTATGCAGAGTGAGGAGGGAGAGAGGACAGCATTTATCTCCTCAGTGCCTGGAGAAGAGGAAACCCTGCAGCTGCTCGGTACCTGTTTTGCTAATGGTAAAAGGGGTTAAACTTTCCTGAAGAATCCAGTGGAAGGGGAGACACAGGGAAGACAGCTCAGCCAGCAGATGGGGCAGTGCAGGGGGCGTGACTTATCACTCCAGCCAGCACAGCCATCACAGTGACATTCCGTGCACAGAGGATGCCCTGCTCTTCCTGCTCTCTCAGGCTTGTGCATGGAATATCATCAAAGCAGGGAAAGAAGCTGACATCACAGGTCATGTGACACTGGGCTTACTAGGAGAACAGGGTCACTGTGGATTAAGTAAGTGAATAGAAAAAACTCCTTAAATTTTCGTAGAAACTATCACTAATCTTGCAGTTGCTGAGCAAGGAACCTGCTTTCAGTAACAGCAGGGCACTCCATAGAGAAGGCAGGGACTGGTTCTCCAGCACTAAATGAGCGGTGTATTTAGCTAAGAATGGAAAGATAGTAGGGCACACCTTCATTCAGCTACACATGGAGAGTTTTTGTAAACACTATAGATTTATTCAGATTAAATTGTTATATACAGTACGCATTAAAATATATCCATATACTATGTTGAGCTCATAAAATTGATATTATAATCCTAAAGTTAATAAACATGACATGTAAAATAATCATAAAACATAAAAACGTAATCCTAATCAGTCCCTATATTTAATCCACACTTTCTATAGAGTCAATACGTAGGAATAAATGGTAAAAAATAGTGAAAGATATTGGGCCAGATTTATCATTACTCTGACAGCTCACTCCACTTTCACATATGGCTAAAGTCAGTTTTAGCCAAGTCAGATTTATGATCGGCCCTTTAAGACTGTAATAAATGTGGTTTGACGGTAGCAGTTTGTCCGTCAGTAAGCAGCTTTACAAAAGTCGCACATCTTTACGAAAAAGTTGCACGTTTTATGAAAAAGTTGCATATTCTATTAAAAAGTCTCATAAGATAAGCATGGTCCTCACTGGAGTGAAATTGAGAATTTTTTTGCGACTTTTTTGCGACTTTTTAAATAGTCCCAATAGTAAATCTGTCTAGAGATTCATTTACATAAGAAAACACGCCCACTTTCAGAAAACTGGCGAGCATAGTGCAGAGCAGAAAAAAGTCGCAAATTTGTGCGCAGTTTTAGCATTTGGGACTTTTTTGGGACTTTTTCACTCCATTATTCTGACCTAAGCTAATGATAAATCTGGCCCATTGTTCTTCCAGTGAATTCACTAGCCCAACTGGTATCGCAGTCGGTGGTATTTGGAATTATGTAGGACAGTCAAATAATTGGATAGAGTCCTCAGCGTGGTCGCTTGTATTACTGAATTAGATCATTTTTGCATAGTCAATATAGTACCTCAGATGTCTCTGCCTGCATATACAATCATTCAGTATTGTTTTACTCACTGTTTTCGTTGAGTTTTACTGGTTATATTGCATCTCCCGTGGCGTCCCACGTGTAGTGTGATTGCTGCAGGCAATCTCACAATGTTATAAAGGCACATATTTTCTTATCTATGTGTACCAAAAAGCTTCAACTGTAAAATTGTATATGGTTTAAAATTTAACAACAAAAACAATATATTGAGTCTTCTTGCTTTATATTTATAAACATATAAAACATCCATAAAAATACCATAGTAATGGAATCGGATGGTATTTTTATGGGTATTTTATATGTTTATAAATATAAAACAAGAAGACTCAATATATTGTTTTTGTTGTTAAATTTTAAACCATATACAATTTTACAGTTGAAGCTTTTTAGT
Organism: Bufo gargarizans; assembly: GCF_014858855.1. Classification (NCBI taxonomy): domain Eukaryota; kingdom Metazoa; phylum Chordata; class Amphibia; order Anura; family Bufonidae; genus Bufo; species Bufo gargarizans. The sequence continues at coordinate 301,107,669 of NC_058084.1, read as the reverse complement.
ACACATATAGATAAGGCCTCTTTCACACTTGCGTTGTCCGGATCCGGCGTGTACTCCACTTGCCGGAATTACACGCCGGATCCGGAAAAACGCAAGTGTACTGAAAGCATTTGAAGACGGATCCGTCTTCAAAATGCTTTCAGTGTTACTATGGCACCCAGGACGCTATTAAAGTCCTGGTTGCCATAGTAGTAGTGGGGAGCGGGGGAGCGGTATACTTACCATCCGTGCGGCTCCCGGGGCGCTCCAGAGTGACGTCAGAGCGCCCCATACGCATGGATCATGTGATCCATGCGATCACGTCATCCATGCGCTTGGGGCGCCTTGACGTCACTCTGGAGCGCCCCGGGAGCCGCACGGATGGTAAGTATGCTGCTCCCCGCTCCCCACTGCACTTTACCATGGCTGCCAGGACTTTAGCGTCCCGGCAGCCATGGTAACCATTGAGAAAAAGCTAAACGTCGCATCCGGCAATGCGCCGAAACGACGTTTAGCTTAAGGCCGGATCCGGATCAATGCCTGTCAATGGGCATTCATTCCGGATCCGGGCTTGCGGCAAGTGTTCCGGATTTTTGGCCGGAGCAAAAAGCGCAGCATGCTGCGCTATTTGCTGCGGCCAAAAAACGTTCCGTTCCGGAACGGAAGACATCCTGATGCATCCTGAAGGTCGGACTGTCCATTCAGAATGCATTAGGATAATCCTGATCAGTATTCTTCCGGCATAGAGCCCCGACGACGGAACTCTATGCCGGAAGAAAAGAACGCAGATGTGAAAGAGCCCTAAGAAAATATGTGACATTATAACATTGTGAGATGCAAAGAAATCCACGCCATATTTTCAACAAAGCACAACTTAATTAACCTAGTCCACACCTGGTGAGGTGTATATAAATCGATCATTTTCATGGGAAAAATCAGCCACTGAGGAAGGAGTCTTAGTTCACTCCGAAACGCGTATGTGATCAAGAGCCCCATTAAATAAAGTACAGGACCGGAATATTGAAGCGCTTCCAGCCAAGCAAGCCGAAAATCTACGACCCTAGTGAGACCTGACCTTGCGCTTAATTAACCATCTGCGCAGGAAACACACCAGGAAACCACTAGTACGGCATACCTACAAAACGACTACCGAGGATCCCAAAACTTACAGACAAGCCTCTGATAAATCCCCTTGGAAACCAGATTACTGCCTGCAGCAATCACACTACACGTGGGACGCCACGGGAGATGCAATATAACCAGTAAAACTCAACGAAAACAGTGATTAAAACAATACTGAATGATTGTATATGCAGGCAGAGACATCTGAGGTACTATATTGACTATACAAAAATGATCTAATTCCGTAATACAAGCGACCACGCTGAGGACTCTATCCGATTATTTGACTGTCCTACATAATTCCAAATACCACGAATGCGATACCAGTTGGGCTAGTGAATTCACTGGAAGAACAATATCTTTCACTATTTTTTACCATTTATTCATACGTATTGACTCTATAGAAAGTGTGGATTAAATATAGGGACTGACTAGGATTATTCCCTGATACGTTTTTATGTTTTAAGGTTATTTTACATGTCATCTTTATTACCATGACCATGCTTATCTTATGAGACTTTTTATAAAACGTGCAACTTTTTCGTAAAGATGTGCGACTTTTGTAAAGCTGCTTACTGACGGACAAACTGCTACCGTCAAACCACATTTATTACAGTCTTAAAGGGCCGATCATAAATCTGACTTGGCTAAAACTGACTTTAGCCATATGTGAAAGTGGAGTGAGCTGTCAGAGTAATGATAAATCTGGCCCAATATCTTTCACTATTTTTTTACCATTTATTCATACGTATTGACTCTATAGAAAGTGTGGATTAAATATAGGGACTGATTAGGATTATTCCCTGATACATTTTTATGTTTTATGGTTATTTTACATGTCATGTTTATTAACTTTAGGATTATAATATCAATTTTATGAGCTCAGCATAGTATATGGATATATTTTAATGCGTACTGTATATAACAATTTAATCTGAATAAATCTATAGTGTTTACAAAAACTCTCCATGTGTAGCTGAATGTAGGTGTGGCCTACTATCTTTCCATTTTTCAATTTCCCTACAGAAGATTGGGTGAATCTTCCCTGTAGGTGCACCCATACCATTTCTTGATCAACAGGTGAGCCCTCTCTAAATATTTTTTGGGTATTTAGCTAAGAGCTCCCATGGCCGAGAGACTGCAGGAGCAGTCAGGTCTTCCTGAGACCATGATCAGCCCTGCAGTGAGGCTGTACTGCTCTGTAGAGTGCTGTACAGCTTCTTTGGTCCCCCCCCCCCTGTAACTGGGGCTATTATGTCAGCCCCAGTTACGGGTGAAATCAATAGTAAAAAAATTTGATGTTAAATGTCCCTCAGAGGTCTTGTATGACCTGATGAGGGACACAAAGTGTAAAATAAAAGTTAAAAAAAAGTTTTATAAAAAAAAAAGTTTCACATGTAAAAATGAACCATTTCCCTCAATTATCATTAAAAATTTTTTTTAATATAAAATATTAAAATATGGTAATTTATGGGTGGTTTCTATTATTTACACTCCTCAAAGTGACTTCAGAACTGAATTGGTACTTTAAAAAGTGGATTTTTTATTTTAAACTTCAAATTTTTTTAAAAAAATTCTAAACCTTCTAATGCCCTAAAAAAAAAAAAATAACATTACCAAAATTATGCCAACATAAAGTAGACATAGGTTAATTAATAAGTATTTTATGAGTTATCACTATATGTCTTAAAATCAGAGATCCAAATTGAGAAAATAGTGCATTTTTCCAAATGTTCGCTAAATTTCAGATTTTCTTTTTACTAAATAAAGGAAAAATGTATTGACTCAAATTTACCATTAACAATGTGTCTGCTAGTGTCTGCTCTACCTAACCATGCTATTCTAAGACCTTTGTGTGCAGGCGTTACACAAAAAAACTGGGTAGAAACCCTTTAAGGCTGAGTTCACACAGGCGAGAATTCCGCGCGTGTGCAATGCGGGAGGTGAACGCATTGCACCCGCACTGAATCTGGACCCATTCATTTCTATGGGGCTGTGCACATGAGCTGTGATTTTCACACATCACTTATGCATTGCGTGAAAATCGCAGCATGCTCTACACTCACCTAAAGAATTATTAGGAACACCAGTTCGATTTCTCATTAATGCGATTATCTAGTCAACCAATCACATGGCAGTTGCTTCAATGCATGTAGGGTTGTGGTCCTGGTCAAGACAATCTACTGAACTCCAAACTGAATGTCAGAATGGGAGAGAAAGGTGGGCTTCAACAGCAGAAGACCCCACCAGGTACCACTCATCTCCACTACAAATAGGAAAAAGAGGCTACAATTTGCACGAGCTCACCAAAATTGGACTGTTGAAGACTGGAAAAATGTTGCCTGGTCTGATGAGTCTCAATTTCTGTTGAGACATTCAAATGGTAGAGTCCGAATTTGGCGTAAACAGAATGAAAACAGAAGAGAAGGTGAGTTAATTATTTATTTATTTTTTAACCCTCAATTGACCACCTACTAAGCATTCTGTATTCAGAATGCTATCATTTTCCCTTAAAACCATGTTATAAGGGAAAATAATAACATCTACACAACACCGAACCCAAACCTGAACTTCTGTTAAGAAGTTCGGGTCTGGGTACCACAGTCGGTTTTTTATCACGCGCGTGCAAAACACATTGCACTCGCGCGATAAAAACTGAACATCGGAACGCAATCGCAGTCAAAACTGACTGCAATTGGGTACCTACTCGCGTAGGTTTGCCACAATACACCGGGACGCATCCGGACCTAATCCGGACACGACCGTGTGAACCCAGCCTAAGTCTGAAGTCACTTTTTGGGGCTTACATAATAGAAACCACCCATAAATGACCCCATTTTAGAAACTACACCTCTCAAGGTATTCAAAACTGATTTTTACTAAATGTAGATGAAAAATTTCAGAATTTCACTTTTTGGACAGATTTTAATCATAGAAACATAGAAACATAGAATGTGTCGGCAGATAAGAACCATTTGGCCCATCTAGTCTGCCCAATATACTAAATACTATGGATAGCCTCTGGCCCTATCTTATATGAAGGATGGCCTTATGCCTATCCCATGCATGCTTAAACACCTTCACTGTATTTGCAGCTGCCACTTCTGCAGGAAGGCTATTCCATGCATCCACTACTCTCTCAGTAAAGTAATACTTCCTGATATTACTTTTAAACCTTTGCCCCTCTAATTTAAAACTATGTCCTCTTGTAGCAGTTTTTCTTCTTTTAAATATTCTTTCCTCTTTTACCTTGTTGATTCCCTTTATGTATTTAAAAGTTTCTATCATATACCCTCTGTCTCGTCTTTCTTCCAAGCTATACATGTTAAGTTCCTTTAATCTTTCCTGGTAAGTTTTATCCTGCAATCCATGTACCAGTTTAGTAGCTCTTCTCTGAACTCTCTCCAAAGTATCAACAGCCTTCTGGAGATGTGGTCTCCAGTACTGAGCACAATACTCCAAATTAGGTCTCACTAGAGCTCTGTAGAGCGGCGTGAGCATCTCCCTCTTTCTACTGGTAATTCCTCTCCCTATACACCCAAGCCTGTTGCTAGCATTTCCTGTTGCTCTATGACATTGTCTGCCTACCTTTAAGTCTTCTGAAATAATGTACCCTAAATCCCTCTCCTCAGATACTGAGGTTAGGACTGTATCACTGATTTTATATTCTGCTCTTGGGTTTTTACGTCCCAGGTGCATTATCTTGCACTTATCAACATTAAATTTTAGTTGCCAGATTTTTGACCATTCCTCTAGTTTTCCTAAGTCCTTTTCCATTTGGTGTATTCCTCCAGGAACATCAACCCTGTTACAAATCTTTGTATCATCAGCAAAAAGACACACCTTACCATTGAGGCCTTCTGCAATTTCGCTGATAAAGATATTAAACAATATGGGTCCCAGAACAGATCCCTGAGGTACCCCACTGGTAACAAGACCTTGGTCTGAATATACTCCATTGACTACAACCCTCTGTTGTCTGTCCCTCAACCACTGCATAATCCATTCAACAATATGGGAGTCCAAGCCCAATGACTACACTTTATTGATAAGCCTTCTATGTGGGACAGTATCAAAAGCCTTACTAAAGTCTAGATAAGCGATGTCTACTGCACCTCCTCCATCTATTATTTAGAAATAATAATCCTGTAGTTAACAGAAACACCCCATTTGTGATCGTAAACTTCTGTACGGGCGCACAGCAGGGCGCAGAAGGAAAGGGAGTGCCATGTGGTTTTTGGAGGGCAGATTTCACTGGCACAATTTTAAGTTGCCATGTCACATTTGAAGATCCCGTGATGCACCCCTAGAGTCGAAACTCCAAAAAAAGACCCCATTTTGGAAACTTCAGGGTAAGGTGTCAGTTATGTTTGTACTATTTTAGGGTACATTTTTGGTTGCTCTATATTACACTTTTCTGTGAGGCAAGGTAACAAAAAATAGTTGTTTTGGCACCGTTTTTTATTTATTGTTATTTACAATATTGATCTGAAATGTTATATCATGTGCTATTTTTATAGAGCAAGTTGTTACAGACATGACAATACCAACTATGACTACTTTTATGGTTGTTTGTTTCAGTTTTACATTATAAAGTATGTTTGAAAAAATAAATTATTTTTTTGTGTCTCCATATTCTGAAAGCTATTTAAAAAAAATTTGGGGGGCGATTGTCTTAGGTAGGGGCTCATTTTTTGCGGGATGAGATGACTGATTGGTACTATTTTAGGGTGCGTATGACTTTTTGATCGCTTGGTATTACACTTTTTGTGATGTAAGGTGACCAAAAATGTATACTTGTTTATTTATTTAATTTTTACACAATAAAAGCATTTTTGAAACAAATCATGTTTTAGTGTCTCCATATTCTGAGAGCCATAGTTTATTTTTTGGGCAATTGTCTTAGGTAGGCTCTCTTTTTGGTTTGATTGGTACTATTTTGGGGTGCATATGACTTTTTAATCACTTGGTATTACACTTTTTGTGATGTAAGGTGACAAAAAATGGCTTTTTTGACACTGTTTTTATTTAATTTTTTTGCTACGGTGTTCGCCTAAGGGGTTATGTCATGTGATATTTTTATACAGCAGGTCATTACTGATGTGGCGATACATAATTAGTATCCATTTTTATTCATTTAAGTTTTACACAATAGAAGCATTTTTGAAACATATTCTGAGAGAAATAGATATTTTATGTTTTGGTTGATTGTCTTAGGTAGGGTCTAATTTTTTGCAGGATAAGATGATGTTTAATGGGTACTATTTTGGGGTGCGTATGACTTTTTGATCACTTGGTATTACACTTTTTGTGATGTAAGGTGACAAAAGATGGCTTTTTTGACACAGTTTTTATTAATTTTTTTTAACGGTGTACACCTGAGGAGTTAGGTCATGTGATATTTTAATAGACCTGGTTGTTATGGACACAGCAATACCTAATATCTCCACTTTTTAAAAATGTTTTCACTTTAACACAATTAGGCCTCTTGCACACAAACTTTTTTTTTCTTCCATTTCTATTCCGTTTTTTTGCGTTCCGTATAGGGACTGTATATGGATCCATTCATTTCAATGAATCCGGAAAAAAAAAATGGAAGGTACTCCGTATGACTTCCATTTCTGTATTTCCATTTTTCTGTTCCATTCAAACATGTTCTATTATTGTCCTCACAATTGACAAGTATAGTACTGTTCTATCAGGGGCCAGCTGTTCCATTCCGCATAAAACGGAATGCAAACGGACGTCATCCGTATTTTTTGCGGATCCATTTTTTGCGGACCGCAAAATACTGAAAAAGCCATACGGTCATGTGCAAGATGCCTAAAACATTTTTAAACAAAAAAAATCATGTTTTATTATCTCCATATTCTGAGAGCCATATTTTTTATTTTATTTTTGCATGATTGTTGTAGGGGCTCATTGTTTGCAGGATGAGGTGAAAGTTTGATTGGCACTATTTTGAGGGGCATAAGCCTTTTTGATCACTTGGTGTTGCACTTTTTGTGATATAAGGCAACAAAAAAATTATTGTTTTAGCACAGTTTTTATTTTAAAAAATTCTACGGCGTTCAGGTGAGGGGGTGGATGATGCGATATTTTTATATAGCCGGTTGTTATGGATTCGGCAATACACAATATGTCTGGTCTCCAACTATGGAACTTCAACTTCTGGGGTCTGATCTCCTCTGCAATGCATTACAGTAATGCATTGCCTTTCAGCTTTCATGCTGACAGCCTAAGGGGCTGGATCTCACAGGCTTCCGTAGAAGGCAAGCACTGATGCCTATGGAAGGCATTGGGTTGTCTTCTCTGCCATCGGGTCCCCATCACTGCAGCCCGGAGACCCGATGGAGATGCAGAGGGCACCCGTACCCTCCGCAAACTCTCTGCATGCTGCGTTCAGCTTTGACCGTGGCATACAAGGGGTTAATACGCGGTCATCAGTGTTTTCACTGATGCTGGCGTATCACCATTCATGCCGCTGATCGGGTGGGCGCAGCTCCTGCACCCACCCGATCAGACCCCCGTATATGTATGGCTCTGGTCCTTAAGTCACGTCCACCAGAGCCCTACATGTTCAGTGAGGGTCCTCTATGGGTTAAAAAGCCCCATATATATGCAGTATTCATCAATATTAGTATAAAAACTAAACTTAGCAACACAAAATAAAAAGACAGCAATCAATTAGAGTTGAGTGGACACCTGGATGTTTGGGTTCGACAGGTTCGGCTGAACTTCAAAAAAAAGTTTGAGTTCGGGACCCGAACTTGACCCTGAACCCGAACCCCATTGAAGTCAATGGGGACTTGAACTTTTGAGCACTAAATGGCTCTAAAAATGTCACAGAAAAAACTAGAGGGCTGCAAATGCCAGCTAATGGTGGTAAAGAGTATGGCAAGTGCTCTGCAAACAAATATGGATAGGTAAATGACTTCAAATAACATAAAATACGTAAAAATTAAAACTAATAATCTTGATCTAGGAGGACGAGGTCCATATGAGGTAGGAGGTTGAGGAGGCGGTGGATGTGGCGGTGTAGGTGGAAGTGGCGCTGGCGGAGGAGGTAGCCTACAGTGCCTTTTGGTTTTAAATGTATTCTTTTTTTTTATTCAGGTACACCCCAAAACATTGGGAAATATAACCTGTGATAACCCCCTCCAGTCGTGCTGAACACAAGTTTAGACAATACACTGGCTACAGGGCAGGCCAGCACCTCCAAGGCATAAAGGGCAAGCTCAGGCCATGTGCCCAATTTGGAGACCCAAAAGTTGCAGGGGGAAAAACCATCAGTCAGTTTGTGTAGGCGTGTGCAAACATATTGCCCTACCATGTCGCACGTCCCAGTGATGTTCACGATCCAATTGGATATCTGCTCTATCAACTTTCGATGTTCTTTTCTGCACCTACCATGTTGATCATGGTTAGCGGCGAATCAGGGTTCCACGCCGGAGAGGGAGAGTGAGAAAGAGAGACCACATCCAAGGGAGATCAATGCATGAAATGTAATTTTGATCGAGCGAAAATGTGGGAGAAGCTATTAAAATGGAAAGGAGGGGGCGCGCAGCAATCACCCACTCCTGACTCGGGGAGGTACTGACGATAAATAACAATACAGTACTCTTAAGATGCCCTGTTATTGGAATAATTAATAAAAAATGATAGGGACTGTCACTGTGATATTTTGGATTTGGAAACAATAGGCAGGAGAGGCCCTGCTGCCGCTTTGTTGACTCCAGATAACTTCTGGCTGATCGCACGTCCCTGTGATGTCCACCATCCATTTGGATAAGTTGGGAAAAGTTATTGAAGCGCAAAAGTGGGACAAATTAGTGAAGCGCAAAGGTGGGACAAATTATTAAAGCGTTAATGTGGGACAAATTATTAAAGCGCAAATCTTGGAAAAATTATTGAAGCGCAAATGTGGGACAACTTGTTAAAGTTTAAGCATTGAATGAAAGGAGGTGGCGCACATGAGTTAAAGAAGAATTTCAGAAATTTTATACCCTGTCACCTATGCAAAGCAGGGGTTTATATCTGGCAAAATTAGAAAAATGTCACCTGACAATGTAACAGACGATATTTTGAAATTTATGTTCCTGTCACCTATGCAGAGGTGCCCCTGTGACATCCACCATCCATTTGGATATCTTCTCGACTTTCAATGTTGCTTTCTGAGCCTACCATGCTGATTACGGTTATCGGCGAATCAGGGTTCAATGCCAGAGAGGGAGCGTGAGAAAGAGAGACCACATCCAAGGGAGATAAACGGATTATATTTTTTTTTTATCGAGCGAAAATATGGGAAAAGTTATTGAAGCGGAAATGTGGGACAAATTATTGAAGCGCAGATGTGGGACAAATTATTAGTAACATAGTAACATAGTACATAAGGCCGAAAAAAGACATTTGTCCATCCAGTTCGGCCTGTTATCCCGCAAGTTGATCCAGAGGAAGACCCCTCTCTAGTAGCTATAGCCTGTAATATTATTAAGCTCCAGAAATACGTCCAGGGCCCTCTTGAATTCCTTTATTGTACTCACCATCACTACCTCCTCAGGCAGAGAGTTCCATATTCTCACTGCTCTTACCGTAAAGAATCCTTTTCTATGTTTGTGTACAAACCTTCTTTCCTCCAGACGCAGAGGATGTCCCCTCGTCACAGTCACAGTCCTGGGGATAAATAGCTGATGGGATAGATCTCTGTACTGACCCCTGATATATTTATACATATTAATTAGATCTCCCCTCAGTCGTCTTTTTCTAAAGTGAATAACCCTAATTTTGATAATCTTTCAGGGTACTGTAGTTACCCCATTCCAGTTATTACTTTAGTTGCCCTCCTCTGGACCTTCTCCAGCTCTGCTATGTCTGCCTTGTTTACAGGAGCCCAGAACTGTACACAGTACTCCATGTGTGGTCTGACTAGCGATTTGTAAAGTGGTAGGACTATGTTCTTATCACGGGAATCTATGCCCCTTCTGATGCAACCCATTATCTTGTTGGCCTTGGCAGCAGCTGCCTGACACTGGTTTTTGCAGCTTAGTTTGCTGTTTATTAAAATTCCTAGATCCTTTTCCATGTCAGTGTTACTGAGTGTTTTACCATTTAGTATGTACGGTTGACTTGCATTTTTCCTTCCCATGTGCATAACTTTACTTTTATCAGTATTAAACCCCATCTGCCACTTATCTGCCAATGTAGGACAAATGCGCAAATGTAGGACAAATTATTAAAGTGCAAACGTGGGACAAATTATTGAAGTGCAAATGTGGGAAAACTTGTTAAAGTTTAAGAATTGAATGAAAGGAGGTGGCGCGCATCAATTAAAGAATTTCAGAAATTTTATTTCCTGTCACCTATGCAGAGCAGGGGTTTATTCACGTCCAAAATTGTAAAATGTCAACCCAAGAATGTAACAGAAAAATGTGTGAAATTTATTAACCTATCTACTTGGTAGAGCATGGGTCGATGACAGGAAAAAAATGTTTAATGTCACCCAAAAATGTAAAAAAAAAAAAAAATTGAGAAATTTATTAAGCTCCCAACTAGGTAGAGGAGGGGTATATTACACCCAAAAATTGGTGAATTTCACCTGAAAATGTAACAGACAAATTATTTAATTTTGTTAACCTGTCTACTAGGTATAGCAGTGGTACATGACACCCAAAAATTGGTGAATTTCACCCAAAAAATGTAACAGATAAATTAGTGAATTTTTTTAACCTGTCTACTAGGTATAGCAGTGGTACATGACACCCAAAAATTGGTGAATCTCACCCGAAAATGTAACAGACAAAGTAGCGAAATGACATAAAATAAAATACGTACAAAAAAAAAAAAAAAATAGATTTATGAGGTGGAGGTCCATATGGAGCAGGGAATTTACAATTTACAAATGGTGACAAGACTTTTTAGTCTTGTCGCCATTTGCGACTAGACCCACCGCTCTGCCGTTGAATACAGCGGCGGGCACAGGAGCTGATAGTTCTCTGCCCCACTGCCGATGTTCTTCTCAGCAGTGCAGTGGAGGAGTCTCTCCCTCCCCCCTGTGCTGCTGCCGCCACTGCCAGTAAGAAGAGAGACAGGAGGAGGGGAGGGGCTGTGACCACTGCGCCACCAAAGAAGATAACTGACCCGTTAATACAAATACAAGAGGCAGGTGCCGGAATCAAATAGCCGGCACCCGACCTCTCTATGGCAGGGAGCTGCGATCTGCTGCAATTAACCCCTTAGGTAACGCACCTGAATGGTTAACTGCCGCTGATCGCAGCTCCCTGTCATAGAGGTCCAGTGCCGGCTATTTGATTCCGGCACCTGACCTCTTTGACAGGGAGCTGCGATCAGCGGCAGTTAACCCTTCAGGTGCGGTACCTGAGGGGTTAACTGCAGTGGATCGCAGCTCCCTGTCATAGAGAGGTCGGGTGCCGGCTATTTGATTCCGGCACCCGCCTCCTGTATTTGTATTAACAGGTCAGTTATCTTCATTGGTGGCGCAGTGCGCCCCCCAGTATAACAAACATTGGTGGCGCAGGGCGCGCCCCTCAACATCCCAGTATAATAAACATTGGTGGCGCAGTGGGAAGTGCCAATGAGGGTTATAAAAATAAATAAATAACTCACCTCCTCCAATTGATTGCGTAGCTGCCGGTCTCCTGTTCTTTCTTCAGGACCTGTGGTGACGTCACTGAGCTCATCATATGGTCCATTACCATGGTGATGGATCATGTGATGTACCATGCGATGAGCTCAGTGATGTCACCACAGGTCCTTTGACAGGTTGGGGGGGCACTGCGCCACCAATGTTTATTATACTGGGGTTTGGGGGGGCACTGCACCACCAATGTTTATTATACTGGGGTGTTGGGGGGGTGCACTGCGCCACCAATGTTTATTATACTGGGGTGTTGGGGGGGCGCACTGCGCCACCAATGTTTATTAAACTGGGGTGTTGGGGGGTGGTGCACTGCGCCACCAATGTTTATTATACTGGGGTGTTGAGGGGGCGCACTGCGCCACCAATGTTTATTATACTGGGGTGTTGGGGGAGTGCACTGCGCCACCAATGTTTATTATACTGAGGTGTATATATGTGATGCTAGGCTCCGCCCCCGCGCTCCTGCACGCTGGCCGCCCGTCTGCTCGCCGCTGACCGCTGATCCCATGCTTGCGGCCACTGTGGACCTCTTGCTGCTGTGCCCGATGCTGTGCTGACTTTGAGACGCCTTGTGGGACTCCGATGCCGACGCTGAGGCCCTGATTCGGTCCGATTATTGTTTCGCTGGGAGAGGCCAGAAGCTGGAGGTGATATCGGCGATACCTTATGTTATTCTGCGGCTTCCCACTGCAGTGAGAAGCGGAGGGGTTATACGATTGAATCAGCGAGAGTCGTGTATTAAGGTCGGAGTGGCTGGGGAGGCTGGAGAGGACGAGGCTGCAGCTGAAAATATTATTGGGCCCGATACAGAGTCGGATTCACTCGTCTGTGGGTCTATTTTTTTTGATGTTCCTTCTTGCTGAAATAAAGTTATAAGTAAGAGAAGATTGTTGGGCCTGATACAGGGTTGGACTATTTGCTCTGTGGGCCTATTTTTTTATGTCCTTTCTGGTTGGTAGGAATAAAGTTATAACGCAAGAGTGGAGAGAGGGAAACAGGGGAATAAGGAAGGAAAAAGAAAAAAAGGGAAAAAAAGGGGGGACTGAAGACATCTATTAGGTGGCTGATACAGCTTACTGTAGCCGCTGTGTGTCGTCCCCTATTCTTATTTTCATATGTGTCTGGACCCTAGACCCTAACCCTCTAAACACAGCTGTTTCCTTCTATAGGATTAACCCCTTCTTTAATACCGCCAAACCTTTTCAGACTAACCAGGGACTAACCTACCTCTACGTGGCTCTATCCTGGTATTAAAATTTCAAAGTGATTATCTGCTGCGCCACTATTGTGACTTTCTATTCCTCCCGTCTTTCTTGGAATTGGATTCCTTCATCTTTTTTTTTTTTTTTTTTGTGGTATTCATAGACATTAGGAAAGTGTTTTAACCTGTTTGCTGGAATTGTTTTTTTTTTTTTTTTCCCCCCTATACTAATATACTATACTAATATAATATACTAATTATACTAATAATTTGTGTCTTCAACAAATGTATTGTTGTTTCAACTGACAGTTTGCTATAATATTGTCGGCAAGATCTTAAATTTTGTGGGTTAGCATATTGCTGGATCTGAGATTTTGGCATACAGCAAGCACATTAGTGTAACGTGTAACGTGGAGGGGGGAAGGTGAGGGAAGGGAGGGGAAAAGGAGGACAATTTTAAAATGCCATAAAAAAAAAAGGGAGGAACAGCGCGGCCCTGCGGGGAGTACCGCCAGGCGATGAGTAACAGGGTTAGAGAGTGGGTCTAAACAACAGGGTTTAAATAAGTTCTTGGTTCCGAACTTGCCTGGGTCTAGATCCCCACAAAAAGAAAAAACTATAAAAAAAATTATAGATGTCGGGCCCCAAAGCTCGACGCATGAGAATGGGTCTGCGGGGGGAGGGGGAGAGAGGGGAATCTTGGCGACATTTACAGAAACAGACGAAAACTTAATGGGCAATATAGTGACGCAGCTCGGGGAAGTGCAAATGGATGTTACTGTAATACGGGACGAGATGGAGAAAGTAAGGCAGCGCTTGCATGAGATGGAGAAAAGGATTCCCGTCTTGGAACACTCAGTTCAGAATTTAGAGAAGGAGGTGGTACTTTTAAAACAGATAAATGCTAAGATGGAACAAAAACTAATTAATCAAGAAGATCCAATATAAGATGTGTAGGGATCCCAGAGCGTGCAGAGGGGGATAATTGTACTGAATTTATGGAGAAATGGATAAGAGAGAATTGTAAAGAGGGTATTCTCTCCCCCCTGTTCGCTATTGAAAGAGCACATAGGGTCCCTACAAAAAATAGGGCCCCAGGGGATTATCCTAGACTGATATTCGTGAAATGTCTATTAGCTAAGGACCGCAATATAATAATAGCCGATGCTAGAAATTCTGAAAAATATCAGATACAGGGTGAAAAGATAAGATTTTTTCCAGATTACTCAGCTAATACTAATGCCCGAAGAAGAGATTTTATAACAGTAAAAATAAGATTAAGGGAGGCAGGTCTAAAGTACAGCTTACTTTTTCTGGCAAAATTAAGGGTGGAATACAAAGGAAAGAGTGTGTATTTCCAGACTCCGGAAGAGGTTAGCGAGTGGGCGGACGGGAGGGCCTTTGAGGCTGGGGGTGGCAGAGGGGAAAGGAGCCTTTATGCTAGGTTATGGAGTCGCCCCGACTGCTGGTCAGCAGAGGGGGGGACTATTTAGGGTGGGGGGTATCTATGGGATGAGGGAGAGAGGACGTGTTTTTTTTTGTTGTTCTTCGTTTTGCTCTTCCCTCTCTGTTAGATGGTTAGGATCCTTTTGTTGAATGTGAGAGGTCTGCGAGAGAGAGTTAAGAGATATGCTATCCTTGAGTGGATGAAGAGGTTCTTGCCAGCCATCTGTCTTCAAGAGACCCACTTGGATAAGGAATCACTAAGGTGGCTGGAGAGGAGATGGATGGTGGAAGGGTACCATTGCGTATATACTACTTATTCTAGAGGGGTGTCAATCTTGATACATAATAAGATTAAATTTGAGTGTGTGGTATGTGAGGCTGATGATTATGGCAGGTACCTCTTTCTACACTGTAACATAGAAGGGATTAAAACCGTAATTGCTAATATATATATTCCACCACCATATAAGCCAGATGTCTTGTATCAATTGCACAGATTTATGTTGAATAGACAGGAGTGTGTAATGATTGCGATAGGAGACTATAATGCGGTAATGGATCCACTCAGGGATAGAACGTCTAGCAGAGGGGGAAGAACACAAAATGTAGATTTTTTTAAACTAGCCCAGGAATTTAATTGGGTTGATGTTTTGCGTTTTCAGAACCCGGATGAAGCCATGTATTCCTGTTATTCTAAAACACATCAAATTTGGTCAAGAATAGATATGGTCCTGGGAAACAAAAATGTAATGTCCCAAAATAGGATTAGGATAAAGTACATACCCATGGCCCTATCAGATCATAGTGCAGTGGTAATTGAACTAGACCTGAATAAAAAGAATATTTTGCCATTGTTTAAGTTCAATTCCCATTGGTTATCACTGATCCCAGATAAAGAGAGTATAATCGAAGAACAAAAAAATTTTTTAGGGAAAATAATGACTCTGCTAGTAGGTTAATTGTCTGGGACACTGCTAAGGCATATTTGAGAGGATTGTTGTTTAAAAAGGTGAATCACTGGAAAAAAAGTACTAGAGAAAGCGGTAATGTACTGGAAAAAAAACTACAAGAAGCAAGAATAGCATGTATAAGGTACCCCACTGATTGTAATAAGAGAGTTTGGGAGGAAGAACAGGAAAAGTTAAAAATACATCAATTAGAAAGAAGTAGGAAAGAATTACTTTTTCGAAGGGATCCGGACAGCCTCAGAGGGAAAAGGTTGGTAAAATCTTAGCAAGTATAGTAAGAAATCAAAGAGGGAAATTCTGGATTGGCGCGATTAGAGATAAAATGGGCAAAATAATTAGTACATCGGAAGGTATTAAAAAAGTGTTTCTGGAATACTTCCTGGAACTATATAAGACCAGGGTACAATATTCAAAACAAGATTTAGACCTATACTTAGATCAGATTGCTTTCAGAGAGATATCCCAGGCCCAAAAAGAATATTTAGAAAACAAAATATCTGTGGCGGAAATAAATGAGGTTCTGGGGAAGGTAAAATCTGAAAAAGCACCAGGTGGTGATGGGCTCCCCTTCGAAATGTATAAAACCTTTTCTCAGGTGTTAGTACCAGAGTTAAAAATAACACTAAATGAGGCCCAAAAATTAGGTGATCTACCGGATTCCATGAAAGAGGCAATTATCACATTAATCCCAAAAAAGGGGAAAGAACAATTAGATCCTAAGTCATACAGGCCAATATCTCTCCTAAACACGGATGTTAAAATTCTGGCAAAGGTTTTGGCTGATAGGCTGTCGAAGGTTATTAAAGTAGTAATAAATGAAGATCAGACAGGCTTTATACCTGGTAGAACGATATACTCAAATATAAGAAGGTTGTTCCTTAATATCGAAGCCAACAGATTAGGAGGGGAGAAAGCGGTACTTTCACTGGACGCTCAAAATTTTTGTATCGAATGGGAGTATTTATGGGCAGTATTAAAAAGGATTTGTATAGGGGAGGGATTTATAAGATGGATTCAGCTTATATATCTTAATCCAAGGGCTAGAGTAATGGTGGATGGGAGCTTGTCCCTGCCATTTGCCCTTTACCATGGCACAAGGCAGGGATGCCCTCTCTCCTCATTACTATTTGCTATCGCAATTGAGCCTCTGGCAAGTAAAATAAGAGATGATAGGGAGATTAAAGGGTTTCAATACGTGGGTGGAGAAGAAAAATTGTTAATGTACGCGGACGATATTTTATTGTTTTTGCACAATACTGGGGATCAGTTTAATAGAGTAATAGAAATAATAGATACTTTTTTTTCTGGTTTAAATATTATTGGGGGAAATCACATATGTTGTTATTAGGAGATGGACAATCACAGGGAGATTCAAGGGTGCATGTCCTTGAAAAACACGAGAACTTTAAATATCTAGGCATACAAATTTCTGGAAATATAGAAGAATATGAAAACTTAAATGTACTCCCCTTAATAAAAGAACTTAGAACTAAAATACATATTTGGAAAAGATTACCAATGTCAATACAGGGTCGGGTAAACCTAATAAAAATGGTTTTCCTCCCAAAAATACTCAACGTTTTACAAAATGCCCCATTGAGATTACCGCTGAATATTTTTAAGCTATTCAATAGCCTAATGGGGGATTTTATTTGGAAAGGCGCTATTTCTCGGATAAAGAAAGAAGTGCTTCAGCTCCCAGTGCGAGAGGGAGGACTAGCGGTTCCGAATTGGTTTTTCTATTATTTAATAACACAATATGGTCACATATAAGGTAGTTTAAATGATTTAGTGGGTAGGCAGGAAGTAAATAGATTGGGGTGGAAAGAGGAATAGAATCACTTAGCGGTGTTGGAATCAGGTACATTGGGGAAAAATAATACAGGCAATAGAATACTAAATTCACTGGAGTATATATGGGTGGAAATAAAAAAAAAATATTAGAGATCAAAGGGTTCTTGCACTATACACCTATATGGAAAAACTTCAATTTTTTTTTAATAAATTCTTTATTTTCAGAATTTTAATGAGGATACAAACAAAAGATATCCTGGAAGCAATAGTTTACATCTAGAAAGGGGGTTACAGGGATTTTCCAGGCATGACAATATTGAATAACATACAGTAATGTCAAAGACACTCAAATAACGGCAGCCAAATAAGCTGTGGAAGGTACATAGTTATATGCTACATTCAATTAAACAGTCATAAGTCCAAAGTACCATAATTCTGACTATTTAGGGTCCTCCTGGCTATATGACGAAATGCAAGTCATATGCTACATATGTGCAACAGAAGACATAAACATTAATGTAAAGAAAATAATATGGAAAGAGAAGTTGAGACGGGAAAGAAAGAAGAGATCAGGGGAAAAAAAGAAAAAAGGAAAAGGGGGGGGAGGGAGGGGGAATGTATACGCCCATTCATAAGACTATTAAGTCTATCAATTACGCCCATTCGTAAGACTATTTAAGTCTATCAATATCCTAAGAGAGAGAGACTGTTTGCCCTGCTGGTTAACTGATGTTCATTGTCTCTGAACATATACTCGGCCCAACCCTAGTTCAGATTGCCTCGCCCACCCTCTTTCAGTGACCTCCACGGTTGCCAGGTTTTTAAGAATTTCTCGTGATTTCTATTAATCCAACTCGTCATTTCTTCGAATTGGGATATTTGATTGACTTTGGCTTCCCATTCCTGTATGGAAGGGGTATCGGTATTTCTCCAGTGGAGAGGGATAATGGCCTTAGCTGCCGAAATGAGATGGGTCACTAAGTTGCGTTTAGATGGTCTGTAACGATCAGTTGGTAGGGAAAAGAAAACCATTTCTGCTGTGATCTTGAAATCAGGGATGGTGACTTTTTTAATTATCTTGGAGATATTTTCCCAGGTTCGACTTCTGGGAAGCATTAGGGCACCTCACTATATAAGGGGTGATGACAATACAAATATTTTGGCATTTAACTAATCGAATACAGCGTTGATATACATTGGGATCTAGGATGATCGCACAAGCCCCATTTTTTTAACATACATCAGATTCCTTATGGTTCATATACCGACATGTTATGTTAAGTAACAAGTAGTTAAAACCGAGGGGAAAACAAAGAACTCAGAGCTCAAACCCTGCAAGAGGTAATGGCTCTCTGGAGGCCTGCAATCCGACAATACTCTCCGACCTTCCTCCATAGGTTGTGTTCTGCGATCTCAAGTCAGTCTTCAGGTCGGTGGGGAACGCATCTCAGCCGCCGCTCTGTTCATCTTGGACTTCTGCTTCTGTATCTTCCTCCAGGGTTCGATCTGCGGGAGGCTCGGTAAGTCAGTAGATGGTGCTATCGGCATCCATGAGGCGACTTCCACTGGGCTAATACCGATGGCATCCCAGGCTCTTTCCAGGTCATCTGGGGTGTGGATCGCGATGCGTTTTCCATTCTTTATAATCGCAATCCCGAATGGGTACAGCCAAACATATGGAATCTTATGCGCTCTCAGTTCATCCAGAAGTGGCTTCATTGTGCACCTCTTTGCGAGCGTGGTAGGCGCAATGTCTTGGTATAAAGCTATGTCGGATCCGCCATATACTATTTGTCGTATTTCTCTGGCGGCCGCCATTATGCGGGCGGTGTCGACAAATGATAACAGGCCACAGATGACATCTCTGGGCCTTTCAGTCGGCTTCGGGGCAGGTCTCAGTGCCCTATGAATCCTCTCGATTATTATCGCGCCAACAGATTCCTCGCCCAAAAGATCGGCGAATATTTCTAGGGCAACTTTGCGGAGGGATTCGGCGGCCCAAGATTCGGGTAGCCCCTTTATGCAAATGTTTCGCCTCCTGCTTCTATTCTCTTGGTCTTCGAGCAGTAACATTGCTCTGTTGAGCTCTGCAGTATGGAAGTCCAGATACTCTGCTACACCTGTGGAGTGTGACACTATCTCCTGTGTTGCGGTTTCAAGTGATTCCACTCTGTGCCCCATTTGTGTTATCTCCGATTTGATATCGGATAGTTGGCTTTATTGCACTGGCTTTATTGCTTTTTCCAGTGCCTGCCCCAGTACCTTTGTAAGGAAGGACTTCGAGACTGGTGAGGGGTCGCGGGATTCCACCACTTCTCCTTGAGAGCTGGCTGCATCGGCGTCATCTCCTTCTTCGGCACATGCTGCTGCCGCCGCCATCTTAGGTCCCGCGCCTGGAGAGATGAGGGCTTTCTTTTTGAGAAATCTCTGCATGGCTTGTTGACTTTTTTGGGTTCTCGGGGTGTCAGGTGTGTCAGCACCCCTGTCTCTCCCGTATTTGACAATTTTGAAGTGGGTCACTGCTGAATAAGTGGTTTGAATCGCTCGAGTGCGGAGGAGCCGAGGTCTCACACAGCCATCTGCATTCACGGCTAGGCTCCGCCTCCGAAAAACTTCAATTTAAAGGAACGATTAGGATTTATATAGACTGGGAAAAAAAAGGGGATGAAATATCTAGACCAGATATTTGAGGAGGATAAGTTGAAAGACTTCAATACACTGGCCAGGGAGTTCAGGATCCCCCAAAGGATATGTATAAATTCTTTCAGCTAAGGAATGCATTGCGGACAGCGGAGCAGAAGGATAAGTACAGAAGGGAAAAATCAGATATGTTGTACAAATTTACTAACGGAGGGGAAAGAGGAGGAATAACCGCAAGGAGATATAAGATTTTGATGGAAGGAAAGAGCAAACGGATCATAATGCTTGCCGGGGAAA
Organism: Bufo gargarizans; assembly: GCF_014858855.1. NCBI lineage: Eukaryota > Metazoa > Chordata > Amphibia > Anura > Bufonidae > Bufo > Bufo gargarizans. The sequence continues at coordinate 301,087,565 of NC_058084.1, read as the reverse complement.
AATGGGAGAGAGAATTAGAATTTTTTACGGAAGAGAAATCGAAAGATGCCCTCAGAAGTTATGCTAGGGTCTCGGATAGGGGCTCACATAAGATCTCACCGTTTTTTATAGTTAATAGATTACATAGATCCCCATGGATGTTGTACAGAATGGGTGTGAGAGCTTCAGATAAGTGCCCAAAATGTAGGCGAGAGAGAAGAGACTTAATACACTGTTTCTGGAGATGCCCCAGACTGTTCAGATATTGGAGAGAAATAGCAGAGACTGTATTTCTATTCTTAAAGGTTCAAATATCTGAAGATCCAGTAACTTGTATATTAGGGGCAACAGAACATCTGAAGTTAAATATAAAGATAAGATTGGTCCTGAGTAAAGTATTATTTCAAGCTAGACTCCTCATACTTAGGAAATGGGTAAAAGAAGACCCCCCGACAGCGGGTCAGTGGAGAAAATCAATTGATAATCTGATTAAAGAAGAACGGGTGATGGAGGGCCATAGTAAAAAATCTCAAAATCTTGACGAAATATGGAAAAATTGTTTATTATAGGATGGACACGTGTTAAAATGTATTTATTTTTTTCTTCTTTTTTCTTTTCGCCCCCCCCCCCTCCTCCCATAAGGGTGGTGGATATTAAATAAAGGGGATTGGTAAGGGGGAAAAAACCCGTAATTTCAATTATTAATTGTTAATCTGGATTTTTTCTACTGTTAAAGTTGATGTGTTTAGTGTATAAATGTATATGTTCTTATTATACTGAAATAAAAAGATATATAATATATATTTTAAAAAATGCTATTATTTTCCCTTATAACCATGTTATAAAGGAAAATAACACAGTGAATAGACTTTCATCTTAGCAACCATGCGTGAAAATTGCACCGCATCCGCACTTGCTTGCGGATGCTTGCGATTTTCACGCAGCCCCATTAATTTATATGGGGCCTGCGTTGTGTGAAAAACGCACAACATAGAGTATGCTGTGAAAGGGGACTAAGGGTGAATAGGACAAGGGTTTCAAGCCCCTAAGGGGGCTAATAGTAAGTAAAAATAAAAAATAAAAAAAACACTAAGGCTACTTTCACACTTGCGGCAGTGTGATCCGGCAAGCAGTCCAGTCGTTGGAATTGCCTGCCGGATACGCCGATCTGGATGTGACTGAAAGCATTTGTGAGACGCATCCGGATGTGGATCAATCTCACAAATGCATTGCAAGAACGAATCCATCTCACCGCTTGTCATGCGGACAGACGGATCCATCTTGTATGTTTTTATAAATTTTTACCGGTCTGCGCATGCGCAGACCGGAAGGACGGATCCTGCTTTCCGGTATTTTGAATGCCGGATCTGGCACTAATACATTCCCATAAGGAAAAATGCCGGATTCGGCATTCAGGCAAATCTTCATTTTATGTTGCCGGAGATAAAACCGTAGCATGCTGCGGTTTTATCTTTTGCCTGATCAGTCAAAATGACTGAACTGAAGACATCCTGATGCATCCTGAACGGATTACTCTCCATTCAGAATGCATGGGGATATGCCTGATCAATTCTTTTCTGGTATTGAGCCCCTGTGACAAAACTCTATGTCAGAAATGAAAAATGCTAGTGTGAAAGTACCCTAAAATATTAAGTTTAAATCCCCCCTTTCCCAATTTTACATATAAAATATATAAACAATAAACAAATAAACATATTACATAGCGCTGCGTCCGAAAAGTCCAAACTATTAAATTATTAAAAAATATCTCCTATGCGGTGAGCATTCGCCATTTTTTTGTGACCTTGTCACCCCAAAAAATAGGATAAGACTATTCTATTATGGGCCGAATGTTTCATAAAATGCGAAATGCACGCGATATTAAGTATCGCAATAATTTTTTATGGTGACGAAAGCGAATCCAAATTTTGGTATCAAAACAACCCTACGCCGATCTGATCGGCATAGCATTGTCACGATACCAAAATTTCGATGTGGCGACAAAAAATTGAATTTGGCTCCTAAATATTTCAGTTCAGGAGCCAATGGCTACTAGGTATTTTTTTTAGTATAGAGCACTGTGGAGTAGGAGTTTAAGGAGGCGGTGGACGTAGCGGTGTATGTGGAAGCAGCATTGGAGGAGGAGGAGGTAGCCAACACTGGTTTTTAGTTTTAATTATTATTATTTTATTTATTAGGGTACACTCCAAAAGAGTGTGAAATATCCAAAATACAACAATGACCAATTGCGCTGCAGTATAACAATGGTAGAACGTGGGCAGGCCAGCACCTCCAAGGGGTAAATGGTAAGCTCAGGCCTTGTACCCAATTTGGAGACCCATAAGTTGAAGGGGCAGACCCGTCATTCAGTACGTGTAGGCTTGTGCACACATACTGCTCCACCATGTTGGTGAAATGTTGCCTCCTACTAAGACGTTCCATATCAGCTGGTGGTTCTGGTTGTTGTGGCGTGCTGACAGAGCTTTTCCACATTTTGGCCATGCTAACCCTGCCTTCTGAGGTGCTGGCGGTGCCCCTGCTGCGTTGGCGACCTCTTCCTCCTCTTCTGCCTTCGCCTTGTGCTTCCACTGTGCCCCCGCTGTCAGGTGGGAATGCCACCAGCAGCACGTCTGCCAGCGTGCACTTGTACTCGCGCATCTTACGATCGCTCTCCAGTGACGGAATTAATGATGGTACGTTGTCCTTGTAACAGGGATCCAGCAGCGTGGCCACCCAGTAATCAGCACAAGTTAGAATGTGGGCAACTCGGCAGTCGTTGCAGAGACACTGCAGCATGTAATCGCTCATGTGTGCCGGGCTGCCCAGAGGCAACGAAAAGCTGTCCTCTGTGGGAGGTGTATCGTCTGTGTCCTCTGTATCCCCCCAGATACGCACCAGTGATGGCCATGAGCTGGTCTGGGTGCCACCCTGCTGTGAACATGGTTCCTCCTTCTCCATCTCCACCTCGTCATCCTCCAGAACTGTGCCCTGGCTTGACAATTGTGTACCTGGCATTTGTGGGTGCAGGAACCAACCCTCGGAGCCACTTGACAAGTGTCAATGACTGGCCGGAAACCCTACAAAATGATCCCTCTTCCTCCTCCTCCTCCTCCTCCTCCTCCTGTGACACATCCTCTTCCATCATCGCCAGCAGCGTTTTTTCAAGGAGGCATAGAAGTGGGATAGTAACTCTGAGAACGGCGTTATCGGCACTGGCCATGTTGGTGGAGTACTCGAAAGAGCGCAACAAGGAACACAGGTCTCGCATGAAGGCCCAGTCATTGGTGGTGAAGTCGTGTTGTTCCGCAGAGTGACTTACCCGTGCGTGCTGGAGCTGAAACTCCACTATCGCCTGCTGCTGCTCGCACAGTCTTGCCAGCATGTGCAAGGTGGAGTTCCACCTTGTGGGAACATCGCATTTTAGGCGGTGAGCTGGAAGTCCAAAGTTACGCTGCAGCGCTGACAGGCGAGCAGCAGCAGGGTGAGAATGTCGAAAGCGCGCACAGAAGGCCCCCACTTTATGCAGCAGCTCTAACATGTCAGGGAAATTAAAACCGGCTAGTCTGAGAACTGCCATGAGATTTCGCCCAATATCACACACTCCCAGGCTTGAGGCTCACTGGCACCAACCACTCATCGGTCTGTTGTTCAAGGCCCGTTCACAGCTCCTGCGCCATGTGGGGTTTGTATCCCAAACAGATACGTTTTAAAATCGCCTGCTGTCCTTTACCCCTGGCTGTGCTGAAGTTAGTGGTGAAGATGTTATGCTGACCGGATGAGGAGCCGGTAGAGGATGAGGAAGCAGAGAAGGAGGAGGAAGCAACAGGAGGCAAACTGAAGTGCCCTGCAATCTTCGGTGGTGGAAGGACATGCACCAAACTGCTATCTGCCTCAAGCCCAGCCGCCACTGCATTTACCCAGTGTGATGGAGATATAATGTCCCTGACCGCGCTTACTGGTCCACGTATCCATAGTGAGGTGCACCTTGCCATAGATGGCGTTGCGCAGTGCACACCTGATTTTGTCTCCCACTTGGTTGTGCAGGGAAGGGATGGCTCGCCTGGAAAAGTAGTGTCAGCTGGGCACGACGTACTGTGGGACAGCCACTGCCATAAGGCATTTAAAACTCTCCATCTCCACCAGATGGAAAGACAGCATTTCAAAGGCCAGTAATTTAGAAATGCTGGCATTCAGGTCTAGAGATCGCGGTGGGTAAGGGAGTACTTCCTCTTCCTCTCCAGTGTTTGGGTGATGGACAGCTGAACACTTCCGTGGGACATTGTGGAGATCCTTGGTGACCCAGGTGGTGGTGTTGCTGGCAGATCCTCTGTTTGCAGAGTGGCAGGTGGCACTGTCACTCCAGAGGTGGGTGAAGAGGCCGAGACTGCAGCAGAAGAGGAAGCAGGAAGAGCCAGAAAACTTTCTTGGTTTTTCAGGTGTCGAATCGACTGCAGCTCATGCTTTGCACATAAATGCCTGGTCATGCAGGTTGTGCTCAGGTTGAGAAGGTTATGCCTCATTTCAGACTCTGATTGCACAGCATGCAAACCACTCGTGTCTTGTCGTCAGCACATTGTCTGAAGAACTGCCACGCCAGGGAACTCCTTGGAGCTGGCTTTGGTGTGCTCGGTCCCTTGCTACGGTGGGCATTAGCAGGCGTACTGTCTAGGGGATGGCCACTCCGCTTTTATACCCTGCTTCCTCTTCTGCTGTACTGGGGGCTCTGTGCGACCACCGCCTCTTCCTCCGAACTACATAGGTCACTCGCATGACCTTGATTCCATGTAGGGTCGAGGACCTCATCGTCCTCCACATCATCTTCCACCCAGTCTTCATCCCTGCCCTCCTTGTCAGTCTGCACACTTTCGAAAGCCCCAGCAGTTGGCACCTGTGTTTTGTCATCATCCGAGATGTGTTGCGATGGTCCTCCCATGTACTCATCTTGAAAGATAAGTGGTTGGGCATCGGTGCAGGGATAGGTGGATGGCCCTGGGAAACCCTGCTAACAGAGTCTTGGGGCTCAAACTGCTTGGCTGATTTGCAAGGGGGTGAGGTGAAAGACAGATGGACATCAGCTGCAGGTGCCAACTTTGATCTTTCAGCAGGAGATTGGGTGGGAGACAATGTGAAGGAACTGGAGACACTGTCAATAACCCAATCTACTATCGCCTGTACTTGTTCTGGCCTCACCATTCGTAGAGCCGCATTATTGCCCGACCAAATACCGCTGCAGGTTCCTGTCGCCTACTCACACCTGAGGAAGGGGTTTCACTTGTGTGTGTAGCTGGCACAGATCGACCACGTCCTCTCCCTGCAAAAGGAGCTCCACCAGCAGCACCATGACCTGGGCCACATCCCTTATATGACGCTCTCCTCATATCTCTCAAATTTAGGATCTTGCCCTAAACGGGTGTTTAATTAATAGCAGAATAGAACAACAGTATGTAAAGGTTGTATCTCACAATAACAGATGCAGACCAGGCCGCAATTAAAGTTTTTTTTTTCTAAAAACAGTGTTTTATTAATAGAAGAATATAACCACAGTATCTAAAGTGTGTATCTCACACATACATATCCAGACAAGGCTGCAATTTATTTATTTTTGACCAAAATGGTTGTTTTTAAAATAACTGAATAGAACCACAGTATGTAAAGGGTGTATCTCACAATGACATATGCAGCAAAGGCTGCAAAATTAAGTTTTTGGCCCAAAATGGCTGTTTTTCAAATAACTGAATAGAACCACAGTATGTAAAGCATGTATCTCACACGTACAGATGTAGACTAGGCCGCAATTAAAGTGTTTGGCCCAAAATGGGTGTTTGTTTAATAACACAATATGACAGCAGTATATAAACCTTGTATTTCACACGTTCTGATGCAGCAAGGGCTCTAAAATTATGTATTTTGCCCAAAAAGGGTGTTTTATTAATATAAGAATATAACCACAGTATCTAAAGTGTGTATCTCACACGGACTGATCCAGACTAGGCCGCAATTGAAGTTTTTTGCACAAAATGGCTGTTTTCCAAATAACTGAATAGAACCATTGTATGCAAAGTGTGTATCTCACACGTACAGATGAGGACTAGGCCGCAATTAAAGTTTTTTGCCTAAAAAGGGTGTTTGTTTAATAACTGAATATGACAGCAGTATATAACCCTTGAATTTCACACGTGCTGATGCTGCAAGGGCTGCAAAATTGTGTATTTTGCAAAAAAAGGGTGTTTTTTAAAACCCAGAAAATTATGGCTGTATTTCTAGCTTAAATTGCACACTGACTAATCCTGCAAAGACACCAGATGTTGTATATTGCCAAAAATTTGTGTTTTTTTTAAGCCAGAAAATTATTAAATTTTTTAAAACTTGTTTTTAACAATCACAGATGCAGGAAGGGCTGCAATATTAAGTATTTTGCAAAAAAAGGTTGTTTTTTTAATAACAGAATATGAAAGCTGTATATAACGATTGAATTTCACACGTGCAGATGCAGCTAGGGCTGTAAAATAGTGTATTTTGCCCAAAAAGGGTGTTTTGTAAAAACCCTGAAAATTATGGCTGAATTTCTAGCTTAAATTGCACACTGACTAATCCTGCTAATACACCAGATGTTGTATATTGCCAAAAAGGGTGTTTTTTTAAAACCAGATTATTAGTGCAGTATTTCAAGCTTGAATGTCACAAAAGCACATATGCAGTGCTAGTGCACTGAGCTTGCATAAAATGGCCGCCGCCAACCTAACTAACAGACGGATAAAAGTTCTTTTTCTCTGTTACTGGGCTCACGGCATGGTAAAAAGATTGTGCACTGCACCTGCAAAACAAAATCTATGTAGATCGCTGAGTTCAATTGGAGTTCTGATCACAGATTCTGTCCTATTCTCTCCCTCAAAGCAGCAGCAGCATCCTCTCCCTACACTAAGCACAGCAGAGTGACGTGCAGCTCTATGTGACTCCAGCTTATATAGAGCCTGGGTCACATGCTGCACTGGCCAATTACAGCCATGCCATTAGTAGGCATGGCTGTGATGGCTTCTAAGGTCAGACAGTTAAACGCTTGTTGATTGGCTGCTCTGCAGCCTTTCAGAACCCGAACCCTGAAATGTTCGGGTCCGGGGTCCAAAAATCCTAAAGTTCGGTACGAACCCGAACTTTACAGTTTGGGTTCGCTCATTCCTACGATCAATGCAGAAAATTGCAAGAACTTTAAAAGTATCTTCAAGTGCAGTGACAAAAACCATTAAAGAGGTAATTCAATGAACAAAATATTCTAAATTTTTCAAGCAATTGCAAAAGTATTCAGATATCTGAATACTTTTGTGATTGCATGTAATTAAAATGTATTATAGCCACTGATGTATTCAATAGAATGTATTTGTATAGCACCTCCTGCTGTTTGTTCTTTTACTTATTTCTATCCACCCCACTGAGGTGGACGCACATGCTCAGTTACATACTTCAACTCCCTCCGGAACTCTGATAGGGAGCCAGTTGCATCAGAAAGGACATGCCCCCTGATCTGCAGCAAAATGGACATTCACTCTGATCTGCAAGCCTGAAATAAATCTAACAGAACAATTGTAACAATTAATGAAGAGACTGACATACTATATGATGTCTGATTTTTATTCCTTACAATAATCATGAGATAAGCTCTTTAAGCACTATAATTAAACAGTTTCTAAGACCAAGGTTTACAACTACTGCACAGATCAAGACTATTCCATTCACAAGCCTCAGCAATTGCATGTTAACAGCCCCTCAAACCCAATTGAATACAATACTTCAATGATTTCAAGCAGCAGACAAAGCTCATCACAAATCTCTACTGTTCAGAGAAAACTGAGTGTATGGGGTCTTCATGGTAGAATTACTGCAAGCCAACCACTAATGAGGGAGAAAATAAGAGGAAGACCTTAAGAGACTTGCTTTGGTTACAAAATATAGGCAGTGGACTTCACACCACTGGAAATCTATTCTTTGGACTGATGAGTCCAAATGTAAAACTTCTGACCCAAACTTTTAGGCAACTGTTAGATACAGAGAAAGTAAATGGATGATTCTGTCTGCGTGGTTCTTACAGTAAAGCTTGTGAAGAATTGCGAAGGAGTGGGTCACTTTGCTGGTGACACTATTGCCAATTTATGCAGAGTTAAAGGGGTTCTCCGGGAATGACCATATTTTATGCTTTATAAGACGCATCTGATGATAAGAAGCACCTATGTTTTAGAGGAGGAAAATAGGAAACAAATATTTTGACCCAAAAGGTGTGCTAAAATATTTAATAAAATAACAATAATAGTTTGCACTGTTATGGGGGATCTATGGATGACACACTATTATGAGGATATTTGGGAGATCTTTGGATGACGCACTGTTATGTGACTATAACCTCCCTCATCTTTTAGAATACACCCATATACTGCAGTACATTGGTGTATTCTTAAAGATGAGGAGGGTTATAGTCACATTTAATATTAGCACTGTCAAGAGACTATAATGTAATTGATATGTGTTTATATAAAATGTGAATATAATCCCCCTCATCCTTAAGAATCCACCCATGTACTGCAGTACATGTGTGCATTCTTATGGATGGGGGAGGGGGGGGGGGGTTATAGTCCTATTTAACACACAGTTAATTTTTAGGTCGGCCACTGAGCTGTCACTTACCAGGGACTTTAGGTGACAGGAGGTAGGAGTTGTAGTGGCCTCCATCACCCTGTTCTATCCCCTATTTCACATCAGTTCCATTGGTGGTCTGTGGCAACGTCGCTCATGGCCGGAGGAAGACTGGCGGGACTAGGGAGAGGAGGGAAGCTTATTACACCCCCAATCAGCAGTGCTATGGCGGAAATGAAAGGAATATGACAGCAGAGACAATCACCTTGAAGAAGGGACGGAGCTATGAAGGAAAAGTAGGCGTGTTTTGGGCCAAAGAAAGATGGCTGAGAGTGAGTGGGTGTGCTTTTTACTGGAATCCTCCAATCTTAGGTGGAGAAGTGTTGGATGCGGGGCTTGCGTGAAAGTTGCGGTGTTCCCGATGCTGAGGGTCAGTGTCTGGCGGGCGCGGGCTTTGGGGTCACTGGAGTGGAGGTGGCTGCAGCTGAGTGAGGGGATCCGGGGATGGGGGCACTGATGAGGCAGAGCTGAAGGTGAGCACCAGGAGGGGAGAAGTCCGGGAGAGTTGGAGAAGGGCTGGAGCACAGCGGGCTGTTGTGTGTGCGGACTGAGAGGCTGGGGTGTAGCAGAGTCCAGTCTGCTCATGGCCAGAGGGAGGCTGGAGGGACTTCGGGGAGGGGGTAAACTTATTGGTGCAGGAGGCAGTTCCCGCCGGCGCACACCACCAATCAGCCAAAGAGCTGCCTCATCCTATTCTTTGCTCTGCTTGTCAGGGATTATGATCCTGAATACAACTGATAAAATCTTCAGCTGAATCTCTGTAGGAATGGAGTTCAAGAGAAGACATAAAGTACAGAGAGGGGGGTGGCGATACAGCTAATGAGCACCAGCAGTTGCATGCAGTCTCCATTACCATAGTCTGTCCTGTTTATCCTCTCTGTACTTTATGTCTCCTCATGTATAGGGTTGAGCAAACCTGAACTGTAAAGTTCGGGTTTGTACCGAACTTTAGGATTTTTTGGACACCGGACCCAAACCCGAATATTTCTGTAAAAGTTTGGGTTCGGTGTTCGTCGATTTTATGGCGCTTTTTGAAAGGCTGCAGAGCAGCCAATAAACAAGCGTTTAACGCTGTGCCCTTAGAAGCCATCACAGCCATGCCTATTAATGGCATGGCTGTGATTGGCCAGTGCAGCATATGACCCAGCCTCTATATAGCAGGAGTCACGTAGCGCTGCACGTCACTCTGCTGTTACTAATGTAGGGAGAGGCTGTTGTGAGGGAGAGAATAGGAAAGAATCTTTAATCAGGAGTGCTTGTTGACTCAGCGATCTACCAAATTTTTTGCCCCATAAGACGCACTTTTCCCCCCCAAAAAATGGGGGGGGGAATGCCCCTGCGTCTTATGGGGCGAATGCTGACAGTTTAACATCGCTGGCTGCGATGTATGCGAGATCGGGGAGGGACTGGGAGGAGGAGCTGGGGGCCGGCAATTGTGGCGGGGCGGTGCAGTCACTGTACTATAGCCCCGCCGCTCCAGTGCTGCACAAATTGAAAATGTCTTATTCAATTAAAAGTGATTACACATGCCCCCTCACTCCTATTAGTATCGTACATCCTAACAGCTTCAGTAGAATGCCGGCAGGCAGGCCGGGCGGGCGGCACCGTAACTTCCTGATGTCAGACATTTTATATTGTTGCAGCACTGGAGCGGTGCGGGGGGGGGGGATCTGTGGATAACATCCGTGGATGGCACAGTTAAGTGGTGGGGGTCTGTGGATGGCACTGTTATAGGGTGGGGGGTCTGTGGATGGCATATATATATAACAGTGCCATCCACAGATCCCCCCCGTAACAGTGCCAGCCACAGATCCCCCCTGTAACAGTGCCAGCCACAGATCCTCCCTGTAACAGTGTCCGTCATCCACAGATCCCCCCATAACAGTGTCCGTCATCCACAGATCCCCCCATAACAGTGTCTGTCATCCACAGATCCCCCCATAACAGTGTCTGTCATCCACAGATCCCCCATAACAGTGTCCTTCATCCACAGATCCCCCCTGTGACAGTGTCCATCATCCACAGATCCCCCCATAACAGTGTCCGTCATCCATAGATCCCCCCTGTAACAGTGTCCGTCATCCACAGATCCCCCATAACACTGTCCGTCATCCACAGATCCCCATAACAGTGCCCGTCATCCAGAGATTCCCCCATAACAGTGTCCGTCATCCACAGATCCCCCCATAACAGTGTCCGTCATCCACAGATCCCAAGTAATAGTGCCATCCACAGACAACCATTAGTCCCAAACCCACCAAAAGCACACCTTCTGGTTAAAAAATATTTTTTTCTTATTTTCCTCACCAAAAACCATGGGGAAAAATGTGCGTCTTATGGGCCGGTGCGTCTTATAGGGCAAAAAATACGGTACCTAGATTTAGTTTTGTGGGTGGAGTGCACAATCTTTTGACCCTGCTCTGAGCCCAGTGACCCACAAAAATTACTGTTATCCGTCTGTTAGTTAGGTGGGAGGCGGCAGCTATTTTATGCAACCTCAGTGCACCAGCACAGCATATGTGCTTTTGTGACATTCAAATCCAAGCTTGAAATGCTGCAATAATAATCTGGGTTTAAAAAAACACACATTTTTGGAAAAATCCTACATCTGGTGCCTTTGCAGCATTTGTCAGTGTGCAATTTAAGCTAGAAATACAGCAATAATTTTCTGGGTTTTGAAAAACACCCTTTTTGGGCAAAAATCTTAATTTGCGGCCTTGTCTGCATCTGTATGTGTGAGATACATTTTGGGAAAAGTACTTAATATTGCAGCCTTTGCTGCATCTGTTATTGTTAAAACAAGCTTGAAATACTTCAATAATTTTCTGGGTTTTAAAAAACACCCATTTTTTGCAATACCTTCCATCTGGGGCCTCTGCCGCATTAGTCAGTGTGCAATTTAAGCTAGAAATACAGCTATAATTTTCTGGGTTTTAAAAAACACCTATTTTGGGCAAAAATCTTAATTTGCGGCCTTGTCTGCATCTGTATGTGTGAGATACATGCTTTAGATACTGTTGTTCTATTCTGCTATAAAAAAAACAAAACATTTAGGGCAAAAATCTTAATTTGCAGCCTTTGCTGCATCTCTCATTGTGAGATACACACGTTAGATACTGTTGTTCTATTCTGTTATAAAAAAAGGCCAATTTTGGGCAAGATCCTAAATTTGAGAAATATAATGATAGCGTCAAATAAGGGACGTGGCCACAATCGTGGTGCTGCTGGTGAAGATCCCGTTGCAGGGAGAGGATGTGGTCGATCTGTGCCAGCTACACACACAAGTGAAACACCTTCCTCAGGTGCGAGTAGCCGACAGATCCTGCAGCGGTATTTGGTAGGGCCTAATGCGGCTCTACGAATGGTGAGGCCAGAACAAGTACAGATGATAGTAGATTGAATTGCTGACAGTGCCTCCAGTTCTTTTACATTGTCTCCCACCCAGTCTCCACCCAGTCTCCTTCTGAAAGATCAGTTTGGAACTGCAGCCAATGTCCATCAATCTTTCATCTCACCCCCTTGCAAATCAGCCAATTAGTCTGAGCCCCAAGTCATGCAGCAGTCTCTTCTGCTTTTTGATGACTCTGTTAGCAGGGTTTACCAGGGCCATCCACCTAGCCCTACCCCAGAAGTGGAAAAGATTGAGTGCACCGATGCCCAACCACTTATGTTTCAAGATGAGTACTTGGGAGGACCATCACAGCACGTCTCGGATGATGATGAAATACAGGTGCCAACTGCTGGGACTTTCGAAAGTGTGCAGACTGACAAGGATGGCAGGGGTGAAGACTGGTGGAAGATGATGTGGACGATGAGTTCCTCGACCCCACATGGAATCAAGGTCATGCGAGTGACCTGTGTAATTCGGAGGAAGAGGCGGTGGTCGCACAGAGCCACCAGCACAGCAGAAGAGGGAGCAGGGTGCAAAAGCGGAACGGCCGTCCCCTAGACAGTATGCCTGCTACTGCCCACCGCACCAAGGAACCAAGCACACCAAAGCCAGCATCAAAGAGTTCCCTGGCGTGGCAGTTCTTCAGACAATGTGCTGACGACAAGACACGAGTGGTTTGCTCGCTGTGCAATCAGAGCCTGAAGCGAGGCATAAACGTTCTCAACCTAAACACAACCTGCATGACCAGGCATCTAAGTGCAAAGCACGAGCTGCAGTGGAGTAGGCACCTCAAAAACAAAGAAAGGTCTCTGGCTCCTCCTGCTTTCTCTTCTGCTGCAGTCTTGGCCTCTTCATCCACCTCTGGAGTGACAGTGCCACCTGCCAAACAGAGGATCTGCCAGCAACACCACCACCTGGGTCACCAAGCATCTCCACAATGTCCCACGGAAGCGTTTAGCATTCTATCTCCCAAACACTGGATCAGAAGAGGAATACCCCCCTACCCACTCGCGACCCCTGGCCCTGAATGCCAGCATGTCTAAATTACTGTCCTTTGAAATGCTGTCATTCCGTCTGGTGGAGACGGAGAGTTTTAAAAGCCTTATGGCGGTGGCTGTCCCACAGTACGTCGTGCCCAGCCACTGCTACTTTTACATGCGTGCCATCCCTTCCCTGCACAACCAGGTGGGGGACAAAATCAGGTGTGCACTGCGCAACGCCATCTGTGGCAAGGTCCACCTCACTACAGATACGTGGACCTGTAGGCACAGTCAGGGACATTATATCTCCATAACAGCACACTGTGGCGGCTGGGCCTGAGGCGGATAGCAGTTTGACACATGTCCTATTACCACTGAGGATTGCAGGGTGCTTCAGTTTGCCTCCTGTTGCTTTCTCCTACTCCGCTCCTCATCCAGTCAGCGTAACACCTTCACCACCAACTTCAGCAGAGCTAGGGGTAAACTACAGCAGGCAGTTTTAAAACGTATCTGTTTGGGGGACAAACTCCACACCGCGCAGGAGCTGTGCACGGGCCTTGAACAACAGATCGATAAGTGGTTGGTGCCAGTGAGCCTCACGCCCAGCCTGGTGGTGTGCGATAATGGGCGAAATCTTGTAGCAGCTCTCAGACTAGCCAGTTTGACGCACATACCTTGCCTGGCGCATGTGCTGAATTTGGTGGTGCAGAGGTTCCATAAAAATTACCCCAATATGTCAGAGCTGCTGCAAAAAGTGCGGGCCATTTGTGCACGCTTTCAATGTTCTAACCCTGCTGCTGCTCGCCTGTCAGCACTGCAGCGTAACTTCGGCCTTCCCGCTCTCCGCTTCATATGCGACATGCCCACAAGGTGGAACTCCACCTTGAACATGCTGGCCAGACTGTGCGAGCAGCAGCAGGCGATAGTGGAGTTTCAGCTGCAGCACGCACGGGTGAGTCGCTCTTCGGAACAACACCACTTCACCACCAAAGACTGGGCCTCCATGCGAGACCTGTGTTCCTTGTTGCACTGTTTTGAGTACTCCACCAACATGGCCAGTGCTGATAACGCAGTTCTCAGCATTTCTATCCCATTTCTATGCCTCCTTGAAAAAACGCTGCTGGCGATGATGGAAGAGGATGTGGAACAGGAGGAGGAGGAAGAGGGATAATTTCGTAGGGTTTCCGGACAGTCATTCACAAGTGACTCCGAGGATGGGTTCCTGCACCCACAAAGGCCAGGTACACAATTGTCCAGCCAGGGCACAGTTTTGGAGGATGACGAGGTGGAAGATGAGGAGGAGGAGAAGATGGAGGAGGAGGAACCGTGTTCACAGCAGGGTGGCACCCGAACTAGCTCATGGCTATTAGTGGTGCGTGGCTGGGGGGATACAGAGGACACAGACGATACACCTCCCATAGAGGACAGCTTGTCGTTGCCTCTGGGCAGCCTGGCACACAAGAGTGATTACATGCTGCAGGGTCTCCGCAATGACCACCGAGTTGGCCTCATTCTAACTTGTGCTGATTACTGGGTGGTCATGCTGCTGGATCCCCATTACAAGGACAACATACCGTCCTTAATTCTGTCACTGGAGCGTGATCGCAAGATGTGCGAGTACAAGTGCACGCGGGTAGATGCGCTGCTGGTGGCATTCCCACCTGACAGCGGGGGCACAGTGGAAGCACAAGGTGAAGGCAGAGGAGGAGGAAGATGTTGCCAACACAGCTGGGGCACCACCAGCACCTCAGAAGGCAGGGTTAGCATGGCCAAAATATGGAAAAGCTTTGTCAGCACGCCACAATAACCAGCACCACCAGCTGATATAGAAAGTCTTAGCAGGAGGCAGCATTTCAGCAACATGGTAGAGCAGTATGTGTGCACACGCCTACACGTACTGAATGACGGGTCTGCCCCTTCAACTTCTGGGTCTCCAAATTGGGCGAATGGCCTGAGCTTGCCCTTTATGCCTTGGAGGTGCTGGACTGCCCTGCAGCCAGTGTATTGTCTGAACGTGTGTTTAGCACGGCAGGGGGCGTTATCACAGACAAGCGCAGCTGCCTGTCCACAGCCAATGTGGACAAGCTCACGTTCATTAAAATGAACCAGGCATGGATCCCACAAGACTTGCCCGTACCTTGTGCAGAATAGACATGTATACCGGCCTAAACCAGCCATTGTTATACTACAGCGCAATTGCTCATTGTTGTATTTTGGATATTTCACACTTTTTTGGAGTGTACCCTAATAAAAAAAAAAAAAAAAAAATTAAAACCAAAAACCAGTGTTGGCTACCTCGTCCTCCTCCACGCCACTTCCACCTACACTGCTACATCCACCGCCTCCTCAAACTTCTACTCCATATGGACCTCCACCTCATAAATCAATATTATTATTTTTTATTTGTACATATTTTATTTTATGTAATTTCATTAATTTGTCTGTTACATATTTGGGTGAAATTCACAAATTTTTGGGTGTGATGTACCCCTGCTCTACCTAGTAGACAGGTAACATTTCACTAATTTGTCTGTTACATATTCGGGTGAAAGTCACCAATTTTGGACGTGATATACCACTGCTATACCTATTAGACAGGTAAAAAAAACATTAATTTGTCTGTTACATATTCGGGTGAAATTCACCAATTTTTGGGTGTGATGTACCTCTGCTCTACCTAGTAGACAGGTAACATTTCACAAATTTTTCTGTTATATTCTCAGGTGAAATTCACAAATTTTTGGATGCATAGGTGACAGGGAATTAAATTTCAAAAATTCTTCTTTAATGATGCGCGCCCCCCTCCTTTCATTCAATGCTTGAACTTTAATAACTTGTTCCACATTTGCACTTTAATAATTTGTCCCACATTTCTGCTCGATCATAGTCAATTAAAAAAAATTAACCTCCCTTGGATGTGGTCTCTCTTTCTAACGTGTCTACTCTGGCTTGGAACCCTGATTCGCCGATAACCGTGATCAACATGGTAGGCTCAGAAAAGAACATCGAAAGTTGATAGAGAAGATATCCAAATGGATCGTGGACGTCACGGTGACGTGCGATCAGGCAGAAGTTATCTAGAGTCAACAAAGTAGCAGCAGGGCCTCTCCTGTCTAACATTTCCAAATCCTAAATACCCCAGTGACAGTCCCTATAATGTTTTATTAATTATTCCAATAATATGGCATCTTAAGAGTCCTGTATTGTTATTTATCGTCACTACCTCCCCAAGCCGCGAAACCCCTCCTTTCCTTCGATTCTTCAGTTTTAATAACTTTTCCCATATTTTAACTCGATCACTATTAAATTTGATCTCCCTTGGATGTGGTTTCTCTTTCTCATGCTCCCTTTCCTGCGTGGAACCCTGATTCGCCGTTAACCGTGATCAACATGGTAGGCTCTGAAAAGAACATAGAAAGTTGATTGAGAAGATATCCAAATGGATCGTGGTGAACGTCACGGTAATGTGTGACATGGTGGGGCAGTATATGTGCACACACCTACATGAACTGACTGATGGGTCTCCAAATTGGGCACATGGCCTGATCTGGCCTACCCTGCAGCCAGTGTATTGTCTGAACGTGTGTTTAGCACGACTGGAGGGGGTTATCACAGGTTATTTTTCCCAATGTTTTGAGGTGTACCCTAATTTAAAAAATATTTAAAGTAGTGTAGGCTACCTCCTCTTCCTCCACCGCCGATTCCACCTACGCCGCCATATCCACTGCCTCCTCAACCTACTACACCATATGGACCTCGTCCTCCTAGATCAAGATTATTATTTTTTATTTTTACATATTTTATTTTATTTAAAGTCATTCCCCTATCCACATTTGTTTGCAGAACACTTGCCATGCTCTTAACCACATTTTGATGCCATTTGCAGCCCTCTAGCCCTTTCCATTACATTTTTACAGCCATTTTAGTGCTCAAAAGTTAGGTTCCCCATTGACTTCAATGGGGTTCGGGGTCAAGTTCGGGTCACGAACTTGAACTTTTTTGTGAACCTGAACACCAAGGTGTCCGCTCAACTCTACGCATGAACTTCATTCCTACAGAGATTCAGCTGAAGATCTTATCAGTTGTATTCAGGATCATAATCCCTGACAAGCAGAGCAGAGAGGAGGCTGAGGCAGATCTTTGGCTCAGTGTTGCAAAGTAACCTGTCAGTAACCTGATTGATTAGGACAGGTTTTGTGTGCACTAATAGGATAGCGGCCATTTTATTTCTCCTAATGATTGCTCCCCAGATAAAACGAGCAATAATAACTAATGCAATGTATTTGGGAATATATTTATAATAAAGTAATATTTAAGTATTTTAATTTACTTTAAAGACTTTGGTTTGCACTTATTTTGACAATACTAGTTTTTTAGTAGGACAGTGATATAAAATACTTCCAGGTGGTGTAGGAGCTACAAAAAAGGAAAGTGATAGAGTGCTGTGTCAGATGGCCTGACCTCTATGGTCCCCTGACCTAAACTCAACAGAGATGGTTTAGGGTGAGGTGGACTGGAGAGTTAAGATAAAAAAGCTGCTGACAAATACTCAGCATACATGAGAAATGCTGGATAGTTATCTCTGGTGATTGCCTCATGAAGCTGCTTAAGAGAAATGTCAAAGGTGTGCCATTTGATGAAAAACACATTTTTTTCCCCCAAGACCTATAACTAGTATCAATGTACTTTTCATATGCAGGAGAAATATGTAGGATAAGAAATCTCTAATAACGTATTTTTCATCAAAGTGTAGCATAAGAAACCTTTTGGTACTGTTGGATATTTTTCAACTTAAAATGGGATGACTATGGATATATTCCAGCTTCAAGATGCCCCCGTAAATCAAAACTATGGCACAAAAGTCAATAGACAAGACATAAATGTAATTGCACATTAAATAAAGATTACAAAAATGAAAGAATTGCATCCAATGAACTGAGAAGAACTAGAAAAGTAAAAGAACAGAACTGCAATTAATCTTCTAAAAACAATAGCTTAGAAAATTGTGATTTTAAAGTACTGCTTAATGCAGAGTATAACAATAATTTACAAGATTATTACTCTCCAGATTCTCAATGTAGCAAAGTTAAAAGATGTAACTTGTGTATGGTGAAAATTTCCAATCAATTGCAATGTATTACTTTGTTTTGAATTTGAAACAATTAAAATGAATTTTCCTGTCAGAGCATTGCCCATGCACATGTGACTGCTGGTGCTGAGTCCATTCACATGAAAATTGCATGCATTTGAGTGTTGGTACTTCAGTATAGCTGCTGCAGACTCACCCATATTTGGTTTTCCTATCCTAAGGATAGGCCATCTATTTAAAATTCCTAAAACCATTTTGAGCTACATGGGATAAAAATGCAATCTAAGTAATACTGATTAGAACCAAGAATAAAAGCAATAATTTGCCTGTTAGATGTAATTTAGAATTAATTCTCAGAGGTGTAGTGTTACGATTGCGGCTTGTCGCGGCCACCACTGCTCTGCTTACCTCCCACTTTTTTGGCTCATGGCAGTTTAGACTTACTCTATTCTCCTCCTCTTTTGCTGGGGTAGCTCTGTCCCACCATGCAAGCTGTGGCTTGGTTGCTGCCTCAGCCTCTACTTCATAGCCCGTAGGGCTTGCACATTCATTCCCCTGGCTCTTAAAGGGTCATGACGAGCACCCGAGTTCACGTCAGCTAAAGGCTGGTCACCTGTGGGTACTTAAAAAGAGTTTTCCAAGATTTTCAAACTGATATCCTATCGTCAGGATAGGTCATCGGTTTCTGATCGGTTGGGTCCGACACCCAGGATCCCCGCCGATGAGCTGTTTGAGATGGCACTGGAGCTTCTGTGAGCACGGTGGACTTCTCACAGATTACCAAGCACAGTGCTGTGCATTGTACAGTAGCTATGCTTGGTATCGCTCTCAGCCCCATTAGCTTCTATGGGGCTCAGTAGCGCCTGGGCGATGTGACTGATGAATGTTCTGGCCTAGGAAAGGCAGTGAGAAGTCAGCAGCACTCACAGGAGCACTGGTGCCTTCTCAAAAAGCTGTTTGCTAGGATCCCGGGTGTTTGACCCCACCGATCAGATACTGATGACCTACACTGAGGATAGGTCATCAGTTAGAAAGTCTTAGAAAACCCGTTTAAGGCACCTTCCCGAATAGGAGGGTACTAAAGCTTTGTTTGCTAGTTTCTGCCAAGGTGTGCTGCATTTGTTTGTCTGCTAATGTACTTACTTCTGCCTTTTACTGGATTTTGACACTTCACTACCTGACCTGTGCCTGACCTCTGTTTTAAACTATCAGGCTGTTTATTGGACTGCTTGTACTCTACCTGTCCTAACCTAGGCCTGTCCCTCATCCCTTTGTGCTGTCTGACCCCAATGGGTTATCTGTCACAGACATAATTCAACTAGAAAAGAAGGCAGCACTCATGGTTGCAGATAATGCAGTGTATAACTTTTAATCAATATCAAACAATCTAGTAGATGCAACGTTTTGGCAGTACCTTAGCCTTTTTCAAGCATACGGCTAATGTATAGCCAAAACATTGCATCTATTGGATCGTTTGACATGTATTTTTGCATTATCTGCAACCCTGAATGCTACCTTCTTTTCTAGTTAGATTACTTATGGGGAGGTGATTTGGACTCTCTGTTCTATATTGTAGTGCTGTATTGATTCTTTTTATGCAATCACACACAGACTACTCCAGGAACTAATGGCCTAGGGGTTCTCCTCCAGCGATGCCCTTAGGAGTAGCCCAAAGTCAAATCTTTTGGTTAAGGCCTCATGCACACAACAGTTTATTTTCACGGTCCGCAAAAACGGGGTCCGTAGGTCCGTGATCCGTGACCGTTTTTTCATTCGTGGGTCCTCCTTGATTTTTGGAGGATCCACGGACATGAAAAAAAAGTCGTTTTGGTGTCCGCCTGGCCGTGCGGAGCCAAACGGATCCGTCCTGAATTACAATGCAAGTCAATGGGGACGGATCCGTTTGACGTTGACACAATATGGTGCCATTTCAAACGGATCCGTCCCCATTGACTTTCAATGTAAAGTCTGGAGTTCTTTTATACCATCGGATTGGAGTTTTCGCCAATCCGATGGTATATTTTAACTTGAAGCGTCCCCATCACCATGGGGGATATGATAGCACAATTAACCCCTTCAGGTGCGGCACCTGAAGGGGTTAATTGTACTATCATATCCCCCTGTAAGAGATCAGGGCTGCCAGGCAGCAGAGGGCAGACCCCCCCCTCCCCAGTTTGAATATCGTTGGTGGCACAGTGTGTGCCCCCCATCGGGCCGCCCGTCCTCCCTCTAGTGTAATAAATCGTTGGTGGCCAGTGTGCGCCCCCCATCGGGCCCCCCCCTTCCTCCCTCTATTGTAATAAATCGTTGGTGGCACAGTGTGCGCCCCCCATCGGGCCCCCCCTTCCTCCCTCTATTGTTATAAATCGTTAGTGGCACAGTGTGCGCCCCCCATCGGCCCCCCTCCCTCTATAGCAGTAACAACATTGGTGGCCAGTGTGCGGCCTCCCATCTCCCCCCCCCCCCGATCATTGGTGGCAGCGGAGTTCCGATCGGAGTCCCAGTTTAATCGCTGGGGCTCCGATCGGTAACCATGGCAACCAGGAAGCTACTGCAGCCCTGGTTGCCATGGTTACTTAGCAATAGTACAATAGTAGAAGATTCATACTTACCTGCTTGCTGCTGCGATGTCTGTGTCCGGCCGGGAGCTCCACCTACTGGTAAGTGACAGGTCTGTGCGGCGCATTGCTAAAGAACTGTCACTTACCAGTAGGAGGAGCTCCCGGACGGTCACAGACATCGCAGCAGCAAGCAGGTAAGTATGAATCTTCTACTGTTGTACTATTGCTAAGTAACCATGGCAACCAGGGCTGCAGTAGCTTCCTGGTTGCCATGGTTACCGATCGGAGCCCCAGCGATTAAACTGGGACTCCGATCGGAACTACGCTGCCACCAATGATCGGGGGGGGGGGGGAGATGGGAGGCCGCACACTGCCACCAATGTTGTTACTGCTATAGAGAGAGGGGGGCCGATGGGGGGCGCACACTGTGCCACCAACAATTTATAACAATAGAGGGAGGAAGGGGGGCCCCGATGGGGGGCGCACACTGTGCCACCAACGATTTATTATACTAGAGGGAGGAAGGGGGGCCCGATGGGGGGCGCACACTGTGCCACCAACGATATTCAAACTGGGGAGGGGGGGGTCTGCCCCCTGCTGCCTGGCAGCCCTGATCTCTTACAGGGGGATATGATAGTACAATTAACCCCTTCAGGTGCCGCACCTGAAGGGGTTAATTGTGCTATCATATCCCCCTGTAAGAGATCGGGTGCTGCCAGGCAGCAGGGGGCAGTCTTGTACAAAGTTTGTAGTGTATTCTAACTAGAAGCGTCCCCATCACCATGGGAACACCTCTGTGTTAGAATATACTGTCGGATATGAGTTTTCACGAAGTGAAAACTTAGATCTGAAAAAGCTTTTATGCAGACGGATCTTCGGATCCGTCTGCATGAAAGCAACCTACGGCCACGGATCACGGACACGGATGTCAATCTTGTGTGCATCCGTGTTCTTTCACGGACCCATTGACTTGAATGGGTCCGTGAACCGTTGTCCGTCAAAAAAATAGGACAGGTCGTATTTTTTTGACGGACAGGATACACGGATCACGGCCTCGGCTGCAAAACGGTGCATTTTCCGATTTTTCCACTGACCCATTGAAAGTCAATGGGTCCGCGAAAAAAAACGGAAAACGGCACAACGGCCACGGATGCACACAACGGTCGTGTGCATGAGGCCTAACACAGTGGATCACGGATGTGGGGATTCGTGATCGAGATACAAGACAGCACAAGATTAAATGATATATTTAATCTCCTTAAGGGCACACTAGGTTACAAATACAGGTAATTTGGCACAAACAGGCTTACACAGAGTACAAGTCAGTTACCGGGTAGTTGAATGTTCTTTTTGGGTCATGATTAGTCCTTTGCTGTAGTCACATGGAGGGTAGTGATGTCAGCTGGTTGCAGGTCCCTCTAAACACATGGCACGATGTGACCCTCCTTCAGAGAAAGACTCCACCCGCTGGCTTGCATGGACTTTTGACCTGTAGCCGGCCGCTCCCCTCCCCGCCTCTGGGAAGGGTCCCCTCCTCC
This sequence comes from Bufo gargarizans, assembly GCF_014858855.1. Classification (NCBI taxonomy): domain Eukaryota; kingdom Metazoa; phylum Chordata; class Amphibia; order Anura; family Bufonidae; genus Bufo; species Bufo gargarizans. The sequence goes on along the minus strand of NC_058084.1, from coordinate 301,065,345 downwards.
TCTTTTGGGCTGGTAGCCGGCTACCATTAGTGTCCAAGCATGGTACCATTATTGGGTTTCTGTGGGGAGATATGTATATCTCCCTTCCCTGGCACCCAACCTCCACTCTACGACCATAGGCATGTTCATCGTGGCCACCGAGACACAAAAATGTATACGGTTTGCCCCTGTGATGGTCGGGCGATTTATAATTCCTTATAAATCGCTGGTTCCATGCTGTCTGCTAGATTTGATTGAGCTGGGGAATGGCTTAGACCTTATGCTGAGAGATTCTTCCTGTCATCTTGATTCCTGGATGACTGGATGAGGTGTGAATTCATACGCATGTGGCCTTGAAGCCAGAACCCCTCGATTACACTACCTCCACTATCTGACAAGCAGAGGGTTGAAGTGAGAACTAATTTTGAATATACACTGACAAAGGTGAATTAGATGAAAATCATGGCTGCCAGTAAATAATCTATATTCCTCACACATGTGTTTAATTGTAACTAAAAGAAGTAAGCTCTATTTACTATAAGTTAAGTGACCCTTATGGTGTCTATAATAAATTGAGTTGTGGCCAACAGTTTTAAGACTGACACAAATTCTGGTTTTCACAAAGTTTGCTGCTTTAGTTTTATTGTGGCAATTTGCATTTTTATTTCAAGTGGTACCGTGCTCTCAAGGGAAGGGGAAGTAATGTTAAATATTACTATTGCATATGCAATAATGTATGTTCCGATTGCACTATGATCTTTAAATATTGCAACTATTGTATATCGGTATATTACCTTGCTAGTTGGTGCTGCTATGTTGAGGTATGCGCTCTGCTGTATTGGATCTGGGATCCCGCTCTGTCACGGATACCTGTTGTGCTATACAGCATACGCCCCGGCCGGTAGCGAAATGCTGGTGAGTTAGGAGGTTAGCAGTTAGTGGTTTGCGCTCTCACGAAGCGACTAGTGGCATCACTTCTGTAGCTAAGGGTTGCTACAGGTGCCAAAAAACCTCCAACGCGTTTTAGACAGATGCTGTCCTTCCTCAGGAAGTATTAAAGGGCACTTCTAGTGCTCCCTATTTACGTGAAAAGCTCTATATCAGCATTTAGGCCATTTGGTATTAGAGTATCCATGTTAAATATCCACTTTGTTTCTACCTTTGACATCATCAATAAAACGTCGCCAGGGCGGGGTGTATGCTGTATCGCACAACAGGTATCTGTGACAGCGCGGGGTCCCAGATCCAATACATCAGAGTGGGTACCTCAACAGAGCAGCGCTGACTAACAAGGTAATATACCAATATACAATAGTTGCAATATTTAAAGATCATAGTGCAATCGAAAACATACATTATTGCATATGTAATAGTAATATTTAACATTACTTCCCCTTCCCTTGAGAGCGCGATACCACTTGAAATACTTGATGTGCACTAAACACAGCAGTTCATGAGGTCCTGCTGCGGTACTGCAGCCACATAGATTTAGCAAACAAAAGTGCGCTACTGAAGCACCTAAATATTTTATATAATTAGCATTTTTGCTTATATTGTTATAAAGAGAAATCAGAAGCATTGTAATTAATTGCAAAGTCATTCCTGCCATTAAAATTAACTTAATCACAAAACCCCCATTTCCACTGCATTTCAGCCCTGCCACAAAATGACCTGCTAACATCATTCTGGGGATATTCTCATTACCTCAGGAGAAAGTTTTTACAAGGACAAGTTAGCTGATATTACTCTGTCATGCTTTAAAAAGGTGGAGGAGGCTGCTTGAAATCATTGTCTTCTTCTGTTAACATGGTTACCTCCAAGGAAACACATGCAGTCACCAATACTTTGCATCAAAAGGGCTTCACAGACAAAGACATTGCTGCTTGTGAGATTGCACCTAAATCAACCATGTATCCATTCATCAAGAACTTCAAGGAGACAGGTTCAATTACTGTAACAGAGGCTTCAGGGTTTCCAAGGAAGTCTGGTCACCACCACTGCCGAGCTTGCTCACGAATGGCAGTAGGCAGGTGTGAGTACATCTGCAAGCACAGTGAGGTGAAGGCTTTGGGGGGATGGCCTATGTCAAGAAGAGCAGTAATGAAGCCACTTCTCCCTAAGAAAAACATCAAGGATGGACAGATTGACATTTTGCAGGAAGTACAGTACAATACAATGATTGGGCTTCAAAGGAATGGGGTAAAGTCATTTTCTATTATGAAGCCCCATTCAGACTGTTTGGGACATCAGGAAAAATGTATTCATGAGCGCCACAGTCTCTTCTTAGGCCATATGACATCTTCAGACTAAAAAAAAATACCCCAAATTGGGTCCTAAACTGAAAAATGTGGTCGTCAAATTTAAAATACATATAATTGTAATAAAAAAGACATGGAGGAGAATACAGCACCACATACCTGTAACATCCAGTGACATCTCCTGTCATGTAGATCTTCTCTTTCCTCTTCTCCTCCATTTGACCCAGACCACCATGGCAAATTCTTTTAGCCGCATCTCGTCTCTACAGTTTGTAACACAGACATGTTAGATTTCTTAATTTTTCCATCAACCTCCTCATCCTGGTGTCCCCACAGTGTCATCCTGCCACCCCCAATACTGTGCCCGTTGTGCTCCCCAATGCCCCAGGAACTATACTGCTGAAAAAATAGTGACCCTGATAGATATCATTGGGGTAATTTATCAAACTGGTGTAAAGTAGAACTGGATTTTCAAAAGAGCTGTCAAATATGAAAAGTGGAATCTGATTGGCTGCTATAGGCAACTAAGCCAGTTCTGCATTACACCAGTTTGATAAATTACCCCAAATGTTCCTATAGTGTCTACAGCAGTTATAATGTCCCCTAGAGTGCCCCCAGTAATAATACCACTCTCTATTGTGCTCCAGGCAACACCCCCATATAGTAATTTCCACCACACTGCCCCCACATAGTAATCCCGCCATAGTAATTTGCCCCCACACAGTAATTTCCCCCAAACTGCCCCCATATAGTAGTTTGCCCCCGCACAGTAATTTGCCCCACACTGCCCCCACATAGAAATTACCCCACACTGCCCCCACATAGAAATTACCCCACACTGTCCCCACATGGCAATTTCCCCCACACAATAGTTTCCCCCACAATGCCCCCATATAGAAATTTGCCCCCACATAGTAGTCCCTCCCATAATAATTTGCCCCCACACTGCCCCATCTAGTATTCCCTCATAATAATTTTCCCCCACACTGCCCCCACATAGCAATTTTCCCCCACACTGCCCCATCTAGTAATTTGCCCCCACATAGTATTCCCTCATAATAATTTGCCCCCACACAGCAATTTGCCCCCACACTGCCCCATTCTAGTAATTTGCCCCCACATAGTATTCCCTCATAATAATTTGCCCCCACACTGCCCCCACATAGATATTTGCCCCCACACTGCCCCATCTAGTAATTTGCCCCCACATAGTATTCCCTCATAATAATTTGCCCCCACACAGCAATTTGCCCCCACACTGCCCCATCTAGTAATTTGCCCCCACATAGTATTCCCTCATAATAATTTGCCCCCACACTGCCCCCACATAGCAATTTGCCCCCACACTGCCCCATCTAGTAATTTGCCCCCACATAGTATTCCCTCCCATAATAATTTGGCCCCATACAGCCCCCACATTCCCCCCCATGTAATCGATTTATCTTCCCTAATATGTCCTCCTGTGTGTCCCCCCCAAGTAGGCACATGAAATAAAAAAATAAAAAATTAACAAAAAATTAAAAGATAAATACTCAACTATGTCCAGGACCAGGCGTTTGCTCGCAGAGGAAGGCGCGTCACAGTGCTGCGTCCCGGCACAGGCTCGCGATGACATCATCACGCACGCCTGCACCGGGATTTCACTACCGCATAGGCGACGGGACAGGGAGCTATGCGCTCCCGTGCCCCGCCGCAGTATGTGGGCGTTCGGGTCAGCGTTGGGCCCCCCAGCGGTGCTGGGCCCGGGGCTGCCGACCCGAACGTCCCTATTGTAATCCGCCACTGCCTGTGTCATGAAAACAGTAAAGCATCCTGAGATCATTCATGTGTGTCATTGCTTTTCATCCAAGGGTGTGGTCTCCCTCTCAATTTTGCTAAGAACACTGCCATGAATAATGAATAGTATGAAAATAGTCTCCAAAAACAACTTTTCCCAACAATTCAGGAGCAATTTGTGATGAGCAAGGCTTTTTTTCTATTATTATGGAGCATCATGATACAAGGCAAAACTCAGTGAACAAAACGTTGCTCATTGAACAATATATTGAAATTTTGGGCCCATGGCCAGGAAACTCCCCAGATTGCAATACCTTTCAGAACCTGTGGTCAATCCTCAAGCTGTAGGACATTTAAAATAAAAAGAAATTGGGATAAACTAAAAGCACTAATTAGGCCATAATTAATGGGTTGCCGTGAGTCAGGATTTGGCCCAAAGGTTGACATCCAGCATGCCAGGGTAAGTTGCAGAAGTCTTTAAAAAAAAAAAAAAAAAACTTATCTGTAAATATTGTGTGTTTTCACAATCTTGCTGTATTTTTCAATAAGTTAATAAATGTATGAAATGCTTATAATTGTACTTCAGAAATTTGTGAACCAAAGAAACATCTGAAAAAAAAGATAAAAGAAAACTGAAGCAGAAAAACTAAATCTGTGACGGTACAGCCCAATATTAGGTGATTCACAGGTTTGTACATTTAGATGGTAGTATTCATTTTGTAAACACTTTCCAAACAATATTATGCGGTAATAGACAAGTCCTTTTAATCAATGTGCATTAACCCTAGAGGAGATAGGACACTTAAAATATAACTTTTATTATTGAGCTAGTTAAAAAAAAAAAATATATATATAGATATATATATATATATATATGTTGGTAAGGCTGAAGTTCAGCCTGCATTTGTGGGAGGGGCTTGAGCCTTTATAAACCCCTCTTCCCTCACCTTAGTAGGCGTTCCGGTTCATGGATTTGCACTTGTGCTTGCTACGTGTGTCTCCTTGTTCCTCCGGCCTCCTCGCGCAGAGTTTATCTCTTCCAGTGGTAAGTATGAGGCACTATCGCAGGGCAGAGGACAGAGGCAGTCCGGCTCCTTACTGCCGCTTCATTCGCTTCCTGGTTCTTGTCACCGCCCGTCTCCCTGACTTTCCGGCGGCTCGGTGGCGGGGAGCGCACCTCGGAGCCAGCACGGCTCTCTCCATACTGAGGGGGGGTCATGGGGGGGGACATGGCTGGCCGGCTCGCGCCTTCTGCCGAGGACGTCGCACGGAGGCGTGCGTTCCAGGGTGGAACGCACGCGCTTCCTGGTTCCAGTCACCAACCGCTCTCCATGCTTTCCGGCGGCTGGCGGCTCGGCGGTGAGGAACGCACCTTGGCAGGTGCGACTTTCTCCATCCTCGGGGGGGTTCGTGGGGGAGGCTGGTTGCCCGGTTTTCGCTCCTTCTGCCAAGAGGACGGCGCACGGAGGCGTGCGTTCCAGGGTGGAACGCACTCGCCTTCTGGCGCAGGCAGTGATGTCACTCACCCCCTGGCCGGGCTCCCTGGCTACGGTGTCGGCTTGCGTTCCACGTGCAGTGCAAGCACACAGGCAGCCAGGCCCAAATAAGAGAAAGGGGGGAGAATAGGTTAGGATCTCCCGGTGGCTGCGCGGTCCTGGCCCCTCTAGGGGTGGGCCCCTGGGCATGAGTCTCCCAGTCCGACCATCCCTGTCAAAAAAGAAAAAAAGAAAATATAAAACCCACAACAAAAAAAAAATAAAAAAATGTAAACCCGCAATATCAGTAAAAAAAAATTAAAAACGCAATATCAGTAAAAAACAAAACAAAAAACAGGGTCACCGCATTGGGGTGCACCATCTTTTAACCTACCAGGGTGGGTATCCGACGCAGGACTCGCTCGGCTTCCCTTGCGCTTCTGGCACCTGGTCACACCCAGGGTTGTCTGGTCTTCCTGGTTCGCCCAGGCCACCGTTGTCGTCATGTCACTGGGCTTAATTTGTCTCCAGGGCACAGTCTGGTGTCTTGTCACGGTTTTGGTTTTGCCACATTGTCTCCCCTGGTTCGCCCACGCCACATGTTTCTTCTCTAACACACAGGTTTCACGCACCTGTCCTTTGACTTATCCGAGTATTTCTAAGGGGCCATCCTTCGGCTGTTCCCTTGGTCGTTCTTTGCTTTCTATGGCTTCAAGGTTACCATGTCAGTCCACCGCCCTCCGCGGGCCGTTGCTAAGCGCAGCTTCTATCTCATGGCTACGCGCTTTCTCTTCTGTCAACCGCCTGGTACGCTCAGGCGGCTCTCTCCGGTCAAGTATCCGGTCCAATGTGCTCGGATGGTTACTTGGCCTAGGGGTGCGCCCCATCCTGGCCAGTTCGCCTGGTTCCAACAGGTTTGAGGTCACCCGTTTCCTCTGCACTTTCAAATTTCGCCTGTTACTTTATTTACAGGGAGGGGTTTGTTCCTATTTCTCCGTTCCTATCGGTCCCATTCAGGTAAGTTCGCACTGACTCCGCCGGGGTCCCGGTCAGATCATGTTCACGCTTTTAATTGTCCCTTCATCTGTCCGGCTAGGTCAGGTTCTACTGAGCCATCCTACGGATTCTTATTCCGGTACGTGTTTCTCTATAGTGCACCAATTCGAATGCCATTCCGTCATCACCCTCTCGTTTTTTTTTTTCTCTTTATTTGTCATGCCTTTTATTTTCTAGCACTTCGTGCTTCGGATATGGAAGACGGCCTGTCCGTCTCCGGCTCGATCATGTCAAGCCAGACGGGTCCATCATCCCTTCGGAGCTGGACCATACCAAAGCTGTTGGCTGAGCTGAACCGAAGAGGCATTCCACACCCGGCCACCGCAAGGAAGGCAGAGCAGTACAAACTGCTCATGACCAGCCCCAGCACTTCGGCGGTGCAGCAGGAGGCGTCATCCATCCAGTTGTCACTGGTGCAGCTACAGTCAACCCTAAATTCTTTGGTCGACTCGGTAGCAGACGTTCGGGCAAAGGTATCAGAGCTGGAATCCCGGCCACCCATGGCACCCCCGGCTCCCGTCCCGCTGATGGCTCCATCTACATCGGGTTGGCTGGCTACAGGTACGCCAAGGCTCATTCCCCAGGTGCCCCCCTCTCACTTCATTCCCGACAACCTCAAAAGAGACATTTTGGCAGGGAAGGATGTCAACCTGGCGTCAATCCTCATTGCCGCTCAAGACGTACCCGAGAACAGGGTCATCAACTGTGGCGATGTGTCGGTGGTCCTCCGGGCCAAGGACTCACGACTCAACCGCAAGTTGACAATCCCGGAGTTTGTCTTGGCTTTCAGCCTCTTCAGAGACATCATCTGCACCGCACAGCCGGAGAGGAGAGAAGAGCTGGACAGCTACTTGTACCTGGTCACTGACCTGGGGCACAAGTATGGTGGGTCGGCCTTCTACGACTACCATTGTTCCCTTTCGGCTAAGGCGGCGGCAGCATTGGCGCAATTCCAGTATATCACCAGCTGGTCTTTGATTGACACGGAGCTCTTCTGTCGTCACTTCGCTGGCCTCAGGGCACCCAACTGTGCGACGTGTCAATCTTCCATTCTTCTGAATGGTGCCCTAATAGCGCCCACCCGTCTCAGGACAGGGCCCTCCCGGGAACCTCCGGGTCTTTTCCGTCTAACCCCTCTACTGACAAACTGGGCAGACCCATTGTCTACTTGGGGAAAAGCCAGGTCTGCAACAATTTCAACTCAGGGGGGTGCTCTTATGCCAGCTGCAGATCACTCCACGTCTGCTCCCTGTGCTTCAGGGCCCATCCACGGTCCGCCTGCCCCAAAAAGTCTACTAAAGGGTCCTGACTAGCCGACATTAATGTGGACCTCTTGGCGGTGCTCCTTCAGGATCACTACGATCAAGACTTTGTGGCGTTCCTGTTGGCGGGCTTCCGCCAGGGGTTCCACACAGGGCTCATCATGCTGCCCCAAGTTCCCTGGGAAGGCAGGAATCTGCTGTCGGCCACCCTGGACCCTCCAGCAAATAGCGAGTTGGCCCAGTCAGAGGTGGCTAAAGGGTTTCTCATAGGTCCTTTCCCGCTCACCTTCTTCTTGGCGAATCAACCCCATCGGCTTAGTATCGAAGAAAAATACCAATAAAAAAAGGTTGATTCATGACCTGTCCGCCCCTCATGTTTCCGGAATCCCTAGCCTTAATTCCCTGATTCCCTCAGACGAATTTGCCATGCGTTACTCCTCAGTGGATGACGCAATTCAGGCCATCCTGTTGGTAGGGGTGCTTGGTTGGCAAAGGTGGACATCGCCGATGCGTTTAAGCTCCTTCCCATCCAACCTCAGTTGTGGCAGTTCTACGGCATCGAGTGGGCCGGACAGTATTTTTTCGCCAGCAGGCTCACGTTTGAATCCAAGAGTAGCCCCTGGTTATTCGACCAATTGGCCAAGGCGCCTCATTGGATCTTGGTCCATCACGGGGGCCTCCGGTCAGTCATCCACTACCTCGATGACTTTCTAGTCGTGGAGAATCCGCAGGGCGGGTCTGGCATTCTCACCATCCTCCTGGAGATGTTCGCCAGTCTGGATGTTCCGGTCGCGGAGTCAAAGACTGAGGGTCCCGCCACGAGGGTCTCATTCCTGGGCATCGTCCTGGATTCGGTTCTATTGCAGGCCAGCCTCCCGGAAGAGAAACTCGCTCAGTATCGGGAGGTAATTTCCCATGCGGCTTCCACGGGGTGCCTCACCAGAGTTGAGTTGCAATCTCTTCTGGGGCGGCTCAATTTTGCCTCTAGGATTATGCCCCAGGGGAGGACTTTCGTGTCGAGGCTGCTCCAGCTTCTTCCCTCGGCACCCGAGCAGGACAGCGTCATCCGGTTGGACAGCCAGGCCATGGCAGACCTGGCCATGTGGGAATTGTTCCTGTCCCGATTTAACGGCGTCTCCTTTTTTGTGTCTCATTGGTCTCCCTCCTGCCCGACTATTTTTTTGGACGCTGCTGCATCCTGCGGCTACGCGGCCATTTGGGGTCCCCATTGGCTAGCGGACCGTTGGCCCACTTCTATCCTAGAGGAGGCCGAGTCCATCCGCACCTCCTCCCTGTTGGAGTTGTACCCCATCGTTGCAGCAGCCCAGGCATGGGGTCACCTCTGGGCTAACTTGCCTGTGATGTTTGTGACAGACAACCAGGCCTTGGTCGACATCTTAGCCAAAGGCAGGGCCAAGTCCCCCCAAAAAATGGCACTATTACGCCAGCTGGTTTGGCTGGCCCTGTCACACAACTTTCATGTGCATTGTAGCCACATTCCGGGTGAGTAAAATGTGGCAGCTGACGCGCTATCCCGGTTTAATTTCACACTTTTTTTTCAGGTCATGCCAGAGGCCGAGCAAATATCCCACCCCGGCATTCAGTTTCCTAACAATGGACTAGGCATACTCGTCTCTTCGGCAAGAGACCTGGCGCAGCAGTCCCTCGCCCCCAATACGGCCAGGAACTATCTTTCAGGCCTGAGAACTTTCCAGGAGTTTTCGCGTCTGCACTCGCAGGCTGGCCTGGAGGACATTCAATACATCATGGCCTTCATTGCCCAATGTCACCACCAGTTACACCTCTCCTACAATGCCATTAAGTTGTACCTGGCGGGTGTCCAACACCACACTATGCACCGCAACCCAGGAGCGGGTCCATTATCTCTGCACACGCAATCAAGGCCACCTTGCAAGGGGTCCAGAAGGGTAGGCCCAATCCCCTGTCCCGCAGACAGGGCGTCACTGGGGAGATGTTCCGGAGATTGTCTTCAGCCCTGGATGGTGCTCCTTTTGGGCCCTTCTCCAGCTTGGTCTTTAAAGCTGCCATGTATTTGGGCTTTTACGGCTTCCTTAGGCCAGGCGAGTTCACTTGCAGTACGGCAGGACGGTGCAGTCTGCACAGAGAACAGCTGGTGCGAAATCTAGACCATTACGCGCTGAAGTTAATTTCCACCAAGACTAGTCAAACAGGCCCCCCGGTGGAGGTTCAGTTTTTCCCGACTGGTAATAAATGGTGCCCGGTACAGGTGTTTGGCCAGCTCATGCTCGCCCTCCAGGATGCTCCACCTCGCAGCCCTCTACTACCACATCTCGATGGCGCTCTCACCGCGGCGCAGTTCATCAGCCACATCCGCACGGTTGCTGCTGGCTTGGGGTTTGACCCTGGCGCTATATCCGGCCATTCCTTCTGCATTAGAGCGGCTTCCGCGGCTTCCCGGCATGGGGTCCCCACCCATGTCATCCGAAAGATGGGAAGGTGGCGTTCGTCTTGCTTCACCAGATACATACCTAACCCACAGGTGGAGATTTCGCAGGCGTTTCGGTCATTGGTATTATAAGGTAATAAAGTCTTGCACCTTAACTATGTTGATGTCATTTTTGCTCCCTTTTAGGCTGCTCTCGTACCCGGCTCCAGGCACACACCAGCCGGTTTAGGTTCTAGGCAGGCGCGCTGCCCAAGTTCGTATTTTAGCCATGACCACAAGTTGGTAAGGCTGAAGTTCAGCCTGCATTTGTGGGAGGGGCTTGAGCCTTTATAAACCCCTCTTCCCTCACCTTAGTAGGCGTTCCGGGTTATGGACCCACCCACCCATTCCCTTCATTTCAAGAGTCCTCCTTAGGGTAGCCCCCTTTTAGGCTGCTCTCGTATCAAGCTCCAGGCACACACCAGCCGGTTTAGGTTCTAGGCAAGCGCGCTGCCCAAGTTCGTATTTTAGCCATGACCACAAATATATATATATATGCCCCAGTATCGGTGACAGATGACAAAGAAAACATGGATTATACATGAAAAGATACTTTGTAAACACTTTCCAAACAATATTATGCGCCGCAACACCACTTCCAGTGTGTTGGAACTCACGCGTCACTTTAGTTCTCTAATTTTCTGCCTTGGAATTGGTTCCCATGTCCCCCCAGGAAGACTGAAAATGTATAAGCTAGTATTGTATCTTTTTTGAGAAGGTTCTTTTCATTTGTGGCTAACCTTTATTTTTGGTTACAGGTAGCATCTCCTCTTCTTAGTAGGAACTAGTGATATATAGTTTACCAATTTCATACGCCAACTTTCATCCTTGCTGGGGCATTATCATTGCCAACTTATATATATTTTTTATCTCCCCCCTTTTTTTAGGGCTATATAGAGCAAGTAAGGGAGGTAAGAGGACAGAGAAACCCCACTATTAGGGGCAGTCCCTGGGCTGAGGTTAGATCAGGATCCTAATAGGGAAAGATTACCCTGATAGTGAGATATCAGCTTCTTTACCTCAATATCTGGTCAATGATCCTCTTTCCTCCCCATTGTTGTCGTATATCCACATTCATTAGTCACATTTGTGGTGGACGTTATATGTGCAGTAATAGGTGGGCTGAAAAATGTTTGCCCATGTTTTCGTTGTCATCTGTCACCGATACTGGGGCATATATATATTTTTTAACTAGATGAATAATACAAGTTATTTTTTAAGGGTCCTATCTCCTCTAGTTTTAATGCATATTTGTTTTGTAGCCTGCAAACCGCGGACCCACAAAATTCTATTGACCGTGTGCATCCCGCACTTTTCACGGACCCCATTGTCAAGATGCCTATTATTGTCTACAAAACAGACAATAATAGGACATGTTCTATAATTTGCAGCACAGCTGCTGGGATGCAGACAGCACACGGATAATACAGGTTTGCTGTCCACATTTTTTGTGGCCCCATAGAATGAATGAGCTAATGTGCGATCCGGAAAAAAATGCAGACCAGACTCAGAAAATGCGGTTGTGTCGATGAGACCTAACAAGAAGGGTTAACAGTATATTTGTTATCACAGGATCTGCAGCCAGTTAGAGGACCCTCTGTCCTAAAAAAAAAAAAAAAAAAAAAAAAAAATGCATCCTTTTAATTTTATCCACAATCTTAAAGATACTGCATATTATAATAATTAATCCTCTAAGTTCCCGGCAGTGAAAGCTCAGCTCAGTGGGGCATCAAAATTGAAAGGGAAAAAATCATTATACTTAAGTTACAGAAGAAACTATAGCAGACATAATGATGTCAAAATTACTTTCTATATTATATTACTTGCTGAATATTACAGTGACTGCTGTGCAGTCTTTAAGTGTCCCCTTGTTAAAGGGGTTATCCCATAAGGGGTTAAAAGGGTTAGCCCATAATTAATAGAGATGACTATCTCTTTCTAAAAAAAAGTTAGAAATAGCCCTGTACCTCATGTCGATCCAGAGATCTCCCCATTTATTGCTCAAATTGCTCTTCTATGGTTATTTCAAGCGGGCAGCTCAAGGGCAGTGTCCTTTCTGCTGCAGCTCTCTCCCTATCACAGCTCAGGAGGCAGTTGAAAGATGAAACTGAGCATGTGCATTAATCTCAGTCAGGCGGACAAAGAAATAAGTGAAAAGCAGCAGGTGGCACTATGCAGACATATTTTAGTGAATAACTCAGTGACTTTACAAAAAAATGTATTAGGTACATATACAAAATTATTTAGATGCAGGTATTGGTTTAAAAAATCTTGGGTTTTTGTGGAACATCTCCTTTACATAAATGACAAAACTGTGTACAAAGTGGAGTCATTGTACCTTAAAGTATAACTGTCATATTATTATTTTTTTGAGTATTGGATTGTGGTGATTAATATCTCCTTGGTGGCCCTATTTCAACTTTTCACTGTGTATTCAATTAACCCTTAATTACACAGTTTTGTTCCCTGTTCTGCCTATTTTTACCTGTGCTTAAAATCAGGTTACTATGCAGGGTCGGTCTATCTGTTGAAGGACGGAGGACGCAGAAGCACGCAGCCTGCAAGGTCAGATTACAGACAGCCAGGGACTGTAAGTAAATGATTAAAGCCAGGTCCACCCCAGCAGCTGATAACAGTGCCTGGGCTGTGTGCACTTCTCCCTCTCCCTGCGCTTGGCAGACGCTCCCTCACTCAGCAGAGCAGGACAATGCAGAGTTGGAGCACTGCACACCAGGGAAGGGAAATCGGCCTCTGGTCAGTGTATAAATGAAAGCAACATGTGGAAAGAGGAGCCCTTTGTGCTGAAGGAGATGAACAATTTAGGGGGAGGGCTCTGGTTACTGACACTTTTGGGGGGCTATTGCTACTGGCTAGTGAGGGCAGGCAGGATTAGCCTCAGGGTGAGGGCAGTGGCGGCCATCTTAACTGAATAGTGAAATTGCAGTTTTATGCAGACTGGTTGCTAAGGGCTCAAACTTATGAAATATGGGGTAAGTCAGTCTAATAGTAACTGATTCTGGAATATCATGTTATTAGTAACTACATATATGAAAATCGAAATTAGGGTCTAAGTGTGACAGGTATCCTTTAAAGTTTTCAAACTAGCACTCGGATCTGAATACTTGTGTAATTGCATGAAATTAAAAATGTAGTATGGCCACTGAGTTATTCAATAAATTGTATCTGTATAGTGGCACTTGCTGTTTTTTTTCTTTTCCTGTTTTTTTTTTGGTCCACCTCACTGAAGTGGTCACATGCACTCAGTTTAAATCTTCAATTGCCATCAGCCATATGTCAGTTACTGAGAAAGAGCTTTGTTAGAAAGAGATTGTCATGTATTATATGTCTGATTTTCATTTTTTTTACTTCAATCATGGCATAACCCCTTTAATGAAGTTGGAAATCATAAGAAAATAGGAATTTTTATGAAAAAGTTTATATTTTTTTTAAATCTAAACATGTTATTGGAATTGTTTCTATTATTTGTGTTTATTAATGTTTTTATGGTGCAGTAAGATATCTGTGATATTCAATATGGTATAAATAGTTACAAATGAGACAAATTTTCATTTACAGTGTGGAAATGTTCGGCAGAAAACCAGATGCACAGGGTGAATATTCAAACTGCATTTCAATACCCTGATTACCATCCTATGTTGATTAGGTCAGATAGGCTTAAACTCTGCTAGTCTGCCATCGCATTATTGTCACTGCAGTGACCATATTAATAATTTTACTTCCGTAAGTTTAGTCATCAGGACAACTTCTTCTCAACCCCCTCCCACAGCCACCTATCTGTGTTGCTGAAAAGGAAATGTGTGATTGTGTAGTTCCTATTCAAGTGAATGGATAGGAAAATATACAGTCATAATGAGCCATTTAGACTGTGAGTTGTTCTTATTTAGCACTCTGGTTGATAGAGTAGGTCCCAGGCAAGAAATCCTCCTATTTGTGATCTCTGTAGAGATAAAAAAATTGAAAACGTTCTTTAGGTTTTACAACAGTAAGTTCTAGAACCTGCTGTGTTATTCATATGTGGTAATTAGAGCTGAGTTCGATCCGAATTTATTCGCGGCGAATCGCCTTAAAAAACTGATATTTCCTGGCTGCAGAAAGTCTTTATAGTGGTGTAGAACACTGTGCTTTGCAGTAACACGCATAGGGATTCTGATGTCGTAGTGAAACGATACTGTGAGTCAGTATGAAATGCAGATGACAGACATCGCTCTTAGAATCACTGCACACTTCACTTATTTGGGCAGTCACGGGGCCAAAACTGACCAAATAACTCAAGTATAAACTCAGCTTTACAGGTCAATGTTAGTGTCAAGAAGAAGCGCACTTTTTTTTACACCGTTGGCAGCTGATTTCACATAGATGTCTACAGAACCTGTTGTATTAAACGCTTATAAAAGTAGAGCCACCCCCCCCCCCCCCCCCCCCGACAGAGTGGAGAGGGTGTCAGCAGTAAGTTTGTGTGGAGGTCACTGATTATTTTATAATAATAACCCCCAAAAAATTGATCCTGTCTTTGAAGCATGCGCTTTCATCCTCGATCAGCATTTGGTCAGTAATCCATCACTATTTCTAAAGCCAAAAGAAACAGGAGTGGCTCTAAAGCAGATATGACACATGAATGGAATATTTGCATGTCTTCTGTGTTTTGTACCCACTCCTGCTTTTGGCTACCAAATCATAAGCCAATTCTGATGCAAAATAGGGACCATGTCATGCAGGCCTTAAAGCTGTTACATAGACAGGGTCCATTGTGCATCTAATTTTTCCTTCCTCCTGACAGATCAGAAGTAGGGTCAAATAAATGATGTCAGCCAGGCCGAAAGGCAAAACAGTGGCCCAAACATGAAGTGGGAAGGGTGGGAACAGCATGAGAAGTCCACAGAGTGGCCCTATGACATAGTGGTGAGACAAAAGCATCAGGAGGAGGCCACAGAGTGGCACCATGACAGTTTAGAGGTGGCAGCAGCATCAGGAGGCCACAGAGTGGAACAATGACAGAGTGTGGAGGTGATGGCAGCAGCAGAATAAGAAGGAGGCCACAGAGTGGCACAATGACAGTATGGAGGTGGCAGCAGCATCAAGAGGAGGCCACAGGGCGGCACAATGACAGTGTGGAGGTGGCAGCAGAAGCAGCAGCATGAGGAGACCACAAAGTGGCACAATTACAGAGTGTGGAGGTGGCAGAAGCAGCAGCATCAGGAGGAAGCCACAGGGTGGCACAATGACAGAGTGTTAAAGTGGCAGTAGCATCATCAGGAGGCCACAGAGTGGCACAATGACAGTGTGGAGGTGGCAGAAGCATCAGAAGGCCACAGAGTGGCACAATGACAGAGTGTGGAGATGGTGGCAGCAGCAGCATCAGGAGGAGGCCACAGGGTGGCACAATGACAGTGTGGAGGTGGCAGCAGCAGCATGAGGAGACCACAGAGTTGCACAATGACAGAGTGTGGAGGTGGTAATAGCAGCAGCATCAGGAGGAGGCCATAGGGTGACACAATGACAGAGTGTGGAGGTGGCAGCAGCATCAGGACGCCACAGAGTGGCTGTCACTTAACCCCAAAAACAACAGAACAGCAATGTATAGTACAAAAGATAACAAATTTTATTAGACTATTAATTTAAAATATGATTACATATACATATGTTAGCAGTATTACAAAATAAAGTGCAAAGTGCTACAGCACAAATCGATACATACAGGACACAATTTTATTAGGCTACTTTCACACTAGCGTTCGGGTGTCCGCTTGTGAGCTCCGTTTGAAGGGGCTCACAAGCGGCCCCGAACGCATCCGTCCTGCACTAATGCATTCTGAGTGGACGCGGATTCGCTCAGAATGCATCAGTCTGGCAGCGTTCAGCCTCCGCTCCGCTCAGCAGGCGGACACCTGGCCGTGCGGAGGCGTGCGGATCCGTCCAGACTTACAATGTAAGTCAATGGGGACAGATCCGTTTGAAGATGACACACTATGGCTCAATCTTCAAACGGATCCGTCCCCCATTGTCTTTCAATGTAAAGTCTGGACAGATCCGTTCAGGCTACTTTCACACTTAGAATTTTTTTTACAATATAATGCAGACAGATCCGTTCTGAATGGAGCCACCGTCTGCATTATATGAGCGGATCCGTCTCAGACGGATCCGCTCTGAACGCTAATGTGAAAGTAGCCTAAAGTATACAGACCAATGTGATCCTGAATCCCGACATGTGTGTCGCGATCGCTTTCTCAAGGGATATGTGTGGTGTATGCTCACTACCTATATATACCTTATTCATTAGGTTCATTAGATACGCATGGGGAGAACACCTGATATTATCAGAGTGAGAAAGGAGGAAGAGGAAGTGGCGTGCGTTCCAAGCTGGAACGCACAGCATCATTTCCGGTACCTCAAGTGTCCAGACACATATTTTTAGGATATCTATCATCAAACAACGGAGAAGGTAGAGCAAATAAATAATAATTCCTATAAAGGGAAGGTATACATACAAACTGGGCCAAATAGAAATAATAAACCAAACGAAGAGATCTGAAATACTCCACGGAGGACCGCATTACACAGACAGGAAATCCGGTCTGCAGCCCACCGTGGAGTGCATTATTGCGATTCGCCCTTCCTGGTGTGCAAAGTAAGTATGATCATACGAGATCACGGGAGCACATCTATAAAACCCATAGTTGGGCGATCTCGCGAGATCACAGACCCGTGACGAGAAATCTATTAGACTGCATTTCACAATAGAACGCATACATTAAATGTGCCCTATACTCCCAATCCTTATCTGGTGACAGAGCGCCATTGAAGCAGGACAGTGACCAAAACATATAAACAAGGTGTATAAAATATCTAGAGAATACATAATACGTTAACCCAATATTGGCAGAGGTAATGTATAACAAAATTATCTATAGAGATATTTAACAAAATATAGCTTGGTGATATACAAAGGTGAAAATCAATACACACATATAATAACATCATAAAAACAATAAAAGAAAAAAGGGGCAAAAAAAAAGAAAAAAGGGGTATGTAAAAAAAAAAATATATATATATAATGTGAGACATGAAAAAGCATAATCAAACAAATGTGACATTCTGAGTGATAGTGCAAGTACAATACACATGTAAAGTGCTCCATGACAAGTGAAAAATATGTGATTTTAGTAGAATGCATCAGATAGAGACCTAGTTGATGTATCCATAGATGGAATACCCCAATATAAAATGTACAGCAAAACTTCTTTAGACACATCCTGTTAAAACGACACTGATATTTTCATGATCATGTACCGGACATTTTATTAGTCCACATTAAATATGTGCTAATGTGAATCCAATACGCAACCTAATGAAACAAAACCATAAAAAATATTAAAATCAACATAAAGACAATATAAAATGGTCAAAAATGAGAACACCCCTAAGACCAGTAGAGGATAGGTAAAAACGGAAAATGACAGAACTTATCTAAGAAAAGGAAAAAAGAATTCAGGGCCTCATTCAGACTAAATGGGTATTACTATATTAAATTCAAAATCCTCTTGATTTCTTTCAGTGCTAGGAGTTTTTTCCAGTCTCCACCCCTCCCGCCAATAAAAATCGATCAATCCCTCTTACCTTAAGGAGTGAACAATTGCAGTTTAAAAAATGATTTTTAAATTAGAAAGATCTTTATCTTTAGCTGCAATGATCCCAAGGACGTGCTCCCTAGTAGTGATGAATGAACATCGGCTGGGACGATTGCACGAACGTGATCAAATGTTAGAACCATAAGTTCGTGGCGAACCCCATTCACTTTAATGGCGGGCGAAACTGAAATATATTTGAAGCCACCAAATACTTACTAGAAGTGCACAAATAGTCCTACAACATTGACAGTGACATACCAGAGGGGATCAATGGCAAAAATTCCCACAAAAACCATGTATTTTAATCAGGGACCATTTTTGTGCGTCTTAAAGGGAAACTCACAAATATTTGCCATGCTGGAGCCAAGAAATTTTTAATTATAGGCCACGGGAGTACAGGCCCCAAAAATTAGGCATTCACCTGACAAAAAATTATGTGGCTGGGGGTAACATGTCCTCCATTTTGTGTTTCTACCAGGGGTCTAAGTAAGTTGCCACCCAGTACTGGTCCTTGCCCTTTATGCTTTTTATATGGGGGATCCTCTTCAAACACTGGAGCATGAAGGGCCCCATTTGCACTAATTTGGAAGCAGTGGAGCGCCCTGGCTCCTGCTCATTGCCCAGGAGAATGTCGTCCTTGGTCCCCTCCCCCCAGCCACAAACAACTCCAGGGATCCCCAAAAACAACAGACAAAAGGAGGATGAGAGAGCCGCTGCTAAACCCCGCCAGTCCTGCTGCCCTCTGGCTTGGAACAATCAGCACACGGCGCGGCAGGCTGCGTTACCGCAGTGTTCTGCTCCAGACTCTATGTGCCCGATATGTATAATTAGAGCAGAAAGATGCGGACGGTGTGTGGAGCTAAATTTGTACAAATTTATTGTGGGCTCTTCAAAGTTAAAATACCTTATAAAAAAACAATTTCAAGAGAAAAATATTGCCTTTGGTATGCATTGGAGAACATTCCCGCTGTAGACAAAAAACCTGCTGCTGTCAGAGGTGTCTAAGTTTATTTGTGGTGGGGCCCCTGGTCTGGTGGGGGCCCATTCCTAGGAACACAATCCTGCTACAAACAAAAAACCTGCTGCTGTCTGTCCTGATCATGCTGAGTTATGTGTAGGTCTTATACTACACCAATATCTTTACCTGCTGCTGTCTGTCCAGATCCTACTGAGTTGTAATGTGTAAGCCTTATACTCAACCGTTACCATTACCCACTGATGCTGCTGTCTGTCCTGATCATGATGAGTTTGTCATGGACTAAAGGGGCCTTACTGCAACCTTATTGTTTAAAATAACATGAAAACATAGCAGTATTAAAAAAGTACGCACACATTTTAACTGTAAAAACTATTTATTGAACAGTTGGAGCCAAACATGACTCTTTGGCCAACTTTTTAAGTAGCTCATGCAGGTCACAAAACTCCTGTATCTGATTTAGTTGCAGTGCATCAAACTGCTGCACCTTCAGTGCAAGCTTTCGCTGAACATGGATCTCCTTCACTTTCTTTTCCAGCTGCTGCTCCTGGATCTCCTGCAAGTTATTTTCCTTCTCCTGTTGCATCTTGTTCAAGAGTGTTTAAAATTTAACGAGTACTGTTAGGAAAAAAATTATATGAAAATTACTTGCTATTCAGACTAAGCGGCAATTAGTGCATTGTGTGTAGTATTTGTTTAAGCACTGCCGATTTGCATATCAATTTGTTTATAAATGATATTTATGATAATTATATAGTTGGTTAGTTAGTGATAGTTAAGTAGAGTATAATGTTATTTATTTGGTTAGTTAATGGTTTTTATGTTGATTACAGAGTTAGTGTCCACAGTGTTGTTGTTTTCTATTACTGTACTTTGTGTTGTCCCCTCATTGTTGACCGTTTTAACCCCTTCCCGACCTGAGCTGTAATAGTACAGGGCAGCGGTACATGACTTGCTGCCCAGCGCCATACTATTATGGCGCAACGACACCAGGCATAATCGTTCGGGAAACGGGGTGCAAACTAAGGGCTGTAGGAGGTTTTTCCGGCCCCCTGCAGCCCTGATCGCTGCTATTGGCCGGTTTTCTAACACACATCGCCGCTTCGGAGCTGCAGGTTGCCATGTGGAGGTGACCCATGATGAAAAAGTCAGCACCTGTCTCCTCTGAGGTGAGGCAGGGGACACTAGTGTTTTGGGTCCCCTGCCAGCACTGCTATTGGCTGAAACAACGCTCCAGCCAATAGCAGCACTGTAGCTGCACAGGAAGAGGCAGAACTTCCCTGCATGAAGCCATTCTAGCTGGTGACTGCATGCAGAGAGGTTTTGTGCCTTTATGTGCAGCTTGTGGCTTGCTGGGACTTGTGGTGCTTACCACAGCGATTTAACCCCCTTCATGCTGAAAAGAAAAAAGAAGTAAGAAGAACATCCGGAATTGCTGCACATATATATTTTTTTCATTTGCAGCTGTTACAGATCATACCCAGCTAAATTCCCCCAGACAGCAAGATAGGGAAGGACCCAAAAAATATGCAGAGTGTGTTCAAAAAGGAGTATTAGGAAAGACACAGTTTACAACTCCGAAACCTGTCCTGTGCATGAAGTAGTGTTTTAAAATCTACCCCTCATCCTTGGTGAATAAATTTAATTTCATCCTTTATGCTCCCTGTAATATTTACACTTTATATCTCTGATTTAGTCCACCTCACTTGCATATCCACTTTCCAACAACCAATACATATTCTTTTCTGTGAGACAACTGTTAGGTCCAAAGTGCCCTTTCTATCCCTTAAAATGTTAGTACGGGGGTGCTCCTTCCGAAATAGGGTCACTTGTTGGGGTTTTTTATTTCTGGGGACCTCAGGGCACCTAAAATACATGTCTGCCAATTCAGGCCTGATGTCTGCCAATTCAGGCCTGTCATCAAAATTCATATTTAGCAGTTTTACTCTAGAGCCCTGCCATGCTAACATACATCAGTTTTTGAGCACACATGGTGTCTTTTGGTAAACTCCAGATTCAGGGTAATAGATTTTGAGTTTTGTTTGGCTGTTAACCCTTGATATATTTAATAAAAAATTATAAAAAATTGGGGTTTGGAACAGCTCTTAAAAATTTTAAGATTTGATTCTAAACTTCTAAGCTTTCTAATGTCCCCCAAAAAATAAATATAATTTTCAAAATGATCCAAACATGAAGTAGGCATATGAGGAATGTAAAGTAGTAACTATTTTTGGAATTATTACTATCTATTATAAAAGAAGAGAAATTGACATTTGGAAATTTGCTAATTTTTCCCAATATTTAGTAAATTAGGTATGTTTGGAATTTTGACGAACTCAGAACTCATAACAAACGTATCTAATGCAATGATAGATGGGGCCTTTTACTTGAATACAGAAAGATGATTGCAGGTTTATATATATATATATATATATATATATATATAGATATACACACACATATAAATATTTATGTGCGTGTGAAACGTACAAAATCAGCCGGTTACCTCATACATCTGTCATACATCTGTACCTCCATGTGTGTATAAATGTATGTATACACTCACAGCGAGGTGGAGATGTGTGATGT
The DNA here is from genome assembly GCF_014858855.1 of Bufo gargarizans. Taxonomy (NCBI): domain Eukaryota; kingdom Metazoa; phylum Chordata; class Amphibia; order Anura; family Bufonidae; genus Bufo; species Bufo gargarizans. The sequence goes on along the minus strand of NC_058084.1, from coordinate 301,043,861 downwards.
AGTGATGGTCTTACGGTTCACCCTGCGGTCGGTTCACGGCGAACTTTGCTCGTTCGCGATTCGCCGAACATGCGAACATATGCCGATATTTGCTCCTGCCATATTCTTTTACATTGTGAAGAACTTTGACCCATGACACATCCATCAGGTGGTACAGGACAATTGAGACGTTTCAGCACATGGCCATACCCCATACCTTATAAATAGACCCAATCTGGCCACCATTTTACATTCAGTCTTTTGTCAGAGTAGGGAAAGGTTGCTGTGTGGAGCAGGGACAGACTGTTAGGGACAAAAACGCTATCAAATAGGTCCACAAAAGTCCTTTAAGGACTGGTATAGGCGTACTATTGATAGGTGTGCAGTACAGAGGGGTGTAATATACTTATAATATACTTTCTAACATAGAAAGCATATTATAGTGGATTTGTATTGTGCAGCAGTGGTGAGCGGTTCTGCAGCGATACTGCAGCTACACAGAGTGTCAAACGCAATTAGAAAAAATAATTATAACTGGTGTGATATACCAGTCGCCCCCCCAAAAAAGCTCATAGAAGCGGGGTGTTATATACCAATAATATACTTTCTATATAGTGCATTTGGGTACTGCTGCATTTGTTTGCGGTGTGCACATGCGCGTACATGCACGTATACATTTGTTTGCGGTTTTGCTGTTACACACAGTGACAAACGGTATTGGAAAAAATAATTATAACTGGTGTGATATACCAGTCGCCCCCCAAAAAAACTGATAGAAGCGGGGTGTTTTATACCAATAATATACTTTCTATATAGTGCATTTGGGTACTGCAGCATTTGTTTGCAGTGTGCACATGCGCGTACGTGAAAATTATATTGCCGATATTTCGCATTGAAAAAAATAATGAATGGAGATAGCAAATTCGAATAATACATCTGGTATGTCACTGTCCATGTTGGCAAAATATCCAAAGTCATGCAAGCATTGTACCTGGGCATTTGCGGTCACGCATCCGAGTGATCCACCTGACGCGCATTCTCTTCAAGTCGGACCAATGCTTGATTATGGACATATATGTATGTTGGCTGTTATACACTCTCCATAGCTACTTCTGTATGCCCTCCACAATCTTTTGTTTTTCCTCTTGGACCAGGGTCCTATTGTATCCCCGTTCCAACATGTGCTACAGGATAAAGATGCAAGTACATAATCCAAATTTTTTTAAATACAAGGATACAAAATATTGTCCTCATCAACACAGCAAAAAATATTTAAGTCTTTGAAGGTGAAGTATTAGATGTAATGTTATCGTTATAAGATCGTATTGGATAGCAATTGTATGTGTGTGGGGTCTGAGCAATGGAATATTGGCCAGCTGAGCAGATATGTACCTGTCTAGTGAAGTGACGGTACGGTATGGGGTGTACAGATGGTTCGCCTCCCTATGGTGCACCCTTCTCCTGACCAACAAGACACAAACTCTAATCTATATATTGTGTGTGTGATATATAGTGTGTGGTAGGAAAATGGATATGTGATTGATATTTCTCTGCTGTCCATACATACATGCTACATAATGCTGTAATGTCACAACAATACTTAGTGCACCAGTGCATCAGTAATATCATGTAGTCAGACCTGATAAAATGTAAAGTTGTATGTGTCGCAACAATCGCAATTAGCGCAAATCGCAGACAATATATCTGCATATAAAGCAAGCTATTATTGTGCCATGCATGGGAAATTTAATCAAAAACTGTGATGTAATGTCAAATTACTTACAGTTATCATAAGTTTATCCTCAAGTATGCAATACTTGCTTCCAACCATTTTGTCCAGTCTCAGCTCAGCAAACAGCAAAAGTAGACCACGCCCGTTTCGCGCAGTGCGCGCAGCGCGCAATTCGCATAGCATGCACGAACATCGCCATATGTTTGCTTGATCAGCGAATCACCAACAGGCAAAGTTCGCCACAAAACAACTGCCGGGCGAACTTCAAGGCCATCTCTACTCCCTAGTGCATCTTTTCAGTTGTCTTGTGGTCATGTCTACGTAAAGAAGATTGCAGGGACAGCTTGCTGTATATATCACACCTATCGTCATACAAAAAATTGTGTGTGTGATCTGATAAGATCTCTGACCCGTGTTATCTGTGAAGGTGGTCGTTATCAAAATGTTCGGGCAGGCCACATGGGCGGCATTCTAATTCTGGGCCTTTGGAGCCAAATCATTTGTTAGGGTTTTTACCTTCATAAGGCTATGGACCAAAATGTCTTTGAGATTTAAAGATGGATTGTCAGGAAAATAATGGAATGGAAATCACTTTTCTGTGCCCAGAATTATATGAAGTGATATATCTCACTATTTTGTCATCTTTATTATGTTTAATCTGATTTTGTAGCAATTTGTCTCTTTTATACTGTTTGGCACGCAAATAAGCACGCTTTACCAATAGGTCGCTATAACAACGATCCCTGAATCTCTTGTTCAAATCCTTGGCCCTCCTTTCGAAATCATCATCTCTGGTAGAGTTGAGCGGACACCTGGATGTTCGGCTTCGACAGGTTCGGCCGAACTTCAGAAAAAAGTTTGAGTTCGGGACCCAAACTTGACCCCGAAGCCGAACCCCATTGAAGTCAATAAGGACCCGAACTTTTGGGCACTAAAATGGCTGTAAAAATGTAATGAAAAGGGCTAGATGCAAATGTCATCAAAATGTGGTTAAGAGCATGGCAAGTGCTCTGCAAGCAAATGTGGATAAGGAAATTACTTTAAATAACATAAAATACGTAAAAAAAATAAAATAATAATCTTGATCTAGGAGGACGAGGTCCATATGGAGTAGGAGGTTGAGGAGGCGGTGGATGTGGCGGTGTAGGTGGAAGTGGTGGTGGAGGAGGAGGTAGCCTACACTGCTTTTTGGTTTAATTTTTTTCATTTTTTTTTTAAATTAGGGTACACCCCAAAACATTGGGAAATATAACCCTCTAGTCTTGCTAAACACACGTTCAGACAATACACTGGCTGCAGAGCCGGCCAGTACCTCCAAGGGGTAAAGGGCAAGCTCAGGCCATGTGCCCAATTTGGATACCCAGAAGTTACAGGGGCTGACACATCATTCAGTACGTGTAGGCATGTGCACACATACTGCTCCACCATGTTGGTGAAATGCTGCCTCCTGCTAAGACGTTCCATATCAGCTGGTGGTGCTGGTTGTTGTGGCGTGCTGACAAAGCTTTTCCACATTTCGGCCATGCTAACTCTACCTTCTGAGGTGCTGGCGGTACCCCAGCTGCGTTAGCGACCTCTTCCTCGTCCTCTGCCTTCGCCTTGCGCTTCCAGTGTGCCCCACCTGTCAGGTGGGAATGCCAACAGCAGCGCATCTACCAGCGTGCGCATGAACGCGCGCATCTTACGATCACGCTCCAGTGAGGGAATTAAGGATGGTACGTTGTCCTTGTAACGGGGATACAGCAGCATGGCCACCCAGTGATCAGCACAAGTTAGAATATGGGCAACTCGGTAGTCGTTGCGGAGACGGTGCAGCATGTAATCGCTCATGTGTGCCAGGATGCCCAGAGGCAATGAAAAGCTGACCTCTGTTGGAGGTGTATCGTCTGTGTCCTCTGTATCCCCCCAGCCATGCACCAATGATGGCTATGAGCTGGTCTGGGTGCCACTCTGCTGTGAACATGGTTCCTCTTCCTCCATCTCCTCCTCCTCACCCTCCACCTCATCATCCTCCAGAACTGTGCCCTGGCTGGACAATTGTGTTCCTGGCGTTTGTGGGTGCAGGAACCCACCCTCGGAGCCACTTGTGAATGACTGGCCAGAAACCCTACGAAATGATCCCTCTTCCTCATCCTCCTCCTGTGCCACATCCTCTTCCATCATCGCCAGGAGCGTTTTTTTCAAGGAGGAATAGAAGTGGGATAGTAACGCTGAGAACAGCGTTATCGGCAATGGCCATGTTGGTGGAGTGCTCGAAATAGCGCAACAAGGAACACAAGTCTCGCATGGAGGCCCAGTCATTGGTGGTGAAGTCGTGCTGTTCCGCAGAGTGACTTACCCGTGCGTGCTGCAGCTGAAACTCCACTATCGTCTGCTGTTGCTCGCACAGTCTGGCCTGCATGTGCAAGGTGGAGTTCCATCTTGTGGGCATGTTGCATATGAGGCGGTGAGTGGGAAGGCCGTAGTTAAGCTGCAGCGCTGACAGGCAGGGTGAGAACGCCGAAAGTGGGAATAGACAGCCAGCACTTTATGCAGCAGCTAAGACATATCGGGGTAATTTTTAAGGAATCTCTGCACCACCAAATTCAGCACATGTGCCAGGCATGAGATGTGCGTCAAACTGGCTAGTCCCAGTGCTGCTATGAGATTTTGCCCATTATCACACACCACCAGGCCGGGCTTGAGTCTGACTGGCTCAAACCACTTATCGGTCTGTTGTTCAAGGCCTGTCCACAGCTCCTGCACGGTGTGGGGTTTGTCCCCCAAACAGATAAGTTTTAAAACTGCCTGCTGTCCTTTACCCCTGGCTGTGCTGAAGTTGGTGGTGAAGGTGTTACGCTGACCGGATGAGGAGCTGGTAGAGGATGAGGAAGCAGAGTAGGAGGAGGAAGCAACAGGAGGCAAACTGAAACGTCCTGCAACCCTCAGTGGTGAAAGGACATGCGCCAAACTACTATCCGCCTCAGGCCCAGCTCCGCTTTTGCACCCTGCTCCCTCTTCTGCTGTGCTATTGGCTCTGTGTGACCACCGCCTCTTCCTCCGAACTACATAGGTCACTCGCATGACCTTGATTCCATGTGGGGGCGAGGAGCTCATCGTCCTCCACATCATCTTCCACCCAGTCTTCGCCACTGCCTTCCTTGTCAGTCTGCACACTTTCGAAAGCCCCAGCAGTTGGCACCTGTGTTTCGTCATCATCCGAGACATGCTGCGATGGTCCTCCCATGTACTCATCTTGAAAGATAAGTGGTTGGGCATCGGTGCACTCAATCTCTTCTACTTCTGGGGCAGGCACAGGTGGATGGCCCTGGGAAACCCTGCTAACAGAGTCATCAAAAAGCAGAAGAGACTGCTGCATGACTTGGGGCTCAGACTGCTTTGCTGATTTGCAAGGGGGTGAGGTAAAAGACTGTTGGACATCGGCTGCAGGTGCCAACTGTGGTCTTTCAGCAGGAGACTGGGTGACTGGGTGACTGGGTGGGAGACAATGTGAAGGAACTGGATCCACTGTAAGCAACCTAATCTACTATCGCCTGTGCTTGTTTAGGCCTCACCATTCGTAGAGCAGCATTAGGCCCGACCAAATACCGCTGCAGGTTCTGTCGCCTACTCGCACCTGAGGAAGGGTTTTCACTTGTGAGTGTAGCTGGTACAGATCGACCACGCCCTCTCCCCGTAACAGGAGCTCCACCAGCAGCACCATGACCTGGGCCACGTCTCTTATTTGACCCTCTCCTCATATTTCTGGAATTTAGGATTTTGCCCTAAATGGATGTTTAATTAATAGTAGAATAGAACGACAGTATGTAAAGGTTGTATCTTACACGGCCTGAACCAGACTAGGCCTCATATAAAGATTTGTTTGCCCAAAATAGCTGTATTTCAAATTCCTGAATCAAACCCCTGTATTTAAAGGGAATATCTCACACAGCCTGAACCAGACTAGGTCTCAATTAAAGATTTGTTTGCTAAAAATGGGTGTATTTCCAATACCTGAATCAAACCCCTGTATTTTTATTTATTTTTTTGTAAATCTCTTTTTATTGTTTCAGAGCTTACAAGAACAAAAAATTACATTTCCATAATGTATTACAGTATGCATTTCAGTATAAATCTTTGTTCAAGTACATTTTCATTACAAATGTTTAACAATTACGGGAAAAAGAGGTCAGGGAATAAGGAAAACCACAATATTGAGAAAAGGGACAAAATAATATAAGGGTAAATGAACAGGTTGGCTCTATGACTTCAATTAGTTAATACTCTAGTATCTGTTAAAGGGGTTGTCCCACTTTGCTGTTTCAATCTTACCAGCAGTAAATGTCCTGATAACTTCCTGGTTCTCAGGCAGTTGAGTGAAGGCCACGCCTCCTCATGACTCACCCTCAGAGCTCAGTCCGTGCTCGTTCATGTGGATGAGTCATCCACATGGAGCCTGCAGAGTATGTAAAGCCCATCCCCCTGCTGGGGAATCACTCAGTGACCACTGACCAATGCTAGTGAACTAATGGAGTAACTTGTGGCTGTCCTGCATTCTAATACACTTTTACACATAAAACCTGTGTTACAAACCCATTCTGTGCAGCAAAAACAATAAATCACTACAGCCCAAATGCATGTTAGCTAGTAGCCATATGATCTGTGCTAGATATAGATAGATATATTCACTGACTTATTACCCAGCTTTCCCGATGTCTGATATTATCACTGACTTATTACCCAGCTTTCCCGGTATCAGATATTATCACTGACTTATTACCCAGCTTTCCCGGTATCAGATATTATCACTGACTTATTACCCAGCTTTCCCGGTATCAGATATTATCACTGACTTATTACCCAGCTTTCCCGGTGTACAATATTATCACTGACTTATTACCCAGCTTTCCCGGTGTACAATATTATCACTGACTTATTACCCAGCTTTCCTGGTGTACAATAATATTACAGACTTATTACCCAGCTTTCCCGGTATCAGATATTATCACTGACTTATTACCCAGCTTTCCCGGTGTACAATAATATTACAGACTTATTACCCAGCTTTCCCGGTGTACAATATTATCACTGACTTATTACCCAGCTTTCCCGGTGTACAATAATATTACAGACTTATTACCCAGCTTTCCCGGTGTACAATAATATTACAGACTTATTACCCAGCTTTCCCGGTGTACAATATTATCACTGACTTATTACCCAGCTTTCCCGGTGAACAATATTATCACTGACTTATTACCCAGCTTTCCCGGTGAACCATTTTTATCACTGACTTATTACCCACCTTTCCCGGTAAAGCTGGGTAATAAGTCAGTGATAATATCTGATACGGGGAAAGCTGGGTAATAAGTCAGTGATAATATCAGACATCGGGAAAGCTGGGTAATAAGTCAGTGATAATATCTGATACCGGGAAAGCTGGGTAATAAGTCTTATAGACTTATTACCCAGCTTTCCCGGTCTCTGATATTATCACTGACCTATTACCCAGCTTATATGGGGGGGGGGGGCATCTGTGGAGGGCACTTATGGGGTGGAGGCATCTGTGGAGGACACTTATGGGGTGGGGGGGCATCTGTGGAGGACACTTATGGGGTGGGGGGGCATCTGTGGAGGGCACTTATGGGGTGGGGGGGGCATCTGTGGAGGGCACTTATGGGGTGGGGGCATCTGTGGAGTGCACTTATGGGGTGGGGGGGCATCTGTGGAGGGCACTTATGGGGTGGGGGGGCATCTGTGAAGGGCACTTATGGGGTGGGGGCATCTGTGGAGTGCACTTATGGGGTGGGGGCATCTGTGGAGTGCATTTATGGGGTGGGGGCATCTGTGGATGGCACTTATGGGGTGGGGGGGCATCTGTGGAGGGCACTTATGGGGTGGGGGGGGGGCATCTGTGGATTGCTGCCTGGACTCCTTCTGGGCGTCCTCGGTTGCTATGACGCCGTGCGCTCCCTCATGCTGCCGGAAAACAGTAATACACTGCTATGATCTGTAAGATGTATCACTGTATTCCGGTGGCATGAGGGAGCGCACGGCGTCATAGCAACCGAGGACGCCGTGTGCTCCGGCGCCCAGAAGGAGTCGGCCCGTGACTAATAGGGCCCAGGGGAGCATATCAATCACTAACCTCTGCCACCGTGATCTTCCAGGGCCCTCCTCCCTCCTCCCTCCTCTAGAATCTGCAGGACAGCAGCGTAGCAGGCAGACAGTCTCTCTCCCCGGCACTATCTCCAGCATGCAGGACACGCCTCCCCAGCTTGTAAAACAGCCATGCGTGCGCGTTCTCGAGCGGCCGGCTGGGGAGAAGGTAGGACATTGTGCGCAGGCGCGGCACATACAAGCCCCGCAAGTATCCGGCCGTATCCATGGGATACAGGTAGACAACAGAGGCGCAGATGAAGGCATTTTTCAGGAGAACCGTGCAAGTTAGGAAATGGAAGTTATTTAGAAGATTATTCAAGGACACTTGGGGAAACTGATTAACAGCAATTAATGAAATGGGACAACCCCTTTAAGTCACAGATAATGTATAAGGTTACATACTACCCATTATATTGCCACTATATAATGAGTTAGGCTAGCTTATAAATGAACCCATCTAAATCACACAATGGGAACCTAAACTTATTCGTGGGCCATTGACGTCTATGAGAGTCTTACCCCCAGCTCATCTAGAGCTTCCGCGTCTCTAGCTTCCTGAGATTGTTTCCAGGGAAGCCAAGTCTTTAAATATCTGGACCTATTACCATGCATCCATCCTACCATCTCCTCCATTCTATGGAGTTGGTGCATTTTGTTGAACCACATCCTCAAATCTGGCGGGGAAGAATCTCTCCACTTTGTTGGGATAAGTAATTTTGCTGTGGCTATCATATGCGTAGTTAGGTCCGCTTTTGATGGCTTAAAGTTGGGGACAGGGATCCACAAAAGCACCAGCTCAGGGGTTAAAGTTATACCTGTTGAACATATAGAATTTATAGTCTTTTTGACATCTTTCCAAAACTGTTTAATTCGGGGACATGACCACCATATATGGATCATAGAACCTACCCCGGATTGGCATCTCCAACATTGATCTGTGGGAGAAAGGCCTATAGAGTGTAAATACTCAGGGGTTCTGTACCATCTGGTAATGGTTTTATATGAGTTCTCCTGATAACTAATGCAAGAGGAAAAACCCTGCGCATGGGATAGAATATATGTAGATTCAGTATCTGAAAGGGTCTTACCCAGGTCTCTCTCCCACTGATGTAAATAATATGGTTTGGGAATGTTAAGATCAGACAGTAGGTTATTATATGTAACCGAAAGTGACTTCTTTAAAATGGTGGGGAGGGCCGTGAAATTTTCGAGCCAAGTGGGTTCCAAAAACGTGTGACCTGATTCTTTCTCATATTTCTTGCAAATATTTTTGAAATCACAGCTATGTATTAGGGCAGGAGGCCCTCTGTCCAGTTTATGATGTGCTTCATCTAATGATAAAAAGCGATTGTTTTCTGTAACCTCCCCTATCCTTACATCCCCCCATGAATGCCACCAGCTTTTGTCATCTCCTTCCATCTTATCTACCAGATAAGGAAGGACATCTAGTGGAGCTATTTTTGAGACCAACTTTCCTCTTAGTAAAGCTATCTTAGAGTTACGGTAACACATCAGCATACTCTTTGTCAGCGTGCACATCTCCCGGCAGAGAGAAAGAGGGGCTGCTGGAAGCCACATTAGGGCATGCCTATGTGTACCTAGAAGGATCCTCTCTATATCTAGAAAGGGTGCTTGTAACTTTTCATTCGCTAGAAGTGCCCATCTAGCCAGGTGGATAGCTTTATTATAAAGAGACATATCTGGTAACGATACGCCACCTTTGTGCTTCTTCTGAGAAAGAAGTGAGTAAGCCAATCTAGGCCTTTTAGATTTCCAAAAAAAAAAGTGAAAATTCTTCTAATTTGTGTTAGAAAGGAAGTGGGTATATGTATCGGGAGGGCTTGGAACAGATACAAAAATTGGGGTAGGACGAACGTAGCCAACAAGTTTTTCCTACCAAACCATGACATGTATGGCACCTTTAATGAAGAGATGAAGGATTTGGCTTTTGCAAGTAGCGGGGTGCAATTAATTTTGAATAGCAGATTCAAATCTATCGGGATATTAACCCCCAGGAATTTGATTGCTGTTGTTGGCCATTTGAACAGTGATGCGCGCTGGAGAGAGTCAAGAATCTTATTTGGGATATTGACCTGTAGTGCTTCCGACATCAAACCCCTGTATTTAAAGGGAGTATCTCACATGGCCTGCACTAGATTAGGCCTCAATTAAAGATTTATTTGCCGAAAATGGCTGTATTTCAAATACCTGAATCAAACCCCTGTATTTAATGAGTGTATCTCAAGCGGCCTGAACCAGACTATGTCTCAATGAAAGATTTGTTTGCCCAAAATGGCTGTATTTCAAATACCTGAATCAAACCCCTGTATTTAAAAGGTGTATCTCACACGGCCTGACCCACAGTAGGCCTCAATTAAAGATTTGTGCACCAAATGGCAGTATTTCAAAAATCTGAATATAACCCCTGTATATACAGGGTATATCTCACACGTCCTGATCCACACTAGATCGCAATTAAATTTGTTGGCCCAAAATGGCTGTTTTTAAAATACCTGAATAGAACACCTGTATTTAAAGGGTGTATCTCACACGCCCTGATCCACACTAGGACACTATCAAAGAATTGTGCCCAAAATGGCTTTATTTCAAATAACTGAATAGAATGACAGTATGTAAAGGCAGTATCTCACAATGACCACAATGTTTAATAACTGAATTTGACAGTAACCAATAACCAATAACCGTGGAATTTCACACGTGCTGATGCTGCAAGGCCTGAAAAATAGTGGAATCTGGCAAAAAAAAAGTGTTTTCAAAAATCAAGAAAATGATGGCTGTGTTTCTAGCTTAAATTGCACACTGACTAATCCAGTTGTTGTATATTGCCAAAAAAGTGTTGTTTTTTTTTGTAACAGAATATGAAAGCTGTATATATTAAACTTGAATTTAACACTTGCAGATCAGGAAAATAGTGGTTTTTGGCAAAAAAAAGTGTGTTTTTAAAAACCCAGAAAATGATGGCTGCATTTCTAGCTTAAATTGCACACTGACTAAGCCTGCAAATGCACAGAGGTTGTAAATTGCTAAAAAAAATTGGTATTTTCAATGTCCCAAAAGCTCAGATGCAGTGCTAGTGCACTGAGCTTGCATAAAATGGCCGCCAAAACACAATGTATGTAGATCGCTGAGTTAGATTCAGATTTTGAGAAAAGATTCAGTCCTATTCTCTCCCTGAATTCACCAGCAGCATCCTCTCCCTACACTAAGCAAAGCAGAGTGACGTGCAGCTCTACGTGACTCCAGCTTATATAGAGTCTGGGTCACATGCTACATTGGCCAATCACAGCCATGCCATTAGTAGGCATGGCTGTGATGGCTTCTAAGGTCAGACAGTTAACCGCTTGTTATTTTTTTTTGCAGCCTTTCAAAAAGCGATAAGAAAGTGCCGAACACCGAACTAGAACTTTTACTGAAATGTTCGGGTTCGGGGTCCAAAAATCCTAAAGTTCGGTACGAACCTGAACTTTACAGTTCAGGTTCGCTCAACCCTAATCTCTGGAACAAATTCTTCTAAGTCTTAAAAACTGCCCAATGAGAATTCCATCAAGTAATTTTTTCGGGTGGAAAGAATAGGCACGGAGGAGACTATTCCCTGCGGTAGGTTTCCAGAAGAGGTCTGTGTGGACAAAGCCCTCATTATCTACATGAAGGAAAACATCCAGAAAATCAATTTTGTCTCTTCACATCTTATATGTGAGATGAATGTTCATGTCATTCTTAATAAGAGACACCATGAGCAAACACAGATCCTCTGCGCTGCCCAGCTATATCATAAGAACATCATCTATGTAACAACACCATAGATGAACTCTCTCAATCTGATTGACAGAGTCAGTTAGAAAGATCCTTCTCTCCCACAGCCCCAGGAAAAGAGTTGCACAAGATGCCCCCATCGCAGTTCACTGGAGCTGTAGGTAATACGACCCTCTAAAGATAAAGAAATTATGCCATAGTGCGAAATCAAGCAGTTCAAGGATGAACAAACCATACTCACTATGTATATTGGAGGTCATCAGAAAGTGTGTTGATGCCAAAATGGACTGCAGACCGGATTTCCTGTCTGTATTCTATGGTCCTCCGTGGAGTATTTCGGATCCGTCTCATTGTTTGGTTTATTATTTATATTTGGCCCAGTTCGTATGTATTCCTTCCCTTTATGGGAATTATTCTTTACTTCCTCCACTTTCTCCGTTGTTTGATGATGGATATCCTAAAAATATGTGTCCGGACACTTGAACCAGAAGTGATGTTCTCCCCATGTGTATCTAATCAACCTAATGAATAAGGTATATATAGGTAGTGAGCATGCACCACACATCCCATGAGAAAGCGACTGCAAAACATGTGTCGGGATTCAGGATCACATTGGTCTGTATACTTTATACAATTGCCTCCTGTATGCATCGATTTGTAACGTAGCACTTTGCACATTATTTATTTGTTGTTGGGATTTACCTTGATGTATTATGGATAGTGGTCCTGTGGGTACTTTTTCCTTTGAATGCAATGCTGCTAACATATGTATATGTAATCATATTTTTAATTACTAGTCTAATAAAATGTGTTATCTTTTGTATTATACATTTGTTGTTCTGTTGTTTTTGGGGTTAACTGATAGCGTTCTTACAGACAGCCATATATCGGGCTTTGTTCTGATCATAGGGTGTGAGAGTGGCTGTCACAAAAGGGTATGGATAAGTGCAGCCCTAAACTCCTCCCACTCCTCTATTCCTACCTACTTGTACGATCCTTCCTAACCTACGAGGTACAACTGGGCGGCAGTCCCTAGCTTGAGTACGTGCAGGGGCCTAAAGGAAGGAAATAACGAGGGAAGAAAACAAAAGACAAAGACAGAACAAACAGAAGCGCAAAGATTCCCAGGCTGGGAAAGTACCACAACAGGAACAACTGGAAGCCGGGGTCAAGAGCCAGGAGGTAACACAGGCACAAAGGGTTAATACAAAATCAAAGTCAATACAAACCGAGGTCAGGAACCAAGAGATCGTCAAACAAAGCCGAAGTCAAACAAATGAAGTCACACATGCAGAGAATTCTAGTGAGGTAATAAGACCAATTACAGGCAACCAGTGGCCAGCAGGCTACCTGTTTAAATAGGTCTAATTGATGGGTCATGCGATGTGGCCAGCATCACATGACCCATGTCCATTAGATCTAAACACCTGAGCGCTGACTCATTGCCATAGGCGCTCAGTCCCCCCCCATCATTGTCTAGGGGATGAAGGACGCTGGCCACATTGAGGAGGCGTGCTCAGCCGGGGCCTCCCTGACCCCTTGTTACTATGGAGACAAGGACACCGGCCCTGTCCTTGCTCCTCATCAGGGATAGGATGCCAGCGGTGCTGCAGGAAGTGTGCACGTCGCCGGCTCCCTATTACAGTATCCCCCCTTCCTCGAGGGGCCACCGGACCCATAATCACTGCATCGGTTTTTCCGGGTGAGCCAAATGGAATCTCCTCACCAACCTCGTAGCATGCTGGCACCCAAGACCTCTCTTCAGGACCAAAACCCTTCCAGTGAACTAGATATTGCAAAGAATTATGAACTTTCCTCACATCAAGGATTCTAGAAACCTCATATTCTAGTTGACTGGCAACCTCCACTGGCGGCAGAAATTTCTGCGCAGGAGACACGGGAGACACATTCTTTTTGAATAGAGCTTTGTGAAAAACATTATGAATGCAAAAGAAGTCAGGTAACAGTAACTTAAAAGACACAGGGTTAATTATGTCAATAATCTCATACGTACCAATAAATCAAGGTGCAAATTTACCCAAAAGTATCTTAAGGTGCAAATTCTTGGTGGATAACCACATCTTGTCTCTCAACCCAAAATCCACCCCTCTAGAGCACCTTTCATCAGCATTAATCTTTTGAACTTCCTGGGCTTTTTTCAGGTTCGTCTGAACCTGGGCCCAGACTGCGCACAATTCTTTAACTATCAAATTGGTTAGGTCAGTGAGAGGCTTTGCAATAATATAATTTTTTTTATAAAACTTCCAGTAATAATTAGAAAAAACTCAGAAAGCGTTGTAACTTTGCTCGTTCGCGGTTTGCCAACCAGCGAACATATAGCAATGTCCGCCGGCACAATATTCTTTTAAATTGTGAAGAACTTCTATCAATGACACATCCATCAGTTGGTACAGGACAGCCAATTGAGATGTTTCAGCACATGGACATACCTTCTACCTTATAAATAAATCCGATCTGGCCGCCATTTTATATTTAGTCTTTTGCCAGTGTACGGAGAGGTTGCTGTGTGGAGTTTGTGGCCATTGGCACACTGCAATGTAAGGTCCCCGGATGGAAATATTTCTCCCAGAAGGGCATCCTGGAGCTATATGGCCACGTTGAGCGGCAAGTGAATGTATATCTGGCACACAGTGTCGGTGCCAAGATAAATCTGACCACAGACACGTGGTCTGGGCAGGGAAGGTGCATAATTTTTTACTGCCCACTAGAAGAACCTTCTGACGGCCGTCAAACAAGCAACCTGTGGCACCAGTTTGGATTTGGTGTTACCACCACGAATTGCATGCAGACCTGCCTTTTCTTCTCCTCCTCCTACTCCCTCCTCTGTTGATTCCTCCTTTTCCAATACCGCCTCTTTACCCCCCAAGCTCCCCAGAACTTATTCGACGTGCCAGGTGAGATGTTGCCATGCTGTGCTGCGGCTGTTGTGCTTGGAAGCCAAGAGCCACACTGGTCCTGCACTCCTTTCAGCTTTGTGGTCACAGGCCGATCAGAGGCTATCCCCGCTCAATATGAAGTGGTGTGTGATAACTGTGCAAATCTGTAGAAACAGGGCAAAATGACACACGTGGCGTGCATGGCACACGTCCTGAACTTAGTCGTGCATCGATTTGTTGTCAAATACCCTGGGGTCCAGGATGTCTTTCGGCATGCCAGAAATCTCTGGCCATTTTAGAAGATCTTACACGGCCATGGCTCGCCTTGCTGAAGTTCTGCGGTGACACCACCTGCCCATCAGACGTCTGATTTGTGACTGCCCGACAAGCTGGAACTCTACCTTGTATATAATCCATAGGCTGCTCCAGCAGAAATGTGCAGTTAACGAATACCTGTATGAACTCTGCAGCAGGACAGGTTCTGGGAGCTTGGTTTTTTCACCACGCCAGTGGCTGCTCATGCGCAATGCATGCAGACTTCTGTGGCCATTTGATGAGATCACCAAACTGGTCAGTCGCAGCCAGCGTGCCATCAGTGACATCGTACCTTACACCTTCTTTCTGGAGAGTGCATTGCGTCATGTCATTGATCAAGCCATCGTGGAGCAGGAGCAGGAAGATGAGGAAGTCGCAATTCTGAATTAATTCCTGGGGGGGCTACTCCATATGAGACAGGTCAACAGGAGTCTGAAGAGGAGTCAGAGGAGGATGGTGCCGGGGCGGTGGAGGAGCAAGAAGAGCATGCTTTAAACTTTTTTGGGATCCCTGGTGTTGTCCGTGGCTGGGGGAAGGACCGAGAACGACATTATCCTGGACAAAGAGCAGGAGCCAGGCCACTCCACCACTTCCAGACAGTTTGGTGCAAATAGGGGCTTTCATGCTCCAGTGTTTGAAGAGGGTCCCCTAGATAAAAAGCATAAAGGGCAAGGTCCAGTATTGGGTGGCAATGTACTTAGATCCCAGGTACAAACACAAGCATTACAGAGGGCTGTCAGAATGCAGCACTTCCAGGCCTTGCTTCGAGAAATGTTGCATTCTGCTTTTGCGGGCACTGGCAGAGGAATTTCCACTCGCAGAGAAACAGTTGCAGCACCAATCCAACAGTGCATGCAAGAAGAGGGCGGCTTTTCTGTGCGCTGAATGCATAATTTTTGGGGCTTGTAGTCCACTGGCCTGCTGTAAAATTGATATCCAATGACCGTGTAATCTATCTCCAGCCACATACTTTTTTGTTCTTTTCTGTACGCTGAATGCATAATTTTTGGGGCCTGTAGTCCACTGGCCTGCTGTAAAACTGATATCCAATGATCGTGTAATCTACCTCCAGCCAGCCACATACTTGTTCTTTTCTGTATGCTGAATGCATAATTTTTGGGGCCTTTAGTCCACTGGCCTGCTGTAAAATTGATATCCAATGACCATGTAATCTACCTCCAGGGACATACATACTTGCTCTTTTTTGGACGCTGAATGTATCATTTGGAGACCTATAGTCCAATGGCCTGCTGTAAAATTGATATCCAATGACCATGTAATCTACCTCCAGCCACATACTTACTTGCTATTTTCTGTACGCTGAATGCATAATTTTTGGGGCCTGTAGTCCACTGGCCTGCTGTAAAATTGATATCCAATGACCGTGTAATCTACCTCCAGCCACATACTTACTTGTTCTTTTCTGTACGCTGAATGCATAATTTTTGGGGCCTGTAGTCCACTGGCCTGCTGTAAAATTGATATCCAATGACCGTGTAATCTACCTCCAGCCACATACTTACTTGTTCTTTTCTGTACGCTGCATGCATAATTTTTGGGGCCTGTAGTCCACTGGCCTGCTGTAAAATTGATATCCAATGACCGTGTAATCTACCTCCAGCCACATACTTACTTGTTCTTTTCTGTACGCTGAATGCGTAATTTTTGGGGCCTGTAGTCCACTGGCCTGCTGTAAAATTGATATCCAATGACCGTGTAATCTACCTCCAGCCACATACTTACTTGTTCTTTTCTGTACGCTGAATGCATAATTTTTGGGGCCTGTAGTCCACTGGCCTGCTGTAAAACTGATATCCAATGATCGTGTAATCTACCTCCAGCCAGCCACATACTTGTTCTTTTCTGTATGCTGAATGCATAATTTTTGGGGCCTGTAGTCCACTGGCCTGCTGTAAAATTGATATCCAATGACCGTGTAATCTACCTCCAGCCACATACTTACTTGTTCTTTTCTGTACGCTGAATGCATAATTTTTGGGGCCTGTAGTCCACTGGCCTGCTGAAAAAATTGATATCCAATGACTGTGTAATCTACCTCCAGCCACATACTTACTTGTTCTTTTCTGTACGCTGAATGCATAATTTTTGTGGCCTTTAGTCCACTGGCCTGCTGAAAAAATTGTTATCCAATGACCGTGTAATCTACCTCCAGCCATATACTTGTTCTTTTCTGTACGGTGAATGAATAATTGTTGGGGCCTCAGACGAATTCAACACCAATGTTGACCACATGTTATCGAATTTCAACTATTATCATTCGTTTTTTTTTTCAAGAGGGGGGATTTCGTTAGCCATGTTTTTAATCCAATTTTATATTTGTAGTTCTTTTAAACATATGTATTTGACCTGTATTTGTACTGGCCTGTAGTAAAATTGATATCCATTGACTGTGTAATATACCTCCGGCCACATAATCACTTGATCTTTTCTGTACAGTGAATGCCTAATATTTGGGGCCTGTACTCCAGTGGCCTACAGTAAAATTTGTATCCATTGACAGCATGTAATTCGAGCCACATAATCAGAATTTATTTTATGTCAGGTGAATGCCTAATTTTTAAGGCCTGTACTCCCGTAGCCTAAAAAAAAATTCTAGGCTCCAACAGGGCACATTTTAGAGAATTTTCCTTTAAGACGCATAAATATGTCCACTGATACTGATACATAATTTTTGTCATTGATCCCCCTCTAGTATGTCACTGTCCATTTTGTGGGACTATTTGTGTACTTCTAGTAAGTATTTTGTGGCTGCAAATATGAGCTGAAGGTTTTTCAGGTTCGCTTGCCATTAAAGTGAATGGGGCTCGCCGCAAACTTGCGGTTCGCGAACATTGGATCGCGTTCGTGCATTCGAGTTCGAGAAACGTCCCGGCCGATGTTCGTCCATCACTAGTGAGAATCCCAGTCAGATGAATAAATCAGAATATCATCTAAATAAACAATCACAAATTTTCCAATAAATTGCCTAAAAATGTCATTGACAAAATTTTGGAAAAATGCTGGAGCATTACTTAAACCAAACAGCATCACCAAATATTCATAATGACCCTCAGGGGTATTAAACCCTTCCAGACCGCAATCTGTATATATACGTGATAGCTGCACATACCCCGTTCAGCTACCACGTATATAAACGTTCTGGCAGCTCTTTAATCCAAGCGCTGGATTAAAGCTTCTGCCCCTGCCCTGTATGCTGTCACGGACAGCATACAGTGCAGTAATGCCGGCAAGGGACCAATGAGAGTGGCCCCTTGCCGGCAATCGATCCGATTGGTTAGTCTGTACAGACTAACCAATCGGATCGCGGCAGTGAAAAAATGCCGGTTTCAGGCTCTGATCTACGCTCTGCAGATCAGAACCTGAAATCACAGTGTCCTCTTGCCCCCCCGATCCGTGCAGCCCCCCCCCGATCTGTGCAGGCCCTCCCCGATCTGTGCAGCCCCACCATCTGCGCCCCCTCCATCTGTGCCCCATCATGTCCACAGTGTCACCTTCTTGAGTCTGCCCCCTCCATTCCTCCTGCTGGCGTGACACCCTCCCTCCCCCCTTCCTTCCAGCGCTTCCCCCCGCTCTGTCTGCCCCCCTGCTGTGTTTGATGGCGACGGCTCCATTCCTGAGCCGCCGCCATCATCAGAGTGTCAGCTCTATGCTGACACTCTTCTATAAGTTCTGTAACCCCATAGATGCCACGGCAGCGGCATCCATGGGGCTAATAGAGGGAGGGGGCTCCCTCTCTCCACCATCGGGGGGGGCTGCGCTTCGATGGCAGCCCCAATGGTTGCCATGGCAACCGGACGCTTTGCAAAAGCGTCCGCTGTTGCCACCTACAGGGCATCTGAATGTATTATACTTTGCAATGCAAGAGCATTGCAAAGTATAGTACAGCCCCACTGGATCTTCAAGATCCAAGAGGGACTTGATAAAAAAAAAAAATGTGGAAAAAAATAAAAGTAAAAAAAAAAGTAAAATAAAAAAAATGAATTGCCTTTTCCTATAAAAAATGAAAAATAAAAAAACTACACATATTAGGTATCACTGCGTCCGTAACGACTGTCTATATAAAGATATCACATGATAGACCCCGTCCGATAAACACCATTAAAAAAATAAAAATAAAAACTGTGTAAAAAAAGCCATTTTTGTCACCTTACATGACAAAAAGTGCAACAGCAAGCGATCAAAAAGACGTATGACCCCAATATAGTACCAATCAAACCGTCACCTCGTCCCGCAAAAAATTATACCTGATTTAAGACAATCGCCCAAAAAATAAAAAAGCTATGGCTCTCAGACTATAGAGACACTAAAACAACATTTTTTTGGTTTCAGAAATGCTATTATTGTGTAAAACTTAAATAAATAAGAAAAAGTATACATATTAGGTATTACCACGTCCGTAACAATCTTCTCTATAAAATTATCACATTACCTAACTCCTCAGATGAACTCTGTAAAAATAAATAAATGAAAACTGTTCCAAAACAGTCAATTTTTGGGTCACCTTGCCCCATAAAGTGTAATAATGAATGATAAAAAAATCCTATGTACCCAAAAATGATACCAATAAAAACCTCAACACTTTTTGCAAAAAACGAGCCCCTGCACAAGACGATCAGCAGAAAAATAAAAAACATATGGCGTTCATAAAACCAATCCAGCACAATCTGCCTTCCAAAAACTGTATCGCATTCCTTTCTTTCCGCGCCCTGCCATGTGCCCGTACAGCAGTTTACGACCACATGGGTGTTTATGTAAACCGCGGAATCAGGGTAATAAATATTGAGTTTTGTTTGGCTGTTAACCATCAATGTGTTAAAGAAAAAAAATTATAAAATGGAAAATCTGCCCAAAAAGTTAAATTTAGAAATTTTATCTCCATTTTCCTTTAATTCTTGTGGAACGCCTAAAGGGTTAACAAAGTTTGTAAAATCAGTTTTGAGTAACTTGAGGGGTGTAGTTTCTACAATGGGGTCATTTATGGGGGTTTCCACTATGTAAGCCCCACAAAGTGACTTCAGACCTGAACTGGTCCTTAAAAAGTAGGTTTTGGAAATTTTCTTAAAAATTGTAAGAATTGCTTCTAAACTTCTAAGCCTTCTAATATCCTAAAAAAATAAAAAGACATTTCCAAAATGATGCCAACATAAAGTAGACATATGGGGAATGTTAAGTAATAAATATTGTATTAGGTATGAGTTTCTGTTTTAGAAGCAGAGAAATAGAAATTTGGAAAATTGTGAATTTTTTCAAATTTTTGGTAAATTAGTTTTTTTTTCATAAATAAAGGTGAAATATATTCACTCAAATATATGACTATCATGAAGTACAATGTGTCAAGAGAAAACAATCTCAGAATGGCGTGGATAAGTAAAAGTGTTCCAAAGCTATTACCACATAAAGTGACGCATGTCAGATTTGTAAATTTTGACCTTGAGACTGGGGCATCAATGACCCTTGGTCATGAAAGGATTAAAGGCCATTTTCTACTCATTCCCCTCCTTAATTTGAATATGATTATAGCCCCCCCCTGAGATCAAGTTTAGTTAACCAGTGAGCTCCAAGAACTTGATTGACCCCTTAAGGACTCAGCCCTATTTTACCTTAAGGACTTGGTCAATTTTTGCAAATCTGACCAGTGTCACTTTAAGTGCTGATAACTTTAAAACACTTTGACTTATCCAGGCCATTCTGAGATAGTTTTTTCGTCACATATTGTACTTCATGACACTGGTAAAATGAAGTAAAAAAATATATATTTTTTGCATAAAAAGTACCTAATTTGCCAAAAATTCTGAAAAATTTGCAGATGTCAAAGTTTCAGTTTCTATATTTCTGTAATACATGGTAATACCTCCAAAAATTGTAATGACTTTGCATTTCCCATATGTCTACTTCATGTTTGAATTATTTTGGGAATTATATTTTATTTTTTGGGGATGTTACAAGGCTTAGAAGTTTAGAAGCAAATCTTAAAATTTTTCAGAAATTTACAAAAACCCAATTTTTAGGGACCACTACAGGTCTGAAGTCACTTTGCAAGGCTTACATAATAGAAACCACCTAAAAATTACCCCATTCTATAAACTACACTCCTCAAGGTATTCAAAACAGATTTTTACAAACTTTGTTAACCCTTTAGGTGTTGCACAAGAGTTATTGGCAAATGGGGATGAAATTTGAGAATTTAATTTTTTTGCCGAATTTTTCATTTTAACCCATTTTTTCCACTAACAAAGCAAGGGTTAACAGCCAAACAAGACTGTATCTTTATTTCCCTGACTCTGCCGCTTACAGAAACACCCAATATGTGGCCATAAACTGCTGTACGGCCACACAGTAGGGCGTAGAGGGAAAGGTGCGCCGTTTGGTTCTTGGAAGCCAGATTTTGCTGGACTGGTTTTTTGACACCATGTCCCATTTGAAGCCCCCCTGATGCACTCATAAAGTTAGAAACTCCATAAAAGTGACCCCATCTAAGAAACTACACCCCTCAAGGTATTCAAAACTGATTTTACAAACTTTGTTAACCCTTTAGGTGATGCAAAATATTTATTTGAAAATAGAGATACCATTTAAAAATTTCACTTTTTTGGCAGATTTTCCATTTTTATATTTTTTTTCCAGTTACAAAGCAAGGGTTAACAGCCAAACAAAACTCATTATTTATGGCCCTGATTCTGTAGTTTACAGAAACAACCCATAAGTGGTCGTAAACTGCTGTATAGGCACATGTCAGGATGCAGAAGGAAAGGAATGCCATACGGTTTTGGAAGGCAGATATTGCTGGACTGTTTTTTTTTACACCATGTCCCATTTGAAGCCCCCCTGATGCACCCTTAGAGTAGAAACTCCAAAAAAGTAACCCCATTTTAGAAACTATGGGATAGGGTGGCAGTTTTGTTGGTACTAGTTTAGGGTACATATGATTTTTGGTTGCTCTATATCACACTTTTTGTGCGGCAAGGTAACAAGAAATAGCTTTTTTGGCACTTTTTTTGTTATTTACAACATTCATTTGACAGGTTAGATAATGTGGTAATTTTATAGAGCAGGTTGTCACGGACGCGGCGATACATAATATGTATACAATTTTTTTATTTATGTAAGTTTTACACAATGATTTCATTTTTAAAACAAAAAAAATGTTTTAGTGTCTCCATAGTCTAAGAGCCATAGTTTTTTTTCAGTTTTTGGGCGATTATCTTAAGTAGGGTCTCATTTTTTGCGGGATGAGATGACGGTTTGATTGGCACTATTTTTGATCGCTTGCTATTACACTTTTTGTGACGTAAGATGACAAAAAATTGCTTTTTTTACACTGTTTTTATTTTTATTTTTTTACGGTGGTCATCTGAGGGGTTAGGTTATGTGATATTTTTATAGAGCCGGTCGATACGGATGCGGCGATACCTAATATGTATATATATTTTTAATTTATTTAAGTTTTACAGTGATTTCATTTTTGAAACAAAAAAAAATCATGTTTTAGTGTTTCCATGGTCTAAGAGCCATAGTTTTTTTCAGTTTTTGGGCGATTATCTTGGGTAGGGTATGATTTTTGCAGGATGAGATGACGGTTGATTGGTACTATTTTGGCGTACATGCGACTTTTTTGATCACTTTTATTACCTTTTTTGGGAAGTAAGGTGGTCAAAATGTCAATATCCTCATAGTTTTTATTTTTTATTTTTATGGTGTTCACCGTAACATGACCGTTTTATAGATCAGGTCGTTATGGACGCGGCGATACCAAACATGTGTAGGGAATTTTATTTTTTTCATTTTTAATCAGTGATAAATGTGTTTTTTGATTTTTACAAAGGCACAGCAGCCCCCCGATGGGAGAGGGAGGGAGCACCCTCTTACTGTTAACTTTTTCCATACAGCGGTCCGTACGGACCGCAGGTATGGAAAGGGTTAAATGGCTGACATCACATCACAGATGTCAGCCGTTTATACCAGGGTGTCAGCAATGTGCTGACACCCTGGTATACCACTGGCCACCAACGATTATTCAAGGGGAGGCGGGCGGGGGATCGCCTCCCGCACCGCCCGCAACCCTTGAATAATCGTTGTTGGCCAGTGGCATACCAGGGTGTCAGCACATTGCTGACACCCTGGTATAAACGGCTGACATCTGTGATGTCAGCTGTGACGGCTGACATCTGTGATAAAACTTTAAAATGTCCCGATTAAAGTTTTATTTACCCCCTGCACCCCTGAATGATTTCATGTCGGTGGGAGGTGCAGGGGGGGTGAATAAAACTTTAACCGGGACATTTTAAAGTTTTATCCCCGCGGTCAGAGACCGCGGGGATCAGAATCGGCAGAAAGCGCAGCAAACTGCAGGTCTGAATTGACCTGCGGTTTGCTGCGATCGCCGATACGGGGGGTCACATGACCCCCCCCCCCGGCATTGTGACAGGATGCCGGCTGAATGATTTCAGCCGGCATCCTGTTCGGATTAACCCCCGCAGCGCTGCAATCTCATTTTAAACTCATGATGTACCGGTACGTCATGGCTCCTTAAGGACTCGGAAAACATGCCGTAACGGTACGTCATGCATCACTAAGGGGTTAAACAGGTCTGGGATTAGAGGCAATGAGCACTGGTTCCTAACAGTAATCTTATTTAACTCTCTATAATCAATACATAGTCTCAGTCCACCATCCAATATATATAATTGAAGGTGTTTGCTTAAATTAGATAAAACAACTCAGAAAACAGGAGTGTTAACTGTACTCCATCCATACATATGTACAGTATAAGGCCTCATGCACACAACAGTTGTTTTTTGCGTCCGCAAATTGTGTGTCTGTCAAAATAAAAACAGATGCGGCATCCGTTTTTTGGGGAGGAAATGTGAAAAAAGTAGGACATGCACTATTGTTTTTGCTGAAGGTAAACACGGACAACGGATGCGGAGCGCAAACGGATGATCTATCAGCATTTTTGGGCGAACCCATTGAAATGAATGGGTCCCCATCCTATCCGCAAAAAAAACTGAACGGAGGACGAGAAAAACAACTGTCATGTGCATGAGGCCTAAGGCTGTGATGGCTAACCTCCGGCACTGCAGCTGGTGCTAAAACTACAACTACCAAGATGCACGCTTGCTTGGCTGTTCTCAGAACTCCATAGAAACGAGTGGAGCATGCTGGGAGTCACTGGTATAAGGCAATATTGGTCTTCAGAAAGCTGAGTGGCAACCCTTATGGAGTTGAGACACCATTAAACAACATCTTTTTGATGAATTTTGAATTTCTCTGGTTTTATTTCTGCATATTTCAAATGTATAATGCTATAAAATCTTTTGACTATAGAGCACATTTGAGAAAAGTGTTCTGAATGGCTGTGAAGTTGGTAATTTTTGTGCCATACTACAGGTAGGCATCTGCAGCGACATGTTATTCAGCAGCAGCGAGAATCCTGTTATGGAAATGTGTCACCCAATAAAGAGATGTCATATTAAGAACTTTGTATGACTTAATAATTAATAATGTGTTACTTTTTGTATTGAATTCTAGGCACAGACATGGCTGTGGCTGTGCTGAGCATTTAAAATTGAAATGCTGTAGTGCTGACTGTATCATACAATTGATAACCCTAAGCTGGTGCTGATTTATAGCTATCAATGAGAAAGCAGGATAAATCCAATCTTGTGATGTACAGTGCGGGAAATTGTACAGAGACGGGCTCTGTCAGGAGCACATAATTGCTCCTTTGCCAAATGGATGCTATCTACTAAAGCTGCTGATTTTTTGTCATTTTATAGTACATACAGTAAAAAGTGAAGGAATGTGGCAGTGACGAGTAGACATTGTGGATCCCTATCTAGCTGCCTTTTCTGGCACAACCTTCAGTGTATAATATTATTTCCTGGCTCAATTATTTTCTGCAGTCACATGGCAGAGCATACTGTGAACATGATTTCTGAGAAGCCTTGACCCTCTGCAATCTGCATCAGTGCATATGTTTTCATGTTTAGTATGCATTACAATTTAATGTAACCTAAAAGTCTCTGAGATGTGCGGGATTTAATTATATCATCAGCATTTACAACTTGTCTGATGCATACCGTATGTGACTGTCAAATTCTTTATAGAATCACTGAGGCTTATTTATATATAGACGGACTGAAAATACTAAATGAAGTTGCGTTTTGTGACAGTATGGTACTTAGCATAAATTCATCCAAAGGCATCCAAAAATACCTTGAGGAGAGCAAGAAAGTGCCTGTTTATGCAGCCTGACAAAAAAATGAATACGAGACAACTTTATTCCAAGAGAAGATTTGACCTTTGGCGAACCTACAGTAAATGCTGAAGAACTTGAATATATAGGAATGTCTTAATATATAATTATGGGATTTACTCCTTTTACAAGAAGGAGAGATAAAAAAAAAAAAAAGATGCTTTATGGTAATTTTGAATTTTCTCTAGCAGTACACTGATTCCAACACCAGGATACAGGCTACAGGCTCAGACCCTGTTTAGCCCCTGAGCCAGGGTGGCCCCCTAGTCCCCCAATCCCTGCATAAACAGCACACCGCACAGTACACTGACTGCACTACATACTCAGGGCCGGACTGGGACAAAAAATAGGCCCGGGCATTTTTGACTGAGCAGCCCAATCACATGACCCCCAACAGGCCCAACCCCCTCTCAGTCTAGGGGCGGAGACAAAACGGGAAGCACAATTGAGGGGCAGGGCTAGCCACCAGTAAGATAGGAAGGCTTCAGCCAACACACAAGCTTTGCAACAACCAAAATACAGACCTTGCAACAATATAGGAAGCTACAGAAAAGTCTTATAATATCCTCAGTGGATTTCAACCTCCCCATCCTCCACACCCTGTACAGGTCAGTGCCCCTGAAATTGCACTCACAGTTCTCCAGCAACTCTGGCAAATACCACCAATTCCGTACACAGGCGAACCACAACACCACCTCACTGACAGCTTTTTCCTGGTCTGTCAAAGACAATACTCTATTGGCTGGGAAGTCTGCTGTGATACGCAATTTCCGCTCCAAATTGAAAGCTTTGTTGGTAGCAGAGAATGCTGACACTCAGGTGGTTCCGTTTCAAACGGAATATAACAGAATGGCCAGATGGAATGCAAAACGGAAACCTTTAAGAGGCATTCCGTTTTGCTCTGTCCTAATAGAGGTTTATGAGAAAGCAAAACGGATCAGTCTGGGTCCCCTTGTGCAAGACGGAAAACAAAGTCCTGACGACAGGACTTTGTTTTCCGTCTTGCATAACAGGAACCAGATGGATCTGTTTTGATTCCCATAGACTTTTATGAGGACGTAGAGCAAACGGAAAGCCTCTTGCAGAGTCTGCACTGTACGAGAGGCACGCCCGGCACACCCCGGCCTCGACTCGAGCCTAGAGGCGGCCCGGCACACCGGGCAAATGCCCGTTCTGCCCTATGGCCAGTCCGGCCCTGCAGATAGGCTACATACAGCATCTCAACCCCCCTATGTGTCCACATAAAAAATATTATTTAACAAATATTATAGGTGTATGGGCTGGTTTAGATGACTTCTAGGCACAGAGGCATCCTCTTTCCCCAGGGTCCTGCCATATTGCTGCTGCCTGTTGCTGTGTGACCATAAGTTCCTTGCTCACATAGCTTAGAGGGCTGTAGTCAAAGGCAATGACCTACTGACAGGCACTTTAATTGTGTTGTTTATAATGTACGGAATATTCAGTATTTCCATGCACCCCTTAACCGTTACCTCCAAAGCACCCAGATTCCTTAACTGTGACCTTTACAACACCCATCCCCTTAACATTGACCTCCACAGTACTATGCCCCCTTAACAGTGACCTCCACAGCACCTTGTCCCCTTAACTGTGACCTTCACAGCACCATCTACCTTAACAGTGACCTCCACTGCCCTTCACCTTCTTAACAGTGACATTTACAGCACCCCACTACCTTAACTGTGACTTCCACAGTGCCTCGCCCCCTTAACAGTAACGTCCACAGTGCCCCGCTCTTTTAACAATGACATCCACAGCACCATGCCCCCTTAACAGTGACCTATGATAGTGAAGAAAAATGGCTTGTTATGGAAGCCTGGTGTAAAACTGTGTGTATGTCAAGACTGAATGATCTGCAAGCTTATATTGGCTAATAAGGATCATGTGTCCATGAGGGTGCTTATAGAAGACAGATGGACAGCTAGACAAACAGACATTGATTTTTATTATACAGATTTTTGTGGGAAAGCCTCATTTAGGAGAGTTTTTTTTATAGCTGACTGAAGGGACAATTTATAAAAAGTGGATCCTTATGACAGTAATACAGTTTAACTTCTAGGACAAGACACGTCAATCACAAATACTGGCAATATTTTACATACTGTCCCTAAAGCCAAATGCATAACTTAGGTCCAAATTTATTTTCCACTTCTTTATTTTGTCAAACCTACGGTAACTCAACATCTTTTCTTTAACTTGTTGCTCCCTATTGTACAACTATTAAATTAAAAAGGTATTCCGTGTTCGTACAAGAGGATAGGGGATAACTTTAAGAACTACAAGAACAGGGGCCCCGTATCCCCTACAGGCCCCCTGCTGCTCCCCTTAAATGACTGGAGCGGCTGGTCGCAAATGCGAATGTCCGCTCTATTATTTTCTATGGGAGTTTCAGAGATAGCCAACTGTCTCTAGAACTCCCATAGAAATGAACAGAGTGGCTGCGAATATGTGGTACCAGCTAATCTGGGCATTTTAGGAATGCTGCAAGGGACCTGCAGGGGGTACAGGGCCCCCATTCTAGTGTTCGGTGGGGGTCCCAGCGGTAGGACTCCCATCAGTCTTAAATTTATACATGATCCTATGGATAGGGGATAACTTGTACAGTAACAACTAGAGATGAAGTAGGAGGTCGGGAGCCAAACGTTCAAAAATTCTATTTGGTCGGTTCGACAAATTTTCCAAAAGAGACCACAGAGTGGAGAAGTGGCAGCAGCATGAGGAGACCATAGAGTGGCCCAGTGACATAATGGTGATGTGACAGCAGCACGAGGAGACCACAGAGTAGTGTAGTGGCATCAGCATGAGGAGACCACAGAGTGGCCCAGTGACATAGTGGTGAGATGGCAGCAGCATGAGGAGACCACAGAGTGGCCCAGTGACAGTGTGGGTAGGTGGGGGGCAATACCATTACCAGCTGAAGATGGTGGCTGACAGTAGGAGCAACTGGCTGCAGGTGTGACATCAGGTAGGTGGCAGCATCAGAATAGTATCTGAAGCAGGTAGCCAGAAGAAACAGGTCTCTTTTGTCAAAGTGTTGGTGTGGCACCATGGATGATCCAGACTGATGCATCAGGCACCGGTGTTTAAAAATCCTGGCTGATCCACACCTGATTCATTTTCACAAAGGTCAGTTTCTTTACATTTTGTGTGGATTGGCAAGTTCTCCTTGGTGTAATAATGGCCCCTACCGCACTAAACACTCGCTCTGATGCTACACTGCTGGCCAGGCAGGAAAGCTTGTCCAGGGCAAACTTGGTCAGTTGCGGCCACAAATCAAGTTTGGCTGCCCAGTAGTCCAGGGGATCTTCGATGTGGGTTGGCAGGGTGCTGTCCAAGCATACCACAACCTGCTGGTTCAGGCTCTGCTCTATGTCTACCTGCTGCTGCTGGTGAGTAGTTTCTTCAGTAGGCGGGTTAAGAAAACTGCTCATCAGTGACTCTAGACTTAAGTTGCTGCTGATTGAGCTGGTACTGCTGCTGCTGCAACCCCCTACCCCCCAGAAGTCATGGGAGTGGAACATGAGCACAGAGGGCCTTACCGGTCAGACCTGCGTAAAGATGGGTGATGGGGCACATAGGCAACAGCCAATTGACTACATAGGATGTCTTGATAGTAGTTCAGTTTGTCCTCCCTCTCGGTGGGTGTGAAAAAGGCCCCAATTTTGGATCAGTAGCGGGGGTCTAACATGGTGGAGAGCCATTAGTCATCCCTCTACCAAATGGTGACAATTCGGCTGTCACTACGCAAACAAGTGAGCATGCATCGGGCCATTTGCACAAGTGACTAGGAGGGACTTCCTGCCTCCATCTTCACTGCATATTGCCTCATCTTCCTCAATGCCCTGTACCTCCTCTGGCTGCTCCTCCTCTCCTGTCACCTGTGTAGAAAAACCACCCATTTCTCTATGCATTGCTTGTGCTCGAATGTTCTCCTCCTCCTCTAGTTCAGCCCCATAGGGCTCATGTGGCCGTGAGATGTAGTCGCCACGTCTCCTGTCCCCTGGCCAGCCAGATTTATCATCATCTGTACCATGACATGAATCAGGACATGAATCAGTGGAAAGACGCTGTTCATCCCGTAGTCCTGGTGACTGACAAATAAAGTGGCCTCTTCAAAGGGCCCAAGCAAACGGCAGGTGTCATGCATAAGCTGCCACTGGCTAACATCAAAGTTATACAGTGGAGTTACACACTGTCCGCCTGTATCATCAAGACATAGTTTATGGCTTTTCTCTGTACATATAGTCAGTCAACATATGAAGGGTGAAATTCCAACAGGTGCAAACCTTGCATATCAGCCTATGTTAGGGGATGCCATTCTGCCGCTGTGGCTCAAGGAGGGTGTGCTTTGCAGTGTACAAGTGGCTGAAGTGCATGCAAAGTTTCCTGGCCATTTTTAGGATGTCTTGCAGATGGGCAGAAAACTTCAGGAAACGCTTTACAACCAGGTTGAACAGGTGTGCCATGCAGGGCGGATGGCTGAGCCCTGCTTGATGTAGCTCCGACACCATGTTCTTCCCGTTGTCGGTCACCATGGTTCCAATTTTGAATTGTCGAGGAGAAAGCCAGAATTAGATTTCTTGATGAAGGACAGGGAGCAGTTCCTCCCCTGTGTGACTCCATTCGCCCAGGCAAACTAGGTGCAGAACAGAGTGACACCGCTGTGCCCTGCACATGTGGTATGCTGGAGGGGCACTGTGATCCACTTGTCCCTGCAGTGGAGGCTGAGGACATGGTGGAGAATGATGAGGCAGAGGCGGCCATTGTCACAGGACCAACTCTGTGTGACAACATGGAGGCGGAAGCGGCGTGACCTGGCCAAGTTTCTGGTGTGGCTGTGCAGGAACCACATTCACCCAGTGGGCTGTAAAGGACATGTATTGTCCCTGACCATAGTTACAAGTCCACACATTGGCACTGCTGTGCACTTTGGCAGACATGGAAAGGCTCAAGCAGTGGACCACCTTCTGTTCTGCATATTTGTGCAGGGCTGGTACTGCCTTTTTGTCAAAGAAATGATGACTTGGGACTCTACACCTCGGCTCGGCACAAGCCATCAGTTATCTGAAAGGTGCAGAGTCCACCACTTGGAAAGGGAGGGACTGCAGCACCAGAAACTTGTCCAGGAGCATGTTCAGCTTCTGCGCAGTTGGATGAGTGCACGCATACTGTTGTCCCTTGGCAATCGTTTCGGTGATCGACAGAATGACTGACAAGGAGTAGGAGGATGAGGAGCAGGAGCATCAGGACCAGCAGATGATGGGAAGGACAGACAGCTCCCTTCGCCTGAGGTAGTGGAGCCTTGACTGCATGAAATTTGGTGCATGCCACTGGGTGATGCAGCGGTTGCTGTGGCAGGTTAGACAATAACATCGGAGCCACGGTTCTCCCAGGCCACACCCTGGCCATGCTTCACCTTCTGCCCACAAATTTGGCAAATGGCCATGTTCATCTCCTCCGGCGGCCTAACAAAAAAAGCCACACATCTGAGTTTGGCATTTTCCCCCCAACACTCCGCGCTGACTGCCTGCTACCGCTTCCTCCATGAATCCCTGCACTGCTACTTTCTGGGCCGGTAGGCTCCTGCAAAGTGATTGGTCTACCCCCGGAACGTTTGGCTCCCGACCTCCTACTTCTGCCACCCTGCTGACTCTCAGACACGCTTCCACCCTGCTGGCTCAGACGCTGCCTCACGGTCAAGCTGATACCCTCTTCTCCTGATGATGATGATGATGATGATAAAGCCCCTTCTTCACCCTACTCCCAAGTGCGATCGGCTACATCATCATTATCTTCTAATGTCTGCACGTCACTTATGTCCCCCTCAACAATATCAGGACCAAGAGCCTGACTGCTTGCAACATCGGCTCACACGCAACTTTCTTCATCACTACTTACTCACCTACCGGAGGAAACGGCGGATGTCTCCTCTAGATCTTGACTGGGCAGTAGCTGCTGACTTTCCTCTAGTAGCTCGTCCTCCCTGAAAAGTGGAGCCAAGCCTACAGCATATAACACTTCTCACGCTGAGGGAACTGAAAATGACAGAGGAAGGTTCAGGACACGTGGGGGCAGAGGGCCGGCTCCCGGGCCATGCCAACTAAGCGTCATGTCAGAGGAATCCACCGACTCTTGGCTGGGGGTGTCTGATGTCACTTACGAAGAAGTCGAAGACTGAGTCAACCATTCAAGCACTGATGGGTTGCTGGTCAAGACTCAACCACTAGATGACACCGGGAGCTCAGGCCTCTCGCTCGACTCCTGCTACTACATCCCCATCTTTTGCTGCCTGCGACAGAAACATTTTGGCCAATGCCCGTACCCATTAAAGGACCTGTCACCTGTCTGTCTGGCATACCATATATAATACCCCCAAAAAATATCCCCCAAAAAAGGCTGTAGTACAATGTTACTTCACTGCTGAATGGCAATTAAGACATATACATTATTATTTTTTCAATGAACCCCCCCAAAAAACAAAAATAACAATCACAATTCACCACAGAAGGTCAGTTAAGACATATTCTTTTTCCTATAACTACACCCCAAGAAAAGGAATATAAGGATCAGAATTCACTGCAGAACAGCTAATGGGACGTACTTATATATTTTCTTTTTATACACCACGTAAATGGCTGTTGTACAATGTTACTTCACCGCTGAAAGGCAATTAAGACAAATATTTTTTTATGATTAACGAACACCCTTCCCAAAAAACATAACAATTACAATTTAACGCAGAAGGTCAATTAAGATGTATTCGTTTTCCTATAACTACACCCCAAAAAAAGAAATATAACAATCACAATTCACCTCAGAACGGCTAATTGGACGTACGTATATATCCTTTTTATGCACCACATAAATGGCTGTAGTACAATGTAACTTCACTGCTGAACTCCAATTATGACACATATTTTTTTACTTTTTTTCCCTATTTCTACACTCAAAAAAATTAATATAACAATCACAATTCACTGCAGAATGGCAAATTGTATGTATATTTCCTTTTTTTACACCACGTAAATGGCTGTAGTGCAATGTAACTTCACTGCTGAATGGCAATTAAAACATATATATTTTTTCTGATTAATAAACTGTCTGGCATACCATATATAATACCCCCAAAAAATATCCCCCAAAAAAGGCTGTAGTAGAATGTTACTTCACCCAAAAAAATAATAATATAATCACAATTCACCACAGAAGTTCAATAAAAAAATTAAATTTTTCCTCATACTACACCCCAAAAAAAAAAAAATAGAACAATCACAATTCACTGCAGAACGTCTAATTGGATGTACGTATATTTCCTTTTTATACACCACATAAATGGCTGTAGTACAATGTTACTTCACTGCTGAACTTCAATTAAGAATTTTTTTTTCTTCCTGATTATGGGACCCCCCCCCCCCAAAAAAAAAAATTATAATCACAATTCACCACAGAATTTCAATTAAGAAATTTTCTTTTTCCTCTAACTACACCCAAAAAAATAGAATATAACAATCCCAATTCACCGCAGAACGGCTAATGAGATGTACGTATATTTCCTTTTAATACACCATGCAAATGGTTGTAGTACAATGTAACTTCCCCGCTGAACGGCAATTATGATATATATTTTCCCCTTTTTTTTCCTATTAATACACCCCACCCAAAAAAATAAACAATGTATAATCAACGCAGAATGGCTAATGGTGCCTACAGTACGTATCTTTCCTATTAATACACCCCGTAAATGGCTGTATTACACTGAACTTGCACCCCAATCACAAGCAAGGTTTTCTGGAATTAGTGATGTATCATATAGTGCAAACAACCTAAAAGCAGCAGTATAACACTAATTTGGATCCCCAATTAGTGCAGCAAGATTTAATAGAATCGCTCCTATTACACCCTGTTCTCCTTTAATAGTGTAGATGATGCCTCCCGATACTTTCCCTATACCTTGAATCATCTTTCCCTGAACTTGTAAATAATTTTTTCAGCACAAGGAAGTCATTCCTAGCGCTGTCCTTAGTGCCTGCTGATGTTTCTCCCTGCACTAAGCACACTGGAAAATGGCAGAATCCAAAATGGCTGAGGCTATTTATAGAGCGGTGACATCACAGGGGCTGGCTGCTGATTGGCTGCATGCATGGCATTGTGGGTGATCCCTCGTTCCCAGAGTTCTTAGCTCCATGTCCTAACACATGCAGCAGCCATTTTGGGAAAAAACGCAATTTGTTACCATGAAGCTTGAGGAAATTCAGAGCGAATCAATTTTTTTCTGAAATTTGGATCGAATTCCACTTCGTCAACTTCGATTCGCTCATGTCTAGTCTTAATACTTGGAAACAAGCGGTGAGATAACCTCTTTAATACTTCCCATAGATGGTCAGGTATTGGTTGAGTGTACTTTTCCAGAATGCCAGATACATTTTAAATATTTAGGGTTACGATATCAAAAGATATTTTAAGTACTATAAGGATTTGAATATCTTACAACTGTTAAGACAGTTTAGGCAGAAACCTAAGTTAAAATATCCCTTATCAATGACAGGGAAACTCTGTTCTGCAACACAAATTATTGAAAGGAGAATAATTAGCACTATTCCCAGGGTAGGTCATCAATATCAGATTGGCGGGGTCCGACTCCTGGCACCCTCGTCGATCAGCTGTTTGAAGAGAAGGCATCCAGATTCACTTCTATGGGACAGCTCTGTCCGTTCAAGTGAATACTACAGATGCCATACTTGTAATTACACCAACTCACCACTGCAATTGCTGCGGCAGGCATTAAACAAAACAGAGAAAGCAGCACTTATACCTTGTCATCAAACAGCTGATCAGGGGGGTGTCGAGTGTTGGACCCCAGATGATCTGATATAGATAACCTATCCTGAGGATAGGTAATCAATAATAAAAAGCAAACAACCCCTTTAAACCAATTTATCAGGAAACATGTAGGGGGCAGTACATCAGCGCCTTTGGTTAGCTGACTAGCGTTAGTGAAAGATATTGTGAGAACAATCCACATGCAGACAGTTACAGAGAGTCACAGACAAGCATAAGCAGGTGATAGTTTTAAATAGGTCTGAGGTTGAGTTTTTAAATTTAAAATAATAAACAATGATTTTATAATTTAGTTTATAGGATAAATATAAATTGGGTACTATCAGTCTCCGAGCTGCCAGTTATGCAATAGAAGGATATAATACCCTTTCTTATATGGGTATAAGTGGTGAATTGAACAGACACATTTTTAATGCGTCTGTCACAGAAGTGGCGGAAAACTTTTAATAAACACCAACTAAAAAAAAGATTTTTAGCCCAACATGAGTAAATCATAAAAATACTGCCCCCGTAAGTGTCCATGGCCTTTAAATTACATTATCTGAAGAATTCCAAAGAAAAATGAGGTATGAATATACCACACACACACGGCTCTGGTGGGGCAAATTGTACAAGGATGGGGCCTAGATAAAAATACTACCAGTCATGATATGCTAATGCATTAATGCTTGAATTGTGTTACACTGAATGGAAGCTTTGGAAAGTGGTAGTTTAAGAAATCATTTCACCATACTGGTTATATTATACTATGTGGAAATAAAAAAAAATGTTTTAATATAGGCTAACCTATAATTAGAGATGAGCGAATCAAAGCTGACGAAGTGGAATTTGAGGAAAAATTTGAATTCGTGGTAACGACTCGCATTTTTTCCTAAAATGGCTGCTGCACGTGTGAGGACATGGAGCTAAGAACTCTGGGAAAGCGGGATCAATCATAATGCCAGGCATGCAGCCAATTAACAACCAGCCAGCCCTGTGATGTCACAGCCCTATAAATAGCCTCAGCCATCTTGGATTCTGCCATTTCCCAATGTACTGTGCAGGGAGAGATGTCAGCAGGCGGTAAAGACAGTGCTAGAAAAAACGTAATTATTAAAAAAAAATGATTTACAAGTGCAGGGAAAGATTATTCAAGGTGTAGGGAAAAGATAGGGAGGAATTATTCCACTGCATTAATGTTTAACAGGGTTCAGTAGAGGAGGTTACAGCGTGGGTAATAGGAACAATCCTATTACACCTTGCTGCACTGACTGGGCACCCAAATTGCCATTATGCAGCTCTGCAATTCCAGCAAACCGTTCTTGTTATTGGGGGGCAAGTGCTGTTTAATACAGCCATTAATATGGTTTATTACAAGGAAATATTTCTATGTCTTATTTGACCTTGTGAGGTGCAGTTATATGTTCTAAACCAGTCATGCTCAACCTGCGGCCCTCCAGCTGTTGTAAAACTACAACTCCCACAATGCCTTGCTGTATGCTGATAGCTATAGACTGTTCGGGCATGCTGGGAGTTGTATTTTTGCAACAGCTGGAGTGGCCGCAGGTTGAGCATGCCTGTTCTAAACCATTATTGGCTTGTATTAGTGGGAAAAAGGGCTTATTTGCCGTTCAGTGGTGCAGTTATATTTTCTAAAGCCTTTTGTGGCATGTATTAGTGGAGAAAGAAAAAATATATTTGCCGTTTAGCGGTACAGTTATATGTTCTAAAGCCTTTTGTGGCATGTATTAGTGGAAAAAGAAAAAATATATTTTCCGTTCAGTGGTGCAGTTATATGTTATAAATAAAGATGACCGAATCGAAGCCGATGAAGTGGAATTCGAACCAAATTTCAGGAAAAAATTGATTTGCAAAGAATGCGAATATCCTTGCACTTTGTGGTAACAAATATTTTTTTTTCTAAAATGGCAGCTAAAATGGTGGCTACACGTGTGAGGACATGGGGCAAGGAACTCTGGGAAGGCGGGATGACCCATAATGCCATGCATGCAGCCAATCAGCAGCCAGCCCTGTGATGTTACATCCCTATAAATACGGCGGCCATCTTGGATTCAGACATTTCCCAGCGTTCTGAGTGCAGGGACAGACATGAGAAGACGCTAGGGACAACAATTGTAAAAACCTCATTGTGGAAAAAAAACATAAAAAAATTATTTATAAGTGCAGGGAAAGGATAGTGAGGAATCATTTCACAGCATCTTAGTGCAGGGAGTAATGTTAGAGATTATTTGGGGATTCAAATTGCCATTTTACAGCTCTGTAATTCCAGCAATATGTTCTTGGGGTGCAAGTGCTAAGTCGAAAAGCTTTTAGTGGCTTATATCTGTGGAAAAAGAAAAATATTTACACAGTTAACTTCTGCAGTTATATGTGGTGAAAGATTTTAGTGGTGTATTTCAGTACAAAAATAAAAATATATGCACAGTTCACTTTTGCAGCTACATGTGGCGAAAGCATTTAGTGACATATTTCTGTACAAAAAGAAAATTATATTCTCAGTTCACTTCTGCAGTTATATGTGGTGAAACCCTTTAGTGATATAACAAAACAACAACAAATACAGGTGCACTCTGTGGTCTCACTAAACCCTCAAACTGATTTTAAAATTGAGAGATTAGTCAACATGTCCTACGGTGTAGAACATGTCTAAGCCCGGGCACCACGTCAAGGTTTCTCAAGTAGCCCGGGACCTAACGCTCTCCTACCTGCGCCGTATGGGCGATACCAGGAGCCAGTGGGCAAATTACAGGAGCATGAGGCCGACTCACAAACAGCTCACCAGTTACCTCCAGCATGTAACCATGCTTGCAATGGGAGGAGGGAGGAGTCTGTGAGTCCCACTCAAGACTGACTGATATGGCCCAGGCCTCACAGGTGCACCTAAATGTGGCCTGTAGATGAAAACAGGCACATTTGAATTGGAGTTTATACACCTCCAGGAATCTATATATACAAACCAAAAAAGACAAGGTGGCATTAGCAGGAGGTGCTCAAACCCACATGCAGTCGTGCATATATATAGGGGAGCAAATCCTGCACTTGTGGCCCGTTGCTAATGGCGATTCCCAGCAAAATGCATACGGTGGAGGATGCCCGCGGCGAACCACAAGTACCACAATAGACATCTCACACAAGGTAACAAGTGCGGATGTAATAATCAATATAGCAATATAACAAAACAACAACAAATACAGGTGCACTCTGTGGTCTCACTAAACCCTCAAACTGATTTTAAAATTGAGAGATTAGTCAACATGTCCTACGGTGTAGAACATGTCTAAGCCCGGGCACCACGTCAAGGTTTCTCAAGTAGCCCGGGCAACTTGAGAAACCTTGACGTGGTGCCCGGGCTTAGACATGTTCTACACCGTAGGACATGTTGACTAATCTCTCAATTTTAAAATCAGTTTGAGGGTTTAGTGAGACCACAGAGTGCACCTGTATTTGTTGTTGTTTTGTTATATTGCTATATTGATTATTACATCCGCACTTGTTACCTTGTGTGAGATGTCTATTGTGGTACTTGTGGTTCGCCGTGGGCATCCTCCACCGTATGCATTTTGCTGGGGATCGCCATTAGCAACGGGCCACAAGTGCAGGATTTGCTCCCCTATATATATGCACGACTGCATGTGGGTTTGAGCACCTCCTGCTAATGCCACCTTGTCTTTTTTGGTTTGTATATATAGATTCCTGGAGGTGTATAAACTCCAATTCAAATGTGCCTGTTTTTCATCTACAGGCCACATTTAGGTGCACCTGTGAGGCCTGGGCCATATCAGTCAGTCTTGAGTGGGACTCACAGACTCCTCCCTCCTCCCATTGTAAGCATGGTTACATGCTGGAGGTAACTGGTGAGCTGTTTGTGAGTCGGCCTCATGCTCCTGTAATTTGCCCACTGGCTCCTGGTATCGCCCATACGGCGCAGGTAGGAGAGCGTTAGGTCCCGGGCTACTTGAGAAACCTTGACGTGGTGCCCGGGCTTAGACATGTTCTACACCGTAGGACATGTTGACTAATCTCTCAATTTTAAAATCAGTTTGAGGGTTTAGTGAGACCACAGAGTGCACCTGTATTTGTTGTTGTTTTGTTATATTGCTATATTGATTATTACATCCGCACTTGTTACCTTGTGTGAGATGTCTATTGTGGTACTTGTGGTTCGCCGCGGGCATCCTCCACCGTATGCATTTTGCTGGGGATCGCCATTAGCAACGGGCCACAAGTGCAGGATTTGCTCCCCTATATATATGCACGACTGCATGTGGGTTTGAGCACCTCCTGCTAATGCCACCTTGTCTTTTTTGGTTTGAAACCCTTTAGTGGCCTATTTCAGTACAAGAAGAAACATATATTCTCTGTTCACTTCTGCAGCTATTTGTGGTGAAAGCATTTAGTGGCGTATTTCAGTGCAAAAATAAAAATATATGCAATTCACTTCTGCAGCTACAGGTGGTGAAAGCATTTAGTGGCGCATTTCAGTAAAAAAAGAAAAAAATACTCTCAGTCCACTTCTGCAGTTATATGTGGTGAAAGCATTTAGTGGCCTATATCAGTACAAGAAGAAAAATATATTCTCTGTTCACTTCTGCAGCTATATGTGGAGAAAGCTTTTAGTGGTGTATTTCAGTACAAAAAATATATATATATATACACAGTTCACTTCTGCAGCTATATGTGGAGAAAGTGTTTAGTGGCGTATTTCAGTGCAAAAATATATATATGCGCAGTTCACTTCTGCAGCTATATGTGGTGAAAGCCTTCAGTGGCTTATTTCAGTACAAGAATTAAAATATATTCTCAGTTCACATCTTCAGCTACTGTATATGTGGTGAAAGCGTTTAGTGGCATATTTCAGTACAAAAATTAAAATATATATGCAATTCACTTCTGCAGCTTGTGAGGCAGTGACAGGCCTCATGGCTGTTAGGGGAGGTGTTTGTCAGGATTTTCCATATCTTCCCCATCAGTTGCCAGGCCTGAGGCAATACAATGTGCCACAATCACCTGAGAATAAAAGAAACCTTAGAGTGAAGGCACACAAACGTATTTTCTTTCCGCTTCCGTTCCTTTTTTTTTTTGCAGACTGTATGTGGAACCATTCACTGCAATGGGTCCGCAAAACAATGGAATGTGCATTCCGTTTCCATATTTCCGTAAAAAAGTAGCGTATGTCCCATTACTGTCCGCAAATCACGGTACGAGGCCCCATTCAAGTCAACTGGTACGCAAAAAATGCGAAACACACACGGAACACATCCGTATGTCATCCATATTTCATCCGTATTTTGCGGATCCATACTTTAGAAATGCTTTGCCCAGCCCATATTTTTCATGTGTTTGGTGATTAATAAGTTACTGTTTCCGTTTCCAATCTGCAAAAAACAGATCGCATACGGAAACCATACAGATATGTTTTGTGGAACAATGGAACGGAAGAGGACTTAAATCAGAGAAAAAAATCCTTAGATACGGAACAACGGATCCGTGAAAAACGGACCGCAAGACAACAACTGTTGTGTGCATGAGTCCTGAGAGAGGGTGGAGAGTGGAATCCTGAGAAGTGGGATCCTGGAGAGTGTGGAAGCAGAGTCTGGCAGAGGTTCTGTTTTGGGATCTGGGAGCCTTGTGTCTGGATCTTGCTCCCTGTTTGCGTGAAAACAGGTTGGTGCTGCTATGGTCAAGAACTCTTTGAGACAGAATTGCTGCATTGCGTGAATTACCACCATCACCACAAGGTGACTTTTTTCTTGTTTATGACTGCTGTTTTTGTCACTTGCCTAAAGTGTGAATAAAACACTGAACTGTTTGATCCAAAGAACTTGCTGTTGCCTCTATACTGCGTCCACTAATCCAGTCTACCAGAGCGAAACCCCACAATTGGAGGAGGATGGGGGCAAGACAACAGGTTGCTAGGAGCAATGAAAAGGCAAGGTGTTGCTGGGAGCAACGACAAGGCAGAAAGAGCAGGTGTTGCTGAAAACTGATGTGTGGTGGTTTAAAGGGCTGAATGCCCAAGTGAACGAGACTGACCGGTGAAAAAAAATTGGGTCAAAATGGTGACCTGGCTGAAAGATGGTCCGGTGTGGCAGAAAGTTCTCATACCGGAGGTGATGTCCTCTGTGAGGAGGGGTCCGGTGTGGCGGAAAACCAAGGCCACAGAGAAAGTAATGACGCAGCTGGTGCAGGAAACAAACTGCTTATTGAGAAAGCCAAGTGCTTTACTGGGAGAGGCTGCTCTGAACCTGGCTGAGAGTCAAGTGCCACAGGAAAGGATGGTGATGATATGTGCCGTTGCCAAGAGCAACCGTCAGCGAGAAAAGGAGGTGGAGAGTGTGGCTCTTAGGAATTCCTATGCTTCCGGCATGTGTGAGCAGAGTCCTAGAGAGGATGTGCGGAGGATCCACGAGGTGGTTGCTGGGGGCGACCAACCACAACAGCGTGCAGCTGTCCAGCAGTTATGGAGTGGAAAAAGTGTTTCATATTTTGCAGCTGGAGATCCCAAGGAAAAGTCTCCAGAGAGTGTGACTCCCTGTCTGGAAGGAGGATAGTCACAACATTTCTCATGGTAACCACTGCAGTAAGGAGTCTGCAGGTGATCGTGTAATGGAGGATCCTGGAGTATCCTCATCTCCCAGGACTGCCGAACCTATGACAACAATGGGTAAGATTGTTCAGAATTTGGCATGTATGGCAAGTAAAGTGACAGTGAGCCGGCGGCAGTTTCTACCTGCTGGGCCGGTAAGTGATACTGTATACTTTCCATTTTTGAAATCCACAATCAACTCTTTGGTTTTCATAACTTTTAGAATCAGATTATTAAGAAGACACCAGTCTGCCTGCTGCCCCTCCTCTCTCCTCTTTGACCTTTCTTCAGCTCCCTTAATCAACCCTACTAGTTTTAGGACTCATCCACATGGCCGTTGCCCCTCCATACGGCAGGTACGCATTACACAGGGCACCGGCCGTGTGCATTCCGCATCACGGATGAGGACCTATTAACTTGAATGGGTCGTCAAATCCGGAGATGCGGTGCGGAACGGAAGCACGAAACGGAATCCTACGGAAGCACTACAGAGAGCAAGTTTTATCTTTTTGCGGAACGGACGTATCGTGGACCCCATTTAAATTAATAGGGTCGCAATCCGCATGCGGCGGCCCCATGGCACGGAGGGGCAACGTTCGCGTGAACAAGCCGTTATTCACTGTATTCAGATCAAACATCACACCACAATAATTGGAAAAGAGTCTCCAGGAGTGGACTTAATATGCAACCCTGTGAAACCCCAATATTTAAAGTGATAGGTGCTAAATTAGAGTTACAGCACAAGTACCTGTCCTAACCACCTGTACCCTATCCCTTAAGAGGGATGCCCTGACCCCAAGCTCACTAAGTTTATTAATAAGTCTAGATGGAATAAATTAATTTAATGCAAAACTAAATTCCACAAAAAAAATGCGGGCATATGCACTCTCCAAATGTGTCAATACAACATGCACTGCCATGGAGATGGCATCATCAATAGATCTGTTCTGCTTATAGCATAGGAAAATAATAAGGGTCCAAAGTTGCCAACAAACAGAATTTCAAATATGGCAGAATTCATCTTTCAAACCATTTAGCAAATACAGGTGTCAAGGGCACAGCACGGAAGTCATTAAATTAACACCGCCACTGTCTTAGGCACTGGCAATCAATAGTCACAGCCTTAAAACAGGCCAGTGATGCCGCCTGAAAAATGTTGAAAAAGATTCTTGCCAATAGCCTGACACAATTCCCTAAAACCCACCTAAGTGCCCCATCTGGTCCTCGCCCTACATTCATTTACCCTGCTCAGGGCCCTATAAACATCCTCAGTAGAAAAAAAATAGGGATTGCTTCTCAGGATCCTCCTTTACCCTGAATACCTTCTCCTTCTTCCTATTGCATAAAAGCGATTTAACTCGTCCGGAGATGCATCTTGAATACCAACACTCTTCTTACTTGACTCAAATTTAGTAACTTATAACCTGGAATCCCTGATCACCAGAACCAAAGTGCTACTCAATCCACTGCCTATATGTATTTTATGCCCCTTCAATGCCTCTCTTCAAATTAGCCCTTGCCGCACTAATCTAAAAGCACTGTCCCTCTCCCCAAGCAACAGACGAACCTTGCCATTCATCCAGGGTTTCTGATTGGGCAAGATTTCAATCTTCCTATACAGCATCACACCTTTCACACAGCGGTTGATATAGTCCATAACCAAACCAGTGTAGACATCCACATCAGAATGGAAATCAACACTTGCTTGATCAGCCCAATCGGTATCCCAGAATTTGCCCTGTAACACTGCATCAGCATCCTTAAACCAGATCTTAATAGATCTAATTAATGGTCTCACCCTTTTAATCACTGACACATATATCTGGAACATTAATACAGATGGATGGTCTGACTGTACCAGGTGCAGTAGAACCACAGCCTTATAAGCATCAGCCATGCATGTCTACAGTCGTGGCCAAAAGTTTTGAGAATTACATAAATATTGGAAATTGGAAAAGTTGCTGCTTAAGTTTTTATTATAGCAATTTGCATATACTCCAGAATGTTATGAAGAGTGATCAGATGAATTGCATAGTCCTTCTTTGCCATGAAAATTAACTTAATCCCCCCAAAAACTTTCCACTGCATTTCATTGCTGTCATTAAAGGACCTGCTGAGATCATTTCAGTAATCGTCTTGTTAACTCAGGTGAGAATGTAGACGAGCACAAGGCTGGAGATCATTATGTCAGGCTGATTGGGTTAAAATGGCAGACTTGACCTGTTAAAAGGAGGGTGATGCTTGAAATCATTGTTCTTCCATTGTTAACCATGGTGACCTGCAAAGAAACGCATGCAGCCATCATTGCGTTGCATAAAATGGCTTCACAGGCAAGGATATTGTGGCTACTAAGATTGCACCTCAATCAACAATTTATAGGATCATCAAGAACTTCAAGGAAAGAGGTTCAATTCTTGTTAAGAAGGCTTCAGGGCGTCCAAGAAAGTCCAGCAAGCACCAGGATCGTCTCCTAAAGAGGATTCAGCTGCGGGATCGGATTGCCACCAGTGCAGAGCTTGCTCAGGAATGGCAGCAGGCAGGTGTGAGCGCATCTGCAAGCACAGTGAGGCGAAGACTTTTGGAAGATGATCTTCTGCAGAAAATATGGTGAATGGACTGCTGAGCACTGGGGCAAAGTCATATTCTTCGATGAAGCCTCTTTCCGATTTTTTGGGGCATCAGGAAAAAGGCTTGTCCGGAGAAGAAAAGGTGAGCGCTACCATCAGTCCTGTGTCATGCCAACAGTAAAGCATCCTGAGACCATTCATGTGTGGGGTTGCTTCTCATCCAAGGGAGTACGCTCACTCACAATTTTGCCCAAAAACACAGCAATGAATTAAGAATGGTACCAAAACACCCTCCAACAGCAACTTCTTCCAACAATCCAACAACAGTTTGGTGAAGAACAATGCATTTTCCAGCACGATGGAGCACCGTGCCATAAGGCAAAAGTGATAACTAAGTGGCTCGGGGGCCAAAACGTTGACATTTTGGGTCCATGGCCTGGAAACTCCCCAGATCTTAATCCCATTAAGAACTTGTGGTCGATCCTCAAGAGGCGGGTGGACAAACAAAAACCCACTAATTCTGACAAACTCCAAGAAGTGATTATGAAAGAATGGGTTGCTATCAGTCAGGAATTGGCCCAGAAGTTAATTGAGAGCATGCCCAGTCGAATTGCAGAGGTCCTGAAAAAGAAGGGCCAACACTGCAAATACTGACTCTGCATAAATGTCATGTTT
Source organism: Bufo gargarizans (assembly GCF_014858855.1). Taxonomy (NCBI): domain Eukaryota; kingdom Metazoa; phylum Chordata; class Amphibia; order Anura; family Bufonidae; genus Bufo; species Bufo gargarizans. Next base: position 301,000,063 of record NC_058084.1, on the reverse strand, counting down.
TGTCGATAAAAGCCTTTGAAACGTATGAAGTGCATGTAATTATATTTCACTACATCACAGAAACAACTGAAACAAAGATCTAAAAGCAGTTTAGCAGCAAACTTTGTGAAAACTAATATTTGTGTCATTCTCAAAACTTTTGGCCACGACTGTACACATGGTACAAAGTTATTTGCCCCCTAGTGTTATATAGCACATTGTGATTGAACTTTTCTTAAACTGCCATGGTTAAATTTTCCGGCTACTATAAGCACCATCTGGTTGTTTTGTCTGTAGTTGTGGCACAAAAATGTATTAACAACCACGATTATACATGTGAACTCCCATGGTAAATCTAGTGATGCAATCATCAAGTATAGCAAATAAACAAATTTAGCAAAAATTTATAAAATCACTCCCAGAATGGACATATGGGAAAAGGCTTTGATAAGAACTGTTTTATACAAAAACATTGTTTTGCATTTATGGGAAATTAAGATAATGGGGTGGGGGGATAGGAGATATTCCTGAATTATCAGGGTAGTTCAAGGTGACTCAACGGAGATAAAAGGCAGGTGGGTGCGGTTATTTTCCTTTCTAATTTTTAGTTTCCCAGCAAAGGGGGAAGGTTGGTTTGGAGGGATATACAGGAAGTCTGAGTGATATGGTTTATTAATAAATATATTTGGGATCTCTAAGACTATATGAAAATTACTTTTATAATGTTAACAATAATCTATTAAAAGGTTAAATGAATAGAGGTAGTTTGGTGTCATGGATTCCTAATGATCTCCTTGATCAATTGCTGCAATTGCATCTTCAGGTTCAACCTCTGAAGAAGTTATGGTCTTTTAGAAATGTGTACCTGTAAGTAGCCATGAAAACTGGTGGGACAATTGTTTTGTGCGTAGTTCAACTTCCCTAAGTAGGGGGTAGGAAGGCTGATGCAGTCTTTCAGATTGTGGAGACTAGTAACTAGGACCGGACTGATCATAGGGCAATTCTGGCAAATACCGGATTCTTGGTTGTGGACAGACAGGACAGCCTGCTATGCACCACTATTCCGAGAAGCAGTCCCTTTAACTATCTGTTGCCAGCTGATGCACTGGAACAGCACATGATGACATTCTGTCACTGAAGGAGAGACATTATGTGGAGGTCACAGGACATCTGGCTTTAGGCTTAAGAGTTCGGCATCCTAGCTGTCAGTCCTCTTTCTGCCGCAAGGCATAGATGGATGCTTGGGAGTCCACCTTTTCTGTGGCGCGGTGCACTCAGAGGCATTTCACTGTATGAGCGCGTGCTGCAGCCACGGCGATGACTGAGGATCTCACGCTTAGTCACTAGAGTGATATCCCTCTATCCACTTTAGTAACTGACTGAACATAAGGGAGCAGCAAGAGGTGAGCAGGAAGAGGTGGCAGAGTAATGCCACATTGGGTTAGAGTAATGGCACATGAGAGGGCATTGTGGGATTTTGGGTAGAGTGGTGACACATTAGGGGGCATAGCTGCATTTTGGGCAGAGTGGTGGTACATTGGGGCCAAAGTTGTGGGGTTCAGAGGGGCAGATTGGTGACACTTGGGGCAGAGAGACCGGTGGCATATTGGGGCAAAGTGAAGGCATATTGGGGACTGAGTGATGATATAGAGGGAACAGAGTGATGATGGCATAGCAGTTTGTTGAGGGCCTGGCCAATAGCAAATTCCTAGAGGCAGCAAGGATTGTTGTACTTTGCTATACAAGAAAAGGTCCTTGACTAAGGTTCCTAGACATAACTGCTTGGGGCCCCAGAAATGCCATCCACCAGTTCCTGCACTACATAGCCTATTAATATTACTGACTGTAGTAGGCGATGTATTGCAGTGAGTGATCTGTGCAGTAGCACTATTCTCCAGTTTTATTCACTGCTCTGTAACCTGTGCCCCGTTAGTCCAGCTACAGAATTTCCTCCAGGAGCAGCAACTGTCTATTTACATAGCAGCAGGCAGAAAGAGCAGGTCAGGAACCTTACCCTAGACCAGTGGTGGCAAACAGTTTAGAGTCTGAGTGCCCAAACTGCAACTCGAAACCCACTTATTTATAGCAAAGTACCAACACGGCAATTTTACCTGAATACTACAGTCCAATATAGTATATTTTCCATGCACTTTATCATTTAGCTCTAATAGCCTGCCTGCTTTCAATGCATTGCCTGTGCTGTTCATAACGTACCCTCCTCAGATGAATATTAGGAAAAGTCTAAGGCATATTGGTACACCATAGACCCATACTATAGGTTCACCACCACTGCACTAGGATCTCATTCCTGCCAGGTCTAGGTTGAACTCAAGCCTTCGGGGGTGAAAATGATGAAGGTTTCATTACCAGCCCTGTGCCTGCCTACAGACTTCACCCCCTCTTCCTGTCTGTCCAGACTGCTGACCCTCCCTCCTCCCTTCAAGGCTGTTTTAGAAAATGAATCCTACCATTCTCCAGGAAGTCTGTTAAAGAATAAATGTCTACTATATGCTTGTATGTGTACTCTCTCTCTCTGTAATATCCAAATTTCTCTGTCAGTCCGCCTGTATGTCTATCCATCCATCTGTGTAACTTGTAACTGGGGACCTGAATTCAAAATCATTTACAATATCCCCACCTATAATCCTTCATTTATTAACCAAATTTACTAACCAATATGCTCCCTGATTTGCTGTCAGGCTGCCTGAAAACCATTTTGTGCCAGTCTGCTGTCATGGAACCATGAACCAGACGTACAACAAGAGATAAGTGGAAATAAGAAGGCTCTATTGAAAGTCAAGCTGTAAGCAAAAGTCCAAACGGATGGCTAAACCGAAGCAGGGTCTTGCGTAGACAGAGGTCAGGAACCAGAAGGGTAGTCAGACGAAGCCTGGATCAGGAACCAGCAGGGTAGTCAGACGAAGCCAGGATCAGGAACCAACGGGGTAGTCAGACGAGGCCAGGATCAGGAACCAGAAGCAGCAGCAGTCTTAGAAGCATGTGAACACAGGAGGACCAAGCAAGGAACTGAAGCCACAGACCTCCTATATATATGAGCTAGGCATCCAGCTCTTCCCAGTGGGAAGGAGAAGCCGCAGGGTGGGAGGCTACAAGAAACCCAGAAACCAAGATGGCCGCCAGCACATGTCAAACGAAGGAGAACAGTGAGAAGGTAAGACCATGACAGTACCTCCCCCTCAAGGGCCCCTCCTCCGCGGAGTAAGGAACGGTTTCTGAGGGAAGCGTGCGTGGAAGGCTCGGAGCAAAGCAGGAGCATGGACATCTGCGGAGGGAACCCAGGAACGCTCCTCTGGACCATAACCACGCCAATGGACCAAAAACTGCAACCGACCGCGGACCAGGCGTGAGTCCAGGATATTGCTCACCTTATATTCCTCACGATTGCCCACTTGGACCGGACGGGGCCGAGGAACCAAAAACTGCAACCGACCGCGGACCAGGCGTGAGTCCAGGATATTGCTCACCTCATATTCCTCACGATTGCCCACTTGGACCGGACGGGGCCGAGGAACCGAGGAAGTGAAACGATTACACACCAATGGCTTCAACAGGGAGACATGAAACACGTTGGAGATCCGCATGCCAGGAGGAAGCGCAAGGGCATAGGCTGCGAAGCACTCGGAAGGGACCAACAAAGCGAGGCGCCAGCTTGGGAGTGGGCACTCGAAGGTTGAGGTTGCGGGTAGACAACCATACACGGTCTCCGACCTGGTAGGAAGGAGCGGGCGCTCGTCTGCGATCAGCCTGGAGTCTCTGGCGCTGCGCAGAGACCTCCTATATATATGAGCTAGGCATCCAGCTCCTCCCAGTGGGAAGGAGAAGCCGCAGGGTGGGAGGCTACAAGAAACCCAGAAACCAAGATGGCTGCCAGCACATGTCAAACGAAGGAGAACAGTGAGAAGGTAAGACCATGACATCTGCCAGCCGAGGCCCCTCTCGGGGTAATGTTCCTCTGTCTTCATGCTCTCTGCCCTGTTTCGCTAGTCTACGCATTATATATTTTTTTTTAGAGATTTGTCTGAAGCAAATAGCCCAAATTCCGATTCATTTAGAATCGATTTGCATATTGTATCTCTAGTCTTTATGAATTGCAGGTTACAGTTTAATATAATTCAGGTTATGTAGCAAATAGAGATGAGCGAATCGAATCCCACGAAGTGGAATTCGATTTGAATTTCAGGATAAATTCGATTTACCTAGAAGCCGAATTTCCTCGTGCTTCGTGTCAGCGAATCGATTTAACCTGAAATAGTATAAAAAAAAAAAAAAAATTAACTTAACTCCTCCATTTGCTCGTGACGGCCCGCCAGCCTCCATCATGCTCCAGCTGGCGTGTTGACGTAATCTTGGCCGCACAGGATTTCGCCCGAGATCTTCAATCTTCAAGCAAAATGGCGGCGGTCGGCCCATCGCAAGCCAATGGAGGTTATAAGTTTGATTTTGTAAATTTGAATTATTGTTAATTTTACACTAAGATGCCGCGATCATGTATGAACATGGCATCTGAGGGGTACAATGACAGGGGCTCCCTGTCATTGCACAAGCTACTTACAAAAAAATGCACTTCATGATGAAGTAAGTCATCACTAAGCAAATGTTTTTGTTAAATTCATCGAAGCAGCCAAATCGAATTTTCACTAAATTCGCTCATCTCTAGAAGTAAACATAGAATTCTACATTTGTACTCAAAAATGTATTTTTTTTTTTAAGGGTTACTGCTATTTTATAGATTTATGTTAGTAATTAACCCCCCAAGAGCTATCCTTACAAATCTACAATACCCGAAATACTAAATATTAAATACATTAATATAATATTTTCAGATTAGTAATTTTTGAGGTGTAGACCCAACAACAAAACGATGAAAAAGGCATAACAGGCATCGTATTGTAATGTATTAGTGTTGACTGTATTGATGTGAAACCCTGTGGTGATGCACAAAGGTTAACGCTGCACTTCAATTAACTAGCATGATTTATGACAAGAATCTCCAAGTCATTTTTCATGGTGGCAATGCTGCATCCATGCTGTTCTTCCACTGTATGTACTAGGCAATGACTGTGACTGGGGAAATACATGGTATTGCACCTTAAAATGAGTTTTCTACATGGTAGCGTACCATGTCACTTATGTAATAAAGCAGATGACAGCTAACTAAAATAATTATCCGCCCCATGATTTTCATGCAGTGTAACTTGTATACAATACACAGGTAAGCAATGATGGATATGCAGGAAGTATTTTAATTGTTGAGAAAGCATATATAAATATATAAAATCCAAGCATATATAAAGTATATACACCTTATCTTTAATAAAATAATAGATACTTTAAAATACAGTATGAAGCCCTGGTGTATTTGGTTATTAATCTTGGTTATGAAAAAAGAGAAGATCCGTACTAAAAACTCAGGTTATGTCAAATACAGGCAAATGCTACACAGTGGCTACATCAGATTGCTTCTTTAATAGACTCCAATGCATTAGCATTGGAGTCTATGAGAATTTCACTGTGTTCCTATGGAGCCCTGCCACAGTCTGGATCTCCATAGGAACTTATGTGTGGCAGCCTTGAATCATTCAGGAGAAGCCACCATTCAGCTCCCCCAATCCTTGCTAGGGGGGAGACGGTGCCCTGCTGGAAGAGTGCCCACATTTGGTAATGTCATGTGAGGGGTTAAATGTGTATGATTGATGTTATTGTTGACCGCACACATTAGCTCTGGGTGCTTACTGTTTAAAACTGCAGGCACCCAGTGGCTATGATAAAAAATAGTTACCATCCTGTAAACTTCAGGAAATATGGGGTCACATGCACTGCTGTAGCCAATGCCTGTTACTGGCACTGTTTCTCCTTTTGACGATGACACCAAGCTATGTAGTACTGTGCAGTCTATGGAAGAGATCCAAAAAATAGAAGCTGACTTGAACACTCTAAGTGATTGGGCAATTTGAGATTCAATGTCAATTTGAGATTTAATGTGGATAAATGTTAAGTTATGCATCTTGGTAGTAATAATCTTTGTGCATCATATGTCCTAGGGGAAGTATCACTGGGAAAGTTACTTGTAAAAAAGGATTTGGATGTACGTGTAGATCATAGCATGCAATACTCTGGTTTCCCTTCAGATCAAATAAATATTTTGCCTTTTAATAAATATTTCTGTGGAGAGGATCAATCATGAGTTTCATGGGATTTTTTGATGCCCGATGCTTGCTGGGCTTAAGAAAAAAAAAAAAAAAAACAGCATACAATGTCAATCAGCTTCCTCTAAGGAGAGTTCTACTGTCCTGTATTAAAAGAGGCATGGAACAGGAATGCAATAATGTCACTTGACAAAGCTTTAACGCGGCCTCATCTGCAACAAGTGTAGTGCTCTGGAGAAGCGGTACTGTGAAGTCTGCAGATTTGTGGACATGTGCCTCTGTTTTCCCTATGCAAAGTTATAAACTTCTTACTTTATTTCACTTGAAAGGGTTAACGTGCACTGTTTAATACTGTGCAACTGCATTTTATATGTATGCTGTGATATATATTCTGTTCATTTGCACTGTATTTGCAAGTCTCTTTGGAAAGGGTTAATTAATACTGAGAGACTTTTGGGACTTTAAATGAGAGGCTGGTAGTTTTTCACTGTTGCCAAAGGGTTTAAAGAAGAGCATGTTCTGGGTCTTCTTTAAAACCCTATGTAGAGGCTCTGCTCCCCCAGTTAAAAATACGCTACAGTATTTGGGGTTTGAGCATTTTTCACCCAGTAAAGCCACTTTACCACCAAAACCAGACAGACTGACCTTTTAAATGTTTTGTTTAGCCATGTAGTTATGTCTGGAAACTTGTTTTTGTGTGGGAAAAACTGCTGCGTCATTGCTATTGAGCATCATTGAAGCTCTAATGTAAGTCTATGATAAACAGAAAGTGTTACAATGTATCTGTTTGTGCTGAGCTTCTCCACTCCACCCCTCTCACTAGAAGGTTCCAGTCTAGCTAGAGATGGTATATAAGGAGAGCAGTCAGAGACCCTGGTGTACTGCAGTTAGGGAACAGTGCTTGGAGGGGGAGATGCATGCCAGCCTGCATGAGTGACCAGAAGAAGATGCTGAGATAGGGATGCTTAGCCGCCCACCATGGGTCACCAGCAATGTGATCAAGAGGCAACCCAGACTACTGAGCTACAGGCCGTGGGCCTTTTACCAGGGTGCCAGCCTTCTGAGAGAGAACGGGACAGCTAGTTTAGGCCTTTCCTCAGCATCAAACCTTTCATCTGCCAGGGAGGAGACTGGAGAAGCCAACTCTATGCCTCATTTGTATTATTTTGCACCTGGATTATTATTTTTTACCTCCAGTAAATAAGCACACTGGTTTACTGTAGACCCTGACTCTCTGGACTTATCTCCCATTGGGGTGCACAACACCTTACCATCCCTTCCGGAGAGCAGAAACACGTTGTGACACCTCAATGGTGTCCGGGGGACCCTGCGTAGAGTTGGGCCACCCCAAACCCGGCCACTGCACATGCAGTTCTCTTCTGGGCACTAGTTCATAGCAAGGATGCCCTGGAGCTGGAAAAAGTACAAAGAAGTGTGACTAAACTGATAAGGGGCATGGAAGGTCTTAGTCATGAGGAAAGATTAAAATAACTTGAGAAGAGGTTACAAAGGGGGGTATGATTAACATATATAAATATATAAATGGCCCATTTAAAAAATAGGATGAAAAGCTGTTCCATGTAAAATCCCTTCAAAAGACAATGGGGACCCAGCTGGAGAAGAAAATGTTCAAACTCCAAGGCTTCTTCATTATAATACCTGTGAATCTGTGGAATAGTCTTCCTCATGAGGTGGTCACTGCAGGTTTTAGAAAAACACTTAGATGTTTTTGCAAAACAGAATGACACTAACATTTACCATATTTTTCATTTTATAAGACGCACCTGAGGATTAGACGCACCCTAGGTTTTAGAGGAGGAAGATAAGAAAAATATATTTTTTATCAGACCTCCCATATCTGATCCTTGGATCAGACCCCCATATCAGGAACTCATATCAGACCTCCAAATCAGGAACTCAGATCAAAGCATTATATCAGGAACTCAGATCACGCCCACATATCAGGATATCAAATGATACACGCATATCAGGACATCATATTGGACCCCCATATCAGGAATTTAGATCAGACCCCATGTAAGGACATCAGATCAGACCCCCATCCCAGGAACTAAGATCAGACCCCCATGTCAGACCTCCATCAGACTTCCATGTCAGACCCTATCAGACCTCAGATCAGACCCCCATCAGACTTCCATGCCAGACCCCTGTATCAGACCTCAGATCACAGATAAAATAAATAAATTCACTTACCTCTCCTTCTCTGTTGCTCTTCTCCAGGTTCAGCGGTCTCTGCTACAGTCACACTCCCTTCTTCTCCAGCCCACACTGCATGCAGAATCAGGTCATAGTGCACAAATGATGTCCTGATGCTGTACACAGTCAGGACAGTGCAGCGCAGCCCCAAGGAAGAAGACCAGGGAGGGTGAGTACCAGTAGCTCTCACAGCACCTCACTCCCCGCACCTACTGCATAATAGTGAGTGCTTCCATAATGGAAGCGCTCATTAGTATTCGCTTTATATGATGCCCTGACATTTTGCGTATTGTAAACTGAAAAATACAGTATACAGTAGAGTTCAGGTTCCTCCTCTTCCTTTCTTTCACATACTCTACTAATTAGTTTAACTTTACTAATGTAAATTTGTAACTATGTTTGTATAGCAGCATCCTCTGATGATCCATACAATTCTGCTGGCTGGAGTAAACATTGTCTTAGGCTTGTAGCTTGGCTAAACCGCAGCTATCCTACTGTATAGGTAGGTCCTAAGCATACTTTTTTTTCTTCTCTTTTGACCTTTGTGATCAAGGAAGTTATTTATTTAACTGGGTATGAATGCTTAAATGCCATCAAGAGGGAAGCCACCCTATGTCTTTTGAACCTGATCAAATATTTTGCTAGTCTGTGCACTTTTGCTGCAGTACCTTGCTGGAAATTATTTTTATGGATTTTTTTTTTGCTAACATATGTCAGGGCAGTGTAGCAACCAGCTACAGTTATACTCTGCTCAGAAGCCCCAGGCAGATGGGCATTGCTCAGTCTAAAAGAGGTGCTACACTGCCCTGAAAATGAAGGCTTAGGTAAGTCCAAGAGAGGCGGTATATTAGTGTTAGGTACATTTGATCAAAAATGTGCGCAAAGAGCTTCTATTTTTCCATTTATAGTAGGTATAATACCACTTTAATTTAGAGTGATCACCATTTCTCAGCTCTATTTGTATGTGAAATGTTGTGCAGCCATTTTTTTATCAACTGTGTTTGCTTGATGGATAAGCACCTGTGACTATGTATATGAATGTGCTAGTCTAAATGTACTTGTACTATTAGGGCTGTTTCACACGAGCGGATGCCAGTGCGTCGCATCCGCTCCGTGAAAGACAGCCAAAACCCGATGCAGACTTCAGAGGCACGGAGCATTAACATGACTGATAATGCTCCGTGCCTCTCTGTGATCTCTTTACTACGAAATCACGGTGAGATAAAGTTGTCACTGTGATTTCGTAGTAAAGAGATCACAGAGAGGCACGGAGCATTATCAGTCATGTTAATGCTCCGTGCCTCTGAAGTCTGCATCGGGTTTTGGCTGTCTTTCACGGAGCGGATGCGACGCACGGCATCCGCTCGTGTGAAACAGCCCTTAGATATTTTTGTCATAATTGTTTCAGATGAGAATATATATGTTTGACATGGTCCTTGGAACTGGTACAATCTGAAAATGTGGTCCTAGAACCTGAAAAAAAAATGTGTTCACTGCTGCTCTAGAGAAGCAGGGATATCTGGTATGGAACCAAATTTAGGAGACAACTGGGGAAGAGGGTCTGTTTTGTGCCCTGGACTGGTAAATACAGTAGCAGCTGCTAAAAGTGACCAGAGAAAAAGAATAATGCAGAGTGTGAGAGCTGGGGAAAAGGCTGCAAGCTGAAGTCACATTACAGATCTAGATCACAACCTGTGTACCTGCCCCATAACAGCGGAGTGGATTACAATAAGCATGATATCAATACAAGCACTGGATTTAAAATCTGAGTGAGTAGAAAATGGCATTTATCATGTAGACAAAATTAATACAAGGCACTTACTAATTATTATTATTTATTATTAAAGCACAATTCCTTTCATAGCGCTGTACATATGAAAAGGGGTATACATACATAATACAGACAATTGCAGTAAGCATGAACGAGACGAGTTACAAACTGGTACAGAAGGAGATAGGGCCCTGCCCGTGAGGTCTTACAATCTAAATGACTGATGTGTTGTTGTTGTCCATATTGCTTTGTTTGCTGGCTTGATTCATTTTTCAGTTACATTTATGCACTGCTTGTTTCACCGCTGCAATCCAGCAGTGGTGAACTTGCTTGCACATTACAGGAAAAAGTGCTGACCTCTCTGGTGGCCACCTCGTATATCTGCATTCCAGTGGTAGTCATAACCCCTGGAAACATGCAGTGTATAATGTGGCGCAAAAATGAATCAAGCATGCAAAGGAGGCAGTATAGACAATCACAATACATTAGTAAGTGCCTTGTTTGAACTTTGCCTGAATGATAAATGCCAGTTACTGAAGACAACTCCTTAAGTTAAAAGGGCACCTGGTACTTATTGCTATCAGCTGTACAAAGTGGATCTTTTGCAATAAGCCACTTCAGTCTGTTTTCTCGTAACCAGGTGCAGGTTTTTCCCTTTTCCTAAAAAGTTGTATACTGAAGTGACCCTTGAAAGAACAGGGACCACCGCTGAGACCCAATCTAAGAAGAAGCACTTTGTAAGACAGATCAGCTGTGGTTTGGTGCTCACTTCATCAAATGTTTTAACATTTGAGAAATCTGATTTCATTAGCAATCCTTAAATCATATTACGTACATATCCTATAACCACGACTGTACCTGCACCATCTTTGGTGTTTCCTACCTTCCATTTTTTTGCTTTAACACTCCTTGTAGTGAGTGTTAAGAGGCTGCTGTTCTGCACACTAAGTAATGGGATCACTTGTTATCTTTTATTTTTGTTATTTAATTTTTCTTTCAATGTCTTTTGGAATATTAGCACCTTTTCTAATTGTTCAAGTTGGCCTCTGAAAATACTACTGCAGAGATGGGTATAGTCTGAAGAGAGGGCAAAACTTTTGGAAAGTTTCTGCCTGCAATCATGAACTCATTTCAGGATCTAGTCACAAGCTGCAATAAATATAGTGGTTTGCCAGGGTAACTTACCTAGTTTTGAGCCAGTTTATTGCATCTGTCATTTGGTCCTGAAAAGTGTTTACTGCTAGATTCCAGAGTCCTTGCTCTCTAGGCTTTTTGCTATTGTTTTCCAAAAAACTCAGTTATAAGAGGTGATGAAGGTTTATAGTGTAAAATCCCATAAATAAAGTAACCCATTTATCCTTAAAAAAAAAGGGCACCTGGTATAAGAACTGTTGAACTGTATACTATAGAAGAATATTTACTGCTGTGATTGTCCCTGACAACTTAATGCTATTTCTAGAGACTGTTCACATATAGAAGATGTCCAGGGTTATATGCTTGTGGTCCCTGTTACGTTATTTCTTGTATAATACCATTATTCAGTAAAGAAATGCAAATTGCACTTCCTTCTTAGTGTTGTTGTCGCCATCTACCTGCAACGTGTCATGCTTATTAAGTTGTTTGCTACTTTTAATTTCTGTGTTTCCATAATACATTTCCCTCTAAACTGAGTTTTTTTGCCTGCATGAAGCATTTTGTCTATAATAATAAAAATGGCTATAATAATAACCATGTCACGGTGCGGTGTGGGGGACTCCACACTGAACACCGATGGGAAGCAGGAGTTGACAGTAGGCCTGGATACCGGGATAAGGGAGCTGGGAACTTCCAATTGCAACCTTGATTTTAGCCCTGACTTCTAACCGTATGAGCGGACCCAGATGGTAGGAGGGCTCATACACAGGAACCTCGGACCCTGAGTCGCCCTGATGATCCCTGAAATTAAGGTCAGGAACTAGAGACGACCTGTTCCTCAAAAATCTGAATGCACAGGAGTCTCCACAGGCCTAGCAGCAAAGATTTGGGAAGTGTCACGGCCTCTGTTGTGTGAGCCGTGACACCGTTGACGTGCATGCTGTTGCCAGCGGCAATGTGTGTTTGTTGCAGCATATAGGTGCCTGCCCCTTTTATCCTGCTTCCCTTCCCTGTTTGGTGCTTGAGGGGTTAACTATCTGCCTGGTGGGGATCTAGGTGTGTCCTGGGTGTGGCCTCTTGGCTCTTTATATCCTGGTGTTGTGAGTAAGAGGTCAGTTGCACTCCAACCTTTGTGTTAGCTGGAGTGTTGCTCTTTTCCTGGATATACCATCTGTCCAGTGGGAGGGCCTCCTAGCTAGACATCGATGTCACCATGATACCTTTTCCCATCCTCACTTGTTGTATTGTTTGGTGTAGTTGGTGTTTTGGGTGTGTGTTTATGTCTTGTTTGGTGTTCCATGTCTGGTATGTTTGGTGTTGAATTCCAGCATGGTTGCTAGACATTTCCACTGTCTATCTGTAGTTCCTCTGGAAGGGGATCTCTGGGTTTCCCACAGGGGGAATTGCAAGTCGGTAAGCAGCTCTGCCTAGGGCCACCATGCTTCCTATCTGCATGGGGGTCTGGTGGTTGTTGTGGCCGTGGCAGGTAAGTGCATGTTGTTTCTAGGCTCTTACCTGCCGATCCAGTGGCTGTTCACTGGCTGTCCCTTTCCTTGTAGCTAGGTCAATGGAGAATCCTGTTCATCCGCTTCTGGGATGAACAGGTCATCTCCTGCTCCTAACTTCATTGCAGGGATCTTCAGGGCGACTCTGGGTCTGAGGTTCCTATGTATGAGCCCAACTACCATCTGGGTATGCTCATACGGTCAGGAGTCAGGGCCAGGATTAGGGCGGCATTAGGAGGTGACCTTCTCCCTTTTCATAGTTGTCCAGGACTAGCTGCTTCCCCGTTCTCCTACGTTATACGGTGGGGAGCAACAGTGAACAGCAACCAGATCGGCAGGTAAGAACCCAGTGATACAAAAACACACCAGAACAACAAGCACTTTCCTGCTGCAGCAACAGGGTGGAACACCAACAACAATAACTACCTGGACCCCCATGCAGACAGGATGCATGGCGGCACCAGGCAGAGCTTCTCACTGACTTGTAGTTCCCCCTCCGGGGAACCCAAGAACTCTCTTACCAAAGGCACAGACAGACACGGGAAATGTCTAGCAACAATGCTGGACTACAAACACCAAACGGACCAGACATGGAACACCAAACTAGACATAACAACACACCAAACAAAACAACAGATGAGGATGGGGAAAGGACATAGAAGCAAGGGAAAGAAATTGGAGAGACATTAATGTCTAACTAGGTGGCCCTCACACTGGACAGATGGAAAATACAGACAGGAGCAAAGCTCCATTACCAACCATGGCAGGAATACCACTGACCTCAGTCTCACAGCACCAGAATAAATAGAGCCAAGAGGGAACACCCAGAACACACCTAGATCCACACCTTAACCCCACACACACCAGACTGGGAAGGAACAAAGATAAAGGGAGCAGCGCACAAAAATGCATAAAAACACGTTGCCCCAGGCAACTGCATGCACAGCAGACGTATCATGGCAAACTACAACAAACTACACAGCTGTGACAAACTAATAGTATGATATGCAAATGCAATTTAACAAAATATGAATCTATAGTGTGTTCCAGTCATTACAGGGTCAACAATAAAATTATAATAGTCATGTGTTTGCTGTAATGCCTTGTGTACCTTTCAAAGCTCTAGGCTGCGCAATCTCTGTCTAACTCTCTACCCTGCTGTGAGTTGCTCCCTTGGATGATGTCATCATTGAATTGTGTTGTATAGCGTGCCTATTTGGCTAGTACTTCTCTAAGGAACTGTGCAATTTCATGGCTCATGCTGACTTATAGAATCACAACAGCTGTAGAGTCGCATGTGGTAGACCTGTTTTCACAAAGCATGCATTCTTATTTATTATATACACAACTTTATATTTACTTTGTATAGGTAACTTTAGATAGTTCATAGGCTTTGTATGCCAGAGGAGCTGCAGGCATCAATGCTTTCTCTGCACAATTACAATAGATCAGAATCAGGGGATGTCTCAGAGCTACTTGTTGCTAGAGAAAGCTGACATAATAGAGAACAGCGCAGACAGTGTTATATAAGCTTTCTGAGACCAGGGGTTCAATATTATTAAATTAGACCCATAAGAATAAATATGTCTGACAGGAAGATGTTGTCACACGTGTGCTGATTTTTCACCTGGCAGTCGATCATATTCTGTCTGTAGAGTATGTTATGGATGAGTTGCTGCCAATCAGTCTTTAAAAAAGTGCACTCACGGGGGCACTTCAATTTTACATCTGATGATCTTTGTCCGGGTGTGCGGCTTGTAAATCTGCAAGCCACACAGGTGACTAATTGGTCATCCATCTGATGTCTAGAATCTAAAATGTCTAAAATGTAGAGGTAAAGTTAGGGGAAAAAATCCACAAAAATTTTTTTTGCTCTTTGTATTCCTTGTATACAATTTTTTTGGGTAAACTAAAGAGTTCATTGATTACATAGAGACTAGTGCTGGTCGAGCACCAAAGTGCTCAGGTAGAACACCTCGGGATGCTCGGGTGCTCTACAGAGCACCCAAGCACAATGGAAGTCAATGGGAGAACCAGGCAACCTCTGCTCTGAAGAGGGGAGGTTGTCTGGTTCACAGGAAAAGGTCAGAAATTTATGGAAACACCACTGAAATGGTTCGGGAACAGCATGGGGAGGAAGTCTGGATGCACCTTGGATTCCCAAAACGCTGCTGGGAACCAGGGGCGTAGCTATAGGGAGTGCAGAGGTAGCAGTCGCTACTGGGCCCAGGAGGATGAGGGGGCCCAAAGACCCTTGTGCTGCATAAGAAGACACACAAAGTACTGAGGGAAGGGGGGCCCAAGCCTAACTCTTGCACCAGGGCCCATGAGACTTTAGCTACGCTCCTGCTGGGAACGATGTTGTCTGAGTAGTACTCAGTCAGTAGACTGACAATAATACACACAAAACCAAAGCTAAAATCGATTTTAGAGAAATAATTGTTAGGAAACATTCTTTCCTGTTTAGGCTACTTTCACATTAGCGTTCGATCGGATCCGTTCTGAACGGATCCGCTCATATTAATGCAGACGGTGGCTCCGTTCAGAACGGATCCGTCTGCATTATAACTTAGAAACATTTCTAAGTGTGAAAGTAGCCTGAGCGGATCCGTTCAGACTTTACATTGAAAGTCAATGGGGGACGGATCCGCTTGAAGATTGAGCCATATGGTGTCATCTTCAAGCGGATCCATCCCCATTGACTTACATTGTAAGTCGGAACGGATCCGCTCGCCTCCGCACGGCCAGACGGACACCAGAATGCTGCTTGCAGCGTTCAGGTGTCCGCTCACTGAGCGGAGCGGAGGCTGAGCGCTGGCAGGCGGATGCATTCTCAGTGGATCCGCCTCCTTACTTGTATATAAAGTGCAAATGCTGCCAAATAGGAAGGAAGAGGCACACGGATACAACCTGTATATAACATAAAGAAGGGCCTCATTCACATTGAGGTACAATTGTTCATGTAGTGGGACTCCTACCTACACTCATAAAGCCTATGCACTAAGTGAAAGGGCTGTCAAAAATTACAAAGAACCAGCACTACAAAACACCCTTTATTACACATAAAGGTAGGCATCCTACACACACTTGAAAAATTACGATTGATGGCCTGCTGGTGACCCTCAAAAACGATTGGAGCAAGGGCCTGCTGATCTGACCATCTAGAACATTAGGGGCGAGGGCCTGCTGCTGATGTGACCATCTAAAACATTAGGGGTGAGGGTGTGCTGCTAAGGCCTCTTTCACACTTGCGTTGTCCGGATCCGGCGTGTACTCCACTTGCCGGAATTACACGCCGGATCCGGAAAAACGCAAGTGTACTGAAAGCATTTGAAGACGGATCCGTCTTCAAAATGCTTTCAGTGTTACTATGGCAGCCAGGACGCTATTAAAGTCCTGGTTGCCATAGTAGTAGTGGGGAGCGGGGGAGCAGCATACTTACCATCCGTGCGGCTCCCGGGGCGCTCCAGAATGACGTCAGAGCGCCCCATGCGCATGGATGACGTGTCCATGCGATCACGTGATCCATGCGCTTGGGGCGCCCTGACGTCACTCTGGAGCGCCCCGGGAGCCGCACGGATGGTAAGTATGCTGCTCCCCGCTCCCCACTGCACTTTACCATGGCTGCCAGGACTTTAGCGTCCCGGCAGCCATGGTAACCATTCAGAAAAAGCTAAACGTCGCATCCGGCAATGCGCCGAAACGACGTTTAGCTTAAGGCCGGATCCGGATCAATGCCTTTCAATGGGCATTCATTCCGGATCCGGCCTTGCGGCAAGTGTTCCGGATTTTTGGCCGGAGCAAAAAGCGCAGCATGCTGCGCTATTTGCTGCGGCCAAAAAACGTTCCGTTCCGGAACGGAAGACATCCTGATGCATCCTGAAGGACGGACTGTCTATTCAGAATGCATTAGGAAAATCCTGATCAGTATTCTTCCGGCATAGAGCCCCGACGACGGAACTCTATGCCGGAAGACAATAACGCAGATGTGAAAGAGCCCTAAGCTGACCCTCTAAAACATTAGGAGCGAGTGCCTGCTGCTGATCTGACCATCTAAAACATTAGGGGTGAGGGTCTGCTGCTGAGCTAACCATATAAAAACATTAGGGGTGAGTGTCTGCTGCTGATCTGACCATCTAAAACATTAGAGGCGAGGGCTTGCTTGTGACCCTCAAAAAAATTATGAACAAGGGCCTGCTGATGACCCTCTAAAACATTATGGGAGAGGGCCTGCTGGTGACCATTTAAAACATTATGGGCAACAGCCTGCTGGTAACCCTCAAAAACATTATGGTTGAGGGCTAGAGATGGACTTGCAGTTCGCCCGGCGGTCGTTTCGCTGCCAACTTTGATCGTTCGCGCTTCGCCAACCGTTGAACATATGGCGATGTCGGCCGGCGCCATATTCTTTTACATTGTGAAGAACTTTGACCCATGACACATCCATCAGGTGGTACAGCACAGCCAACTGAGATGTTTCAGCACATGGACATACCCCCTACCTTATAAATAAACCCGATCTGATCACCATTTTATTTTCAGTCTTTTGCCAGTGTAGGGAGAGGTTACTGTGTGGAACAGGGACATACTGTTTGGGACACCAAACACTAGCTAATAGGGCCACAAAAGTCATTTTAAGGACTGGTATAGGAATGCTATCGATAGGTGTGACTTACTGAGGGGTGTATTATACTAATAATATACTTTCTAACATAAAAAAGTATATTATAGTGCATTTGTATTGTGCAGAAGTTGTGTGCGGTTCCGCTGTGATACTCCAGCTACACAGAGTGACAAACGCTTCTGGAACAAATATTTTCAACTGGTGTGATATATTAGTTGCCCCCCAAGAAAACTGATTGAAGCAGGGGTGTGATATACCAATAATATACTTTCTATATAGTGCATTTAGGAAGTGTAGCATTTGTTTGCGGTTCTGCTGCGATACTCCAGCGACACAGAGTGACAAATGCTATTGGAACAAATAATTTCTACTGCTGTGATGTACCAGTTACCGCCCAAAAAGCTGATTGAAGCAGGGGTTTTATATACCAATAATATACTTTCTATTTAGTGCAGCATTTGTTTACGGTTTTGAGTTACCGCAGCTAAAGAGAGTGACAAAAGCTATTGGAACAAATAATTACCAGTTGCCCCCCCAAAAAACTGATTGATGCAGGGGTGTTTTATACCAATAATATACTTTCTATATAGTGCATTTCGGTAGTGCAGAATTTGTATACGGTTTTGCTGCGTTAACGCAGCTACACAGAGTGACAAACTCTATTGGAACAAATAATTTCTACTGGTGTGATATACCAGTTGCCCCCCCAAAAAAGTGATTGAGGCAAGGGTGTTATATACCTTCTTCCACAAATACTGGTCTTCTATAGTTTTTTTTTTACAGGGTCATTTTGAAAATGACAGGCAGAGGAAGAGGCAGGCCATTCCACAGGGGTGGTAGGAGTCGGGCAGGTTCACCAGGCTTGAGACTAAGTGGGAAGTTGCAGAAGGTGCGTGTGGTTACGTCAAAGGACGAACCAGACTTGGTTGAGTGGCTCACTTAGCCTTCCGCTTCTGCACCCTCCTCATCCTCTCTATCTGCACCCTCTTCACTCTCTGCTGTGTGCACCCCCAAAGACACCACCACCACCATATCCCCTCCGCTCGAGTCAGAGGAATTATTTTCCCATCCATTACAAGACCTCACTGATGCACAGCCATTCTTGGCATCGGATCAGGAAGAGGAGTTATCAACGGTCGCCACCCAGCAGTCTGACGACAGTACCCAGATCAGCATAAGGTTAAACACTCAACTAGGGACGACCGCCTTAAGAAGGCACCTGGCCTTCCATCACCGAGCCCAGTGGGAGCAACACCGTCAGAACCCACAAAGCCACACTACCGGCCCGTCACGTCCTGCCTCTTCTCCTTCTACTCTCTCCTCCCATTTGTCCTCCACTCCACCTTCCACTGTGCCATCGTCGCGTTCATCTGGCAAAAAGCAGGCTTCCGTGGCCCAAATGTTTGAGCGTAAAAATATGATGACGCAGGATAACCCTCTTGCACAATGGCTGAGCCCTGGCTTGTCGTAATTGCTAGCCTGCCGACTACTGCCAAAAATTTGTGGCCATTGGCACACTGCAATGGAAGGTCCCCGGAAGGAAATATTTCTCCCAGAAGGGCCTCCCGGAGCTATATGGTCTTGTTCAGCGGCAAGTGAATGTATCTCTGGAACACAGTGTCGGTGCCAATATACATCCGACCACAGAAACGTGGTCTAGCAATCTTTTACTGTCCACTGGGTGAACCTTCTGACGGCCATCAATCATGCAACCTGTGGCACCCGTATTGCATGCAGGCCTGCCTCTTCTTCTTCTCCTCCTACTCCATCCTCTGTCTCCTCCTCGGCTGCCTCCTCCTTTTCCACTGCTACCGCCTCTTCTGCTAAGTCCCCCAAGCTCCCCAGAACCTATTCAACGTGCCAGGTGAGATGTTGCCATGCTGTGCTGTGGCTGTTGTGCAAGGACCCGTACTGGGTGGCAGCGTACTTAGACCCCAGGTACAACACAAAATGGCGGACATGTTATCAGCATTACAGAGGGCTGTCAGAATGCAGCACTTCCAGGCCTTGCTTCGAGAAATGCTGCATTATGCTTTTGCAGACGCTGGCAGAGGAATTTTCACTCATAGAGAAACAGTTGCGGGTACCAATCCACTTCTGATATGAGATCATTCTTGCAGCCAACCCATTGACAGACAGCCTCTGGATCCAGCCTAGACCGACAGGTGTCCGACTACATCGGGTTAACGGACGATGTGGACGCTCTGAGAAGTGAGGAACCCCTGGACTACTGAGTGGGCAGCTTTGACTAATATCTGCCACCACCCAGAACAAATAATGGTCCTTGTCTTAGGTAAACACAGAGGCATATAAGGCCTTTTCTGTCTACTGGGTGTGCAGGCTTGACCTGTGGCCAGAGCTGGCACAATTTGCCATAGAACTCTTGACTTGCCCGTCGTCCATTGTCCTGTCCGAAAGGACATTCAGCGCAGCATTGGGGATCGTGATTGATAAGCACACTCGCCTAGCTCACAACAGTGTAGACTACCTCACATTTCTAAAAATCAATGAGGCATGGATCTTGAAGGAATTTAACACATGTGACGTGTCAACCACGTTTAATTGAATTTCCTCATGACAGACCATAATTATCCACCACCACCCAGAATAAATAATGTTTCCTGTCTGCCTAATGTTTTGGGCCTCGGAGAAATTCAACACCTGTGACAACCACTTGTGTCAAATATTATCATTAGTTTTTTTCAATAGGGGGGATTTTGTTAGCCATGTTTTTAATCCAATTTTATATTTTTAGTTATTTTAAAAATCTGTATTGACCTGTATTTGTACTGGCCGTCAGTAAAATTGATTTCCATTGACCGTCTAATAGACCTCCAGCCATATAATCACTTGATCTTTTCTGTATGCTGAATGCATAATTTTGGGGGCTTGTAGTCCACTGGCCTGCTATAAAATTGCTATCCAATGACCGTGTAATCTTCCTCCATCTACATGCTTACTTGTAATTTTCTGTCCGCTGAATACATAATTTTTGGGGCCTGTAGTACAATGGCCTGCTGTAAAATTGATATCCAATGACTGTGTAATCTACCTCCAGCCATATACTTACTTGTTCTTTTCTGTACATTGAATGCATAAATATTGGGGCCTGTAGTCCACTGACCTGCTGTAAAATTGATATCCAATGACTGTGTAATCTACCTCCAGCCACATACTTACTTGTTCTTTTCTGTACGCTGAATGCATGATTTTTGGGGCTTATAGTCCACTGGCCTGCTGTAAAATTGATATTCTAAGACTGTGTAATCTACCTCCAGCCACATACTTGTTCTTTTCTGTACGCTAAGTGCATGATTTTGGGGGCTTGTAGTCCACTGGCCTGCTGTAAAATTGATATTCTAAGACTGTGTAATCTACCTCCAGCCACATACTTACTTGTTCTTTTCTGTACACTGAATGCATAATATTTTGGGCCTGTAGTACACTGGCCTGCTGTAAAATTGATATCCAATGACCGTGTAATCTACCTCCAGCCACAAACTTACTTGTTCTTTTCTGTCCGCTGAACGTATAATTTTTGGGGCTTGTAGTCCACTGGCTTGCTATAAAATTGATATCCAATGACCGTGTAATCTACCTACATCCACATGCTTACTTGTTATTTTCTGCCACTGAATACATAATTTTTGGTTTAGTAATTTCTGTAGTACAATGGCCTGCTGTAAAATTGATATCCATAATTTTTGGGGCCTGTAGTACACTGGCCTGCTGTAAAATTGATATCCAATGACCGTGTAATCTACCTCCAACCACATACTTGTTCTTTTCTGTCCGCTAAATGCATAATTATTGGGGCCTGTAGTCCACTGGCCTGCTGTAAAATTTATATCCAATGACCATTTAATCTACCTCCAGCCACATACTTACTTGTTCGGTGAATGAATAATTGTTGTGGCCTCGGAGGAATTCAATACAAGTGACGGCCACGTGTTATCGAATTTTAACTATTATTATTAGTTTTTTTTTCAAGAGGGTGGATTTCGTTAGCCATGTTTTTAATCCAGTTTTATATTTTTAGTTCTTTTAAACATATGTATTTGACCTGTATTTGTACTGGCCTGCAGTAAAATTGATATCCAATGACTGTGTAATATACCTCAGGCCACATAATCACTTGATCTTTTCTGTCCGATGAATGTTGGGTCCTGTAGTCTAGTGGCCTACAGTAAAATTCTTATCCATTGACCGCATAATGTACCTTGAGCCACATAATAAGAATTTATTTTATGACAGGTGAATGCCTAATTTTTAAGGCGCGTACTCCCATGGACTTAAAAAAAAATTATGCTCCAACAGGGCACATTTGAGAGAATTTCCCTTTGAGACGCATAAAAATGTCCCCTGATTAAGACACATATTTTTTGTTGGATTTTTTGGTCATTGATCCCCATCTAATATGTCACTGTCTATGTTGTGGGACTATTTGTGCACTTCTACTAAGTATTTGCTGGCTGAAAATATCAGCTGAAAGTTTTTCAGGTTTGCCTGCCATTAAAGTAAATGGGGCCTGCCGCACACTTGAGCGTCAGTTCATGACACATGTCCATCTTTGACACTCACTTGGATCACTGAGGATGCTGACACGGTCTGCTACAGTACGTATTACTTCACCATCTTCCATTGGCCAAAATGCGTACAAGGCGAGGGTCACGGGAATGGCAGCCTAACAAAGTCAGCCATGTGTGCCAGAGTCCCAACAGACAAGACTTCGTTGTCCTCATCAGGAGGACGACTCTCTATTTCCTCATCCTCTATCTCCTCTTCTACGCATCCACACTGAACAGATGGAATAAAACTTCTATGGGTACTACCCTTTGTAGCGGAGGAAACCGTACCCTGCTCCATCTCCTCCTCCTCATCATCATCCAATTTTCCGTTGAGAAGACGAACTGAGGGTGGTCTGGCTATCACCCTGTGTACTGTCTTCCCCCATTTCCACCTCTTCCACATGCAAAGCATCCACCTTAATTGTGAGCAGCGAGCGTTTCAGTAGACACAGGAGTGGGATGGTTACGCTGATAATAGCGTTATCACCGCTCACCATCTGTGTTGATTTCTCAAAGTTGCGTAAAACCTCACAGAGGTAAGACATCAATGCCCACTTGTCGCTTGTGAAGAGTGGAAGCTGACTGGAAAGGCGACAACCATGTTGCAGCTGGTATTCCACTACTGCCCTCTGCTGCTCCCAAAGCCTGGTCAACATGTGGAACGTCGAGTTCCAGCGCATGCTCATGTCACACAACAGTCAGTGAGCTGGTGATTGCAAGCCCTGCTGCAGTGTTGCCAGACCAGCGGAAGCTGTCAATGACTTGCGAAAATGGGCACACACTCGGCGCACCTTCACCAGTAGCTCAGCCAAATTGGGGTAGGTTTTGAGAAACCGCTGAACCTCTAGGTTGAACACGTGGGCTAGACATGGTATGTGTGTGAACTTGCCGAGCTCCAAAGCCGCCACCAACTTACGCCCATTATCAGACACAACCATACCTGGTTCTAGGTTAAGTGGCGAGAGCCACAGCTCAGTCTGGTCCCTTATCCCCTGCCACAGCTCTGTGGCGGTGTGCTGTTTGTCACCTAAGCAGATCGGTTTAAGCATGTCCTGTTGCCTCTTCCCCACTGCAGTGCTACACTGCTTGCAGCTACTGACTGATGGCTGACTGGTGCTACAAGATGATAATTCAGAGGTGGGAGTGGAGGAGGAGGCAGAGAAGGAGAAGGGGGTTTGCAGCAACTAATGTAGGTGGTGGTGGAAATCTTGAAGGAAGTAGGGCCCGCAATCCTTGGCATCAGCAGCACCTGTTGCATCCCAGGGTACGACTTGCTCCTGTCCTTCACAACATTCACCCAGTGTGCCGTCAGGGAAATCAGCACCCCTGGCCAAAAGCACTTGTCCATGTTCAGTCGATAAGTGGACCTTCCCAATAACTGCGTTGGTCAGGGCATGGGTGATGTTACGGGACACATGCTGGTGTAATGCTGGGACTGCACACCATGAAAAATATTGGCGGCCAGGGACAGAGTAACGCGGGAAGGTCACCGCCATCAGGCTGCGGAAAGCCTCAGTGTTTACAAGCCTAAATGGAAACATTTCCAGGGCCAGAAATTTGGAAAGATGCACATTTAGTGCTATGACCTGTGGGTGGGTGGCTAGGAATTTGCACTTTCGTTCAAAGGCCTGGAGTATAGACATCTGTACGCTGCGCTGGGGCACAGAAGTGGATGTGCTAGCTGATGGTGCTTGCGAAGGTCCAGGTGCATGGCATGAGGCATCCGGGCCTGCATCTTGGACAGGGGATTGGCCAGCATGTAACACAGGGGAAGAGGAGGTAGTGGTGTGACTCACAAACACTGATTGTGGACCCAGGTGTTTGGCCCACCTATTAGAGTGCTTTAATGCCATGTGGTGGATCATGCTGGGGGTGGTGAGGTTGCTAGTCTTCACGACCCTGCTCATTTTGGTACGGCACAGGTTGCAAATTACAATTCTTTTATCTTCCGCACTTTCCTTAAAAAAGCGCCAGACTGCGAAACACCTACCCCAAGGCAAGGGAGATTGCTGCAAGGGGGTGGTCTGGGGAAAAGTTGCGGCCCTGTTTGGTGTGGCCTGCTTTCTCCCTTTTGCCACCCAACTGCCTCTTCCAGCCTGTTGCGGTGCTGCGGATCTCTCCCCCTCTGTACTGGTGTCCTTGCTAAGCTTGCCACCTTCCCAGGTTAGGTCAGTGACTTCATTGTCCACCACCTCCTCTTCCACTTCCTCACTCTGGTTATCCTCTGGATTTGTTGACCTAAAAACAACCTCAGTTATTGACAACTGTGTCTCATCCTCATCATCAACCTCCTGAGACACTAATTGCGGTTGACTTATTGGCAACTGTGTTTCATCGTCATAATCCACCTCATCAAACACTAATTGTCGTTCCCCACCGTCATCTTCTTGTGACTGTGGATGCTCGAGAGTTTGGGAATCAGTGAACAATATCTCCTCATGTCCCTCTTCAAGCAGGCTTGTCTAGAGGTCCAAATCCAAGAATGGCGATGAAAAGAGGTACTCGGAATATCCAAGTGTGGAATCACTTGTTTGCCAACACTCTCCATGGTGGGAGGAAGAACTATCAGGGTGAGGATTCTGTTGACCAGACTGTCACGGATGAGCCGCGAGAATATTGAACTGTCCTCCCAATATTATCAATATTACTCTGCCTTATTAAACAGTAATTATTTCCCTAGGCCCCAGAACCTACAATTTGATTATTCAGAGCGTCTTCTTCTGTTGTACCCAGAGAACAACATAGTCCTTTTGTTCAAGTCAGTCAATAGATGCCTAGCAGATAACGCAATTACAGCTGGCTTCCTATGGTTGACAAAAGAACTTCTCTTCCTGAAGAGATATCACAGCTAGGTGTGAAGACGGCACCTGGGGGGAGCCGATTGGTGTCGCTGCTATCAGGGTCTGTAAGCTGGCTTGCTGCAGACAAGCCGGCACCAAGGTTTCCCAGACTGCAACATGAATCTGAGATATGATTTTTACCTTTTCAAGAGAGACCATGCATCTTACGGACGTAAAAATTACATCATCGTGTCACTCAGAATTCACTGGATGTTTACATAGGACAAACATAACTCTAAGATGTGCCCAGGTAAAGTTATGGTGTTACCCCATCATAGAACCAGTTATAATAGTAATATTTGGTATCCCTGAACTCCATATTTTGTAGGGAATGTGAATATGTGCTTGTTACTTGTGTACAGCGGAGACATCCCACGATATGGCACATGCCATATTTCAGAACTGACATTCACCTCAGGAATACAGCCGGCCCCAGCAGGCGGACTCTCAATTCCCCGCCTTGATTCTGAGACCCTTTATAACACATCTAGAATCTGCTAAAGGAGTTCTCCACTTTTAACAACACCTAAAGAGGGCCTCAGCCAGAGAACCTGTGGGCTGTAGGCATATTACACTGGACAAAGGCTTCTTGGACTTGACCCCTGCAACGGACTATTTCCCCAACGGACATCTTTTCTGCGGAAACTAAGTATTTTCTTTCTTTTCTCTCTTTTTGTTTATTGGACTATACTCTCCTTGATTATTGTGTTAATAATTACTGTGCATCGTGATAATTTGTATTGTATATAGATATATAATAAATGACCTCCAAGTCATTTCTCTAGCCATATGCCTGTTTTCAAACACTGCAAAAACTTACCCTAGCCTCTCCGAAGGGAAAGCTACTCGGTTGTGTTATCTAGATAGTGGGTTCCTTGCTCCCATAAATTGCAAGGTGGTGGCAGTTAAACTACCCTGTGTGTAGTTCCGGTCGCAGTTCGTCGCACGCTTACTTGCGGTCAATCGGAGGTCCACTCCCTGCGCTTTCAGCCTATCGACTGTACGGACTCAAGTTAGACTGTCGGTGTGCTGGAAGTGGCTGGGGGGGCCTGTTTGCGGATTGACCACTAGGGGCGCTGTGACGGTTTCATGACGTATTGTGGCCGCGGCGGTCGCAGTTCGTCACACAGACTCCTGGCTACTGAGACTGGATTTTGTGGAAGACAGGGTGCTGCATAACCGACTGGAAGAATTATCTGCTGCAATCCAACCGACCACCTGGTCGCACTGGCCTGACTTCGAGAATGTCGTGCACCGACGTGCAAACTGGGACATGAAGCTAGGTATCATGGTGGAGTGTATTTCTTGTGCTCTGGCAGCAGGCACAGTTTCACCATGCACAGGGCCACGGCCTCTGCGTGCACCATCAGCAGCATGGCCACTTATCTGTCCCTTACTGCTCACCTTGCGCATATTAAATGTTATGTATACTTGCAAGTATGTCACACGTACAGGAACGCAGGTTTTGTAAGTGTATGCTCAAATAAAGTACACAGAATATCACAGATATTTTTAGGATGTGCTGTCCGCAGCGTCTATGAAAAAATACACTGAAAGTCACAGATGCGCAAGTAATGTTGCTGTCACCAGCGGCTAATAAAAAATTACACTGAATGAATGTTACTGATATTTAGGATGCGCAAATGTTATACAGGAGGTATAGCGCAATTAATATCACTGTCACCAGTGTCTAATAAAAAATTACACTGAATTAATGTCACTGATATAGAGGATGCGCAAACGTTATACAGAAAGTATAGAGCAAGTAATGTTGCTGTCACCAGCGGCTAATAAAAAATTACACTGAATTAATGTCACTGATATTTAGGATGCGCAAATGTTATACAGGAGGTATAGCGCAATTAATATCGCTGTCACCAGTGTCTAATAAAAAATTACACTGAATTAATGTCACTGATATTTAGGATGCAGAAACTTTATACAGGAGGTTTAGCGCAAGTAATGTCTCTGTCACCACCAGATGCACAAACGTTATACAGGAGATGTAGTGATGGTAATGTCGCTGTAACAAGCGGCCAAACAATTGCGCTGAATGTCACAGATATTTAGGCTGCGCAAATGTAAAATGAAAGATGTAGCAGAGGTTGTGTCACTATCAGAAGCGGCACTAACAATTGCACGCAATTTAGGGCTAATAATATATATTGCAGCCAGATACAATTATAGTCCTTAAAAGGACTTTTGGGTCTCTAGCAAATTTTTACACAAAAATGTTACTATTTCACTCCCTACACTATCTGTCCCTTCTTCAGCACAGCTCTCCCTTACTAAGACTTAGCCGAACATGGCTACAGCATTACAGTAAGTGCCAGGACCTCCGCGTACAGTTATTGGCTGCGTAGCAGCTAAGAAACTTGAAAGGAGGGGACTTGAGCATCGCACTCGAGTACAAGCGGTGTTCGGCTGAACATCGCGATGTGCCGAGCATCGTGATACTCGAGTAAAATTAGTGTTCGGCAGAGCATGCTCGCCCAACACTAATAGACCAAAATCAAAGTGAGGAAAGAAGTCTTCCCGCAGCTTCTCGCAATAAACAAAGAGGTTTATTCTCGCTTCCTAATAAGAGAAACTGAATAAACAGGTGTTTAACTGCTTTGACTGAAAAGCAATATATCCAAACACACACAACAAAATTTACTTTGAAGTACCTGGAAAGCTCTAAGATACATTTGGATATTTCTGCTAATATTTATATACACCGTAATTTTCACTGCAATGTTCTAGATTTTGTAATACAGCACATTAATAATTTATTATTAATTCATTTCAGAACAACCATTATGAGTTGAAGTTATTGTAACGTGGATACCTAGAGATTGGTTTTGAAGTTCCAATAATGTTAAACCAAAATTAGAAAAAAAAGAATATAAAAAAAGAATTGATCACATAATCCTACCTGTACTTTGAAAAGGTCTTTACTGACAGTGACAGACATAAAAAAACTGATGGAATCCAGTGAATTGCCTTATATAGAGGACAGTAGCTTCTTCAGGATCCACACTATGTGCACACTAAGAATAAAATGCAGTCACTTTTGTCCGGTAAGGTTATCCTAGTACAGGTTAAAAGCAGTAATTACATGTGGTCCAGGTAGGTAGCAGTACAGCACAAGTAGTATAGTTAGAGAGAAGTACATATAGAGAGCGGTACAGTACATCTGAAACAGAGAGAAGTAATATAACCAGTATACGGTATAGTACAAGTATGGTATAAAACAGTAAAGTACATGTAGTCAGGCATGAGATTCAGCCAGTTCCCTCTAGTTCTCAGGGCAGCTGGTGATGTTCGCTTCCATTGCTTTGCGTGCCACTGATAGTTTAGCTCTTTTGTTCGGTGGTATGTGTGTGTAGTGCATACAGTATATGTTGTATTTATGTATGTGTACCATGTATATAGTGTATTTATGTGTACGTGTGTTGCATATATATGGAGTATGTATATGTAACCATGTGTTATGGTGTATGTATATGTAAACGTATATGTGTGATGCCGTGTGTCCGTCGTTGAGTAGGGAACATTTTGTTAAAAATTTCAATCCCACCCCTGCCTGTAGTATGGTTAGGTGGTAGCTAGGGATGAGCGAACCCGAACTGTATAGTTTGGGTTCGTACCGAATTTTGGGGTGTCCGTGACACGGACCCGAACCCGGACATTTTTGTAAAAGTCCGGGTTCGGGTTCGGTGTTCGTCGCTTTCTTGGCGCTTTTTGAAAGGCTGCAAAGCAGCCAATCAAAAGCGTCATACTACTTGCCTCAAGAGGCCGTCACAGCCATGCCTACTATTGGCATGGCTGTGATTGGCCAGTGCAGCATGTGACCCAGCCTCTATTTAAGCTGGAGTCACATAGCGCCGCCCGTCACTCTGCTCTGATCAGTATAGGGAGAGGTTGCAGCTGCGACGTTAGGGCGAGATTAGGCAGTGATTAACTCCTCCAAAAGACTTCATTCAGAGATCGATCTGCAGCTGTGGATGATTGAACTGCTGCTATTGAACTGCTCACTGTTTTTAGGCTGCCCAGAGCGCTTTTCAGTCACTTTTTTCTGGGGTGATCGGCGGCCATTTTGTGTCTTGTGGTGCGCCAGCACAAGCTGCCACCAAGTGCATTTAACCCTCATTGGTGTGGTTGTTTTTTGGCTAAATCCTACATCAGGGTCAAGCTGTCACGCCAAGTGCATTTAACCATCAATAGTCTGGTTATTTTTTGGCCATATACTACATCAGGGGCAAGCTGTCACCAAGTGCATTTAACCCTCAATAGTGTGGTTGTTTTTTGGGCTAAATCCTACATCAGGGTCAAGCTGTCACACCAAGTGCATTTAACCATCAATAGTCTGGTTATTTTTTGGCCATATACTACATCAGGGGCAAGCTGTCACCAAGTGCATTTAACCCTCAATGGTGTGGTTGTTTTTTGGCTAAATCCTACATCAGGGTCAAGCTGTCACACCAAGTGCATTTAACCAGCAATAGTGTGGTTATTTTTTGGCCATATACAACATCAGGGGCAAGCTGTCACCAAGTGCATTTAACCCTCAATGGTGTGGTTGTTTTTTTGGCTAAATCCTACATCAGGGTCAAGCTGTCACACCAAGTGCATTTAACCGTCAATAGTCTGGTTATTTTTTGGCCATATACTACATCAGGGGCAAGCTGTCACCAAGTGCATTTAACCCTCAATGGTGTGGTTGTTTTTTGGCTAAATCCTACATCAGGGTCAAGCTGTCACACCAAGTGCATTTAACCATCAATAGTCTGGTTATTTTTTGGCCATATACTAGATCAGGGGCAAGCTGTCACCAAGTTCATTTAACCCTCAATGGTGTGGTTGTTTTTTGGCTAAATCCTACATCAGGGTCAAGCTATCACACCAAGTGCATTTAACCAGCAATAGTGTGGTTATTTTTTGGCCATATACTACATCAGGGGCACGCTGTCACCAAGTGAATTTAACCCTCAATGGTGTGGTTGTTTTTTGGCTAAATCCTACATCAGGGTCAAGCTGTCACACCAAGTGCATTTAACCAGCAATAGTGTGGTTATTTTTTGGCCATATACTACATCAGGGGCAAGCTGTCACACCAAGTGCATTTAACCATCAATAGTCTGGTTCTTTTTTGGCAATATACTACATCAGGGGCAAGCTGTCACCAAGTAAATTTAACCCTCAATAGTGTGGTTGGTCAAGCTGTCACACCAAGTGCATTTAACCATCAATAGTGTGGTTATTTTTTGGCCATATCCCAGTCTAATTCTGTCAGTAAACGTATACCTGTCACCCAGTGCCTAAATAATAGGCCTCAAATTTATAGTCAGCTAAATCTGTGGTTATTGCTGTGGCTGGTCAAGTTATTTAGTGTCCGTCAAAGCACAGTTTTTGTTCTGGGTTGAAATACAATTCCCAATTTAGCAATTTCCTAATTTAGTGGTTTCTGCTGTATCAGAGCTACTTTAAATCTATCCCTAAAAGGGTATATAAGATTCAAGGTGCACATAGGGTCATTCTGAATAACTTCACACACACGCTACTGTGCATTTCCAAGTCTAATTCTGTCAGTAAACCTATACCTGTCACCCAGCGCCTAAATAATAGGCCTCAAATTTATATCCAGCTAAATCTGTCGTTACTGCTGGGGCTGGTCAAGTTATTTAGTGTCGGTCAAAGCACAGTTTTTGTTCTGGGTTGAAATACAATTCCCAATTTAGCAATTCTCTAAATTAGTGGTTTCTGCTGTATCAGGCCTACTTTAAATTTATCCCTAAAAGGGTATATTAGATTCAAGGTGCAGATAGGGTCATTCTCAATAACTTCACAAACACGCTACTGTGCATTTCCAAGTCTAATTCTGTCAGTAAACCTATACCTGTCACCCAGCGCCTAAATACTAGGCCTCAAATTTATATTCAGCTAAATCTGTCGTTACTGCTGTGGCTGGTCAAGTTATTTAGTGTCCGTCAAAGCACAGTTTTTGTTCTGGGTTGAAAAACAATCCCATTTTAGCAATTTCCTAATTTAGTGGTTTCTGCTGTATCAGAGCTACTTTAAATCTATCCCTAAAAGGGTATTTAAGATTCAAGGTGCACATAGGGTCATTCTGAATAACTTCACACACACGCTACTGTGCATTTCCAAGTCTAATTCTGTCTGTAAACGTATACCTGTCACCCAGCGCCTAAATAATTGGCCTCAAATTTATATTCAGCTAAATCTGTCGTTACTGCTGTGGCTGGTCAAGTTATTTAGTGCCCGTCAAAGCACAGTTTTTGTTCTGGGTTGAAAAACAATTCCCAATTTAGCAATTTCCTAATTTAGTGGTTTCTGCTGTATCAGAGCTACTTTAAATCTATCCCTAAAAGGGCATTTAAGATTCAAGGTGCAAATAGGGTCATTCTGAATAACTTCACACACACGCTACTGTGCATTTCCAAGTCTAATTCTGTCTGTAAACGTATACCTGTCATCCAGCGCCTAAATAATCGGCCTCAAATTTATAGTCAGCTAAATCTGTGGTTACTGCTGTGCCTGTATTAGTGTAATACGGTACCTAAATAGATAGCCAGATAGTGTTAGGTGTCTTTAAAAAAAGGCCTGAATTTGAATTCAATACATTGGGCCAAATAATATTTTTGTTGTTGTGGTGAACGATAACAATGAGGAAAATATCTAGTAAAGGACGCGGACGCGGACATGGTCGTGGTGGTGTTAGTGGACCCTCTGGTGCTGGGAGAGGACGTGGCCGTTCTGCCACAGCCACACGTCCTAGTGTACCAACTACCTCAGGTCCCAGCAGCCGCCATAATTTACAGCGATATTTGGTGGGGCCCAATGCCGTTCTAAGGATGGTAAGGCCTGAGCAGGTACAGGCATTAGTCAATTGGGTGGCCGACAGTAGATCCAGCACGTTTACATTATCTCCCACCCAGTCTTATGCAGAAAGCGCACAGATGGCGCCTGAAAACCAAGCCCATCAGTCTGTCACATCACCCCCATACATACCAGGGAAACTGTCTGAGCCTCAAGTTATGCAGCAGTCTCTTATGCTGTTTGAAGACTCCGCTGGCAGGGTTTCCCAAGGGCATCCACCTAGCCCTTCCCCAGCGGTGGAAGACATAGAATGCACTGACGCACAACCACTTATGTTTCCTGATGATGAGGACATGGGAATACCACCTCAGCATGTCTCTGATGATGACGAAACACAGGTGCCAACTGCTGCGTCTTTCTGCAGTGTGCAGGAGGTCAGGGATCAAGACTGGGTGGAAGACGATGCAGGGGACGATGAGGTCCTAGACCCCACATGGAATGAAGGTCGTGCCACTGACTTTCACAGTTCGGAGGAAGAGGCAGTGGTGAGATCGAGCCAACAGCGTAGCAAAAGAGGGAGCAGTGGGCAAAAGCAGAACACCCGCCGCCAAGAGACTCCGCCTGCTACTGACCGCCGCCATCTGGGACCGAGCACCCCAAAGGCAGCTTCAAGGAGTTCCCTGGCATGGCACTTCTTCAAACAATGTGCTGACGACAAGACCCGAGTGGTTTGCACGCTGTGCCATCAGAGCCTGAAGCGAAGCATTAACGTTCTGAACCTTAGCACAACCTGCATGACCAGGCACCTGCATGCAAAGCATGAACTGCAGTGGAGTAAACACCTTAAAAACAAGGAAGTCACTCAGGCTCCCCCTGCTACCTCTTCTGCTGCTGCCGCCTCGGTCTCTTCTGCTGCTGCCGCCTCGGCCTCTTCTGCTGCTGCCGCCTCGGCCTCTTCCTCCACCTCTGGAGGAACGTTGGCACCTGCCACCCAGAAAACAGGGGATGTACCACCAACACCACCACCTCCGTCACCAAGCATCTCAACCATGTCACACGGCAGCATTCAGCTCTCCATCTCACAAACATTTGAGAGAAAGCGTAAATTCCCACCTAGCCACCCTCGATCCCTGGCCCTGAATGCCAGCATTTCTAAACAACTGGCCTATGAAATGCTGTCATTTAGGCTGGTGGACACAGACAGCTTCAAACAGCTCATGTCGCTTGCTGTCCCACAGTATGTTGTTCCTAGCCGGCACTACTTCTCCAAGAGAGCCGTGCCTTCCCTGCACAACCAAGTATCCGATAAAATCAAGTGTGCACTGCGCAACGCCATCTGTGGCAAGGTCCACCTAACCACAGATACGTGGACCAGTAAGCACGGCCAGGGACGCTATATCTCCCTAACTGCACACTGGGTAAATGTAGTGGCAGCTGGGCCCCAGGCGGAGAGCTGTTTGGCGCACGTCCTTCCGCCGCCAAGGATCGCAGGGCAACATTCTTTGCCTCCTGTTGCCACCTCCTCCTACTCAGCTTCCTCCTCCTCTTCTTCCACCTGCTCATCCAGTCAGCCACACACCTTCACCACCAACTTCAGCACAGCCCGGGGTAAACGTCAGCAGGCCATTCTGAAACTCATATGTTTGGGGGACAGGCCCCACACCGCACAGGAGTTGTGGCGGGGTATAGAACAACAGACCGACGAGTGGTTGCTGCCGGTGAGCCTCAAGCCCGGCCTGGTGGTGTGCGATAATGGGCGAAATCTCGTTGCAGCTCTGGGACTAGCCGGTTTGACGCACATCCCTTGTTTGGCGCATGTGATGAATTTGGTGGTGCAGAAGTTCATTCACAACTACCCCGACATGTCAAAGCTGTTGCATAAAGTGCGAGCCGTCTGTTCGCGCTTCCGACGCTCACATCCTGCCGCTGCTCGCCTGTCTGCGCTACAGCGTAACTTCGGCCTTCCCGCTCACCGCCTCATATGCGACGTGCCCACCAGGTGGAACTCCACCTTGCACATGCTGGACAGACTGTGCGAGCAGCAGCAGGCCATAGTGGAGTTTCAGCTGCAGCACGCACGGGTCAGTCGCACTACGGAACAGCACCACTTCACCACCAATGAATGGGCCTCCATGCGAGACCTGTGTGCCCTGTTGCGCTGTTTAGAGTACTCCACCAACATGGCCAGTGGCGATGACGCCGTTATCAGCGTTACAATACTACTTCTATGTCTCCGTGAGAAAACACTTAGGGCGATGATGGAAGAGGAGGTGGCCCAGGAGGAGGAGGAGGAGGAGGAAGAGGGCTCATTTTTAGCACTTTCAGGCCAGTCTCTTAGAAGTGACTCAGAGGGAGTTTTTTTGCAACAGCAGAGGCCAGGTACAAATGTGGCCTGCCAGGGCCCACTACTGGAGGACGAGGAGGACGAGGATGAGGAGGAGGTGGAGGAGGATGAGGATGAAGCATGGTCACAGCGGGGTGGCACCCAACGCAGCTTGGGCCCATCACTGGTGCGTGGCTGGAGGGAAAGGCAGGACGATGACGATACGCCTCCCACAGAGGACAGCTTGTCCTTACCCCTGGGCAGCCTGGCACACATGTTCGACTACATGCTGCAGTGCCTGCGCAACGACAGCAGAGTTGCCCACATTTTAACGTGTGCGGACTACTGGGTTGCCACCCTGCTGGATCCACGCTACAAAGACAATGTGCCCACCTTACTTCCTGCACTGCAGCGTGATAGGAAGATGCGCGAGTACAAGCGCACGTTGGTAGACGCGCTACTGAGAGCATTCCCAAATGTCACAGGGGAACAAGTGGAAGCCCAAGGCCAAGGCAGAGGAGGAGCAAGAGGTCGCCAAGGCAGCTGTGTCACGGCCAGCTCCTCTGAGGGCAGGGTTAGCATGGCAGAGATGTGGAAAAGTTTTGTCAACACGCCACAGCTAACTGCACCACCACCTGATACGCAACGTGTTAGCAGGAGGCAACATTTCACTAACATGGTGGAACAGTACGTGTGCACACCCCTCCACGTACTGACTGATGGTTCGGCCCCATTCAACTTCTGGGTCTCTAAATTGTCCACGTGGCCAGAGTTAGCCTTTTATGCCTTGGAGGGGCTGGCCTGCCCGGTGGCCAGCGTTTTGTCTGAACGTGTATTCAGCACGGCAGGGGGTGTCATTACAGACAAACGCAGCCGCCTGTCTACAGCCAATGTGGACAAGCTGACGTTCATAAAATTGAACCAGGCATGGATCCCACAAGACCTGTCCATCCCTTGTGCAGATTAGACATTAACTACCTCTCCTTAACCATATATTATTGTACTCCAGGGCACTTCCTCATTCAATCCTATTTTTATTTTCATTTTACCATTATATTGCGAGGCTACCCAAAGTTGAATGAACCTCTCCTCTGTCTGGGTGCCGGGGCCTAAATATATGCCAATGGACTGTTCCAATGTTGGGTGACGTGAAGCCTAATTCTCTGCTATGACATGCAGACTGATTCTCTGCTGACATGAAGCCAGATTCTCTGTTACTGGACCTCTCTCCTCTGCCTGGGTGCGTGGCCCTAAATATATGACAATGGACTGTTACAGTGGTGGCTGACGTGAAGCCTGATTCTCTGCTATGACATGCAGACTGATTCTCTGCTGACATGAAGCCAGATTCTCTGTTACGGGACCTCTCTCCTCTGCCTGGGTGCCTGGGCCTAAATATATGACAATGGACTGTTACAGTGGTGGCTGACGTGAAGCCTGATTCTCTGCTATGACATGCAGACTGATTCTCTGCTGACATGAAGCCAGATTCTCTGTTAAGGGACCTCTCTCCTCTGCCTGGGCCTAAATATATGACAATGGACTGTTACAGTGGTGGCTGACGTGAAGCCTGATTCTCTGCTATGACATGCAGACTGATTCTCTGCTGACACGAAGCCAGATTGTCACGAGGGTGTCAAGAGCCACGTCTGACTCCGTTATACCCGGGGTCAGGAAGTCGCAGCGGGTGGCTGCGCGCTCTATGTCTAAAGATCACGGTGTTTCTTAGTGTTTGTTTTCTGTGTTTGCCTTACTATCCTTTTTGTCTCACTCAGGGATCCGTAGCTTCTCCTCCTCAGCTGTTTCTTGTCTGCCACTCCCAAACTCCTTATATTCTCCTCTCACACTTCTCTTGTTGCCAGTTATAGAGCTTCCTGCCTGGACATCTATGCTGACCCACTGGAGCTGAGAATCTGGTTGTTGTTCCAGAGTGCTACCCTCCGGATCCCGGTTGGGCTTTTGTTGTCTCCTGTTGTTGCCCACCTGGGATTATATGTTTAGTTTGTATTGTCTGTCCTCCCCTTGGTGTTTTCCTCTAGAGCTAGTGGTGCGGACTAGTGTTCCCACCGCCCTGTTCACTATCTAGGGCTCATCCTAGGGAAAGCCAGGGTTTTAGGCACGTGATCGGCGTACGGGTGAGGAACCCGTCTAGGGACGACAGGGCAGCCAGGTGCCAGACGCAAGGTGAGTCAGGGGTCACCACCTTCCCTCTCACTAGGGCAGGGCCTCCCCCTTTTCCTCCCTCCGTGTCACGTATGTGACAGTTACGCCGATCGTGATATTATAACTGGCCCTTATTTTTTGAGAAAAAAAATAAATAAAAAATATATATATTTAATTTTTTTTTTCTCTACTTAGAATCCAATATGGATCCTATTGCTGCTTTGGCAAAACAGCTTCAAGGCCTGTCTTTGGAGGTGGCAGGATTGAAGGCGTCTGTCCTCCAACAGCAGCAGCAAATGCAGCAGACTGTAAGCCCAGCGGTTGCTATGGGTAACCAGGTTGTTACAGAACCCAAGGTTGTTCTTCCTGACAGATTCTCTGGGGGAAGGGACAAATTTGTGTTGTTCTGTGAGGCCTGCAAATTATATTTTAAGCTGCGCCCTTACTCCTCAGGTAATGAAGAACAGCGGGTGGGGATTGTTATTTCCCTGCTTCAGGGGGACCCGCAATCCTGGGCGTTCTCGTTACCCCCTGGTTCCCAGGCTCTCCGGTCAGTGGAGGGATTTTTTGGGGCTTTGGGTCTCATATATGATGACCCTGACCGTGTGGCCCTGGCTGAGTCGAAATTACGGAGACTCCTACAGGGAGATCGGCCAGCAGAGGAATATTGCTCAGAGTTCCGCAGGTGGGCTACGGATACTCAGTGGAACGACCCGGCTCTCAGGAGTCAGTTCTGCTCTGGGTTATCTGAAAGGGTTAAGGATGCGCTGGCGCTGTATGAGACCCCCCTTTCCCTTGATGCTGTTATGTCCCTCTCTATCAGGATAGATAGACGTCTTAGGGAGAGATCGAAAATTCCTGAGCAATCGGTAACCTCTCCCAAGCAGCAGTTAGTCTGTACGGACTTGGATGAGCCTATGCAGCTAGGAGGAACTTCTCGTCAGGTCCGTCCTCCTGAGGTTCGCCGTAGGTGGGGGGCTTGTTTTTTCTGTGGGGGGACGGGTCATTTCATTAATGTCTGTCCCTCCTTTCCCAAAAACAAAAGACCGTCGGAAAACTACTAACCCCAGGCTGTGCGGAGGATGTCAGCCGGGGGGTATACGTTTCCTCCATACGAACATCTCAATTTGTGTTGCCAGCGGTTATTGTTTTTGGTGTTAAGACGGAGTCTATTTCTTTTTTTCTAGACAGTGGAGCAGGGGTAAATTTGATTGATGCCCATTTTGCCCGCACTATGGGTTTGTCTCTCTGTACGCTGCAGAGACCCATTCCCATATTCGCTATTGACTCTGCTCCTCTGTCTCAGAGAAACCTCACTCACGTTGTCCATAACTTACATCTTCGGGTAGGGGACCACCATAAGGAGCGTCTTTCATGTTACGTTCTGGAGGGCCTTCCCTCTCCTGTGGTATTGGGTCTTCCCTGGTTGGTAGCGCACAATCCAGTGGTGGATTGGCAGGCCAGGGAGATATTGGAGTGGAGTGAGCATTGCAGAGAGAATTGCTTAAATAACAATTGCTTAATCGCCTCCATAGCTTCCCTACCTACATTTATTTCGGACTTTGAGGACGTTTTTTCTGAAAAGGGTTGTCAGAAGCTACCACCTCATCGTCCTTATGATTGCCCGGTTAACCTGATTCCCGGTGCAAAATTACCCAAGTCCAGGTTGTATAATCTTTCGGGTCCCGAGAGACAAGCCATGAAAGATTATATCTCCGAGAGTCTGGCCAAGGGACACATCAGACCCTCTTCTTCACCCGTGGCTGCAGGGTTTTTCTTTGTTAAAAAGAAAGATGGGGGCCTGCGTCCTTGCCTAGATTTCCGTGAGCTAAACCGGATAACCGTCCGAGACCCATACCCTCTTCCTCTCATTCCTGACCTTTTTAATCAGATTGCGGGTGCTAAGTGGTTCTCCAAACTTGATCTTAGGGGGGCCTACAATCTGATTCGTATCAAGGAAGGGGATGAGTGGAAGACAGCTTTTAACACCCCTGAGGGGCATTACGAAAATTTAGTCATGCCTTTCGGTCTGACCAATGCCCCTGCTGTCTTCCAACATTTCGTTAATGATATTTTTAGTCATCTCATCGGCAGGTTTGTAGTCATATACCTAGATGATATCTTAATTTATTCGGCTGATCTGAATACACATGAAGTACATGTCAGGCAGGTACTGCAGGTCCTACGGACGAATAAATTATATGCGAAAATTGAAAAATGTGTCTTCGCCGTTCAGGAAATACAATTCCTGGGATATCTATTAT
Organism: Bufo gargarizans; assembly: GCF_014858855.1. Classification (NCBI taxonomy): domain Eukaryota; kingdom Metazoa; phylum Chordata; class Amphibia; order Anura; family Bufonidae; genus Bufo; species Bufo gargarizans. The sequence continues at coordinate 300,961,686 of NC_058084.1, read as the reverse complement.
CTGCTTCAGGTTTCCGTATGGATCCTGGGAAGGTCCAGGCAATTTTAGATTGGGATCTTCCTGAGAACCTTAAAGCTCTACAACGGTTTTTGGGTTTCGCAAATTTCTACAGAAAGTTTATTAAAAATTATTCAGTGATCGTTAAACCCCTTACTGACATGACTAGGAAGGGGACTGATTTTTCTAAATGGTCTGACGCCGCTAAAATTGCATTTTCCTCTCTAAAAGAGAGATTTACCTCGGCACCTGTTCTAATTCAACCTGATGTCTCCCAGCCTTTTATTGTTGAAGTTGATGCGTCGGAGGTGGGAGTGGGGGCTGTATTGTCTCAGGGTCCGTCTCCTGGCAAATGGCGTCCTTGCGCTTTCTTTTCCAAAAAATTATCTGCAGCAGAAAAGAACTATGATATTGGAAATAGGGAACTGTTGGCGATTAAACTGGCGTTTGAAGAGTGGCGTCACTTCTTAGAGGGAGCAATCCACCCCGTCACGGTAATTACGGATCACAAAAACCTTCTGTACCTAGAATCGGCTAAGCGTCTCACCCCTAGACAAGCTAGGTGGTCGCTATTCTTTACCAGATTTAACTTTGTAATCACCTATCGTCCTGGGGCAAAAAATACCAAGGCAGACGCATTGTCTCGTAGTTTCCCTGGAGGGGGTAATGTTAGTGATCCGGTACCTATTTTACAAAGAGGAGTGGTTGTCTCGGCTGTACACTCTGTTCTAGAGGGAAAGGTGTTAGAGGCCCAGGGGGACGCCCCGGCCTCTTGCCCCTCAGAGAAATTGTTTGTACCGTTAAACCTGCGTCTTGAGTTATTGAAGGAACATCATAATTCGGCACTTGCTGGGCACCCAGGTAGTAAAGCAACCTTGGAGCTATTGTCTCGTCGTTTTTGGTGGCCAAGGTTGCGTCAGGATGTAATAGATTTCGTGTCTACTTGTTCTACTTGTGCACGCGCGAAAGTCTCTCATACACGTCCAGCAGGGTCTTTATTGCCACTTTTCATCCCCAATAGACCATGGACACATCTATCAATGGATTTCATCACTGACTTACCTTTGTCTGCGGGTAAAACAGTTATCTTGGTAGTAGTAGACAGGTTTAGCAAGATGGTACACTTTATTGCGCTACCCGCACTTCCTAATGCTAAGACTCTTGCTCAGGTGTTTATCAGTGACATCGTGAAGCTTCACGGGGTCCCTTCCGATGTGGTTTCGGATCGGGGAACCCAGTTTTTTTCTAAGTTTTGGAAAGCTTTTTGTACCCGTTTAGGGGTACACTTATCCTTTTCCTCAGCTTTCCATCCTCAGTCGAATGGACAGACTGAGCGTACCAACCAAAACCTAGAAACATATTTAAGGTGTTTTGCGTCTGAAAACCAAGAGGTGTGGTCATCATATTTACCGTTAGCCGAGTTTGCCATAAATAATCGCCGTCAGGAATCCACTGGCAAGTCACCATTTCTTGGTGCATACGGTTTTCATCCCCAATTTTGTACTTTCAAAGAGGGGGGGTCTTCTGGGGTTCCCGAAGAGGAACGGTTTTCTTCATCTCTTTCATCGGTATGGCAGAAGGTGCAAGCTAACTTGAAAAATATGAGTGGTAAATACAAATGCATGGCCGATAAGAAACGGTCGCCAGGTCCGGACCTAGGAGTGAATGACTGTGTGGTTGTCTACTAGGAATATTAAGTTGAAGGTTCCCTCTTGGAAACTGGGTCCTAGGTTCATTGGTCCTTATAAAATTGTAGCCGTCATTAACCCTGTGGCTTTTCGCCTGGAGCTACCTCAGACTTTTAAGATCCATAACGTCTTCCATAAGTCGTTGCTCAAGAAGTATGTTCCACCTCTAGAACCATCACCGCTGCCACCTCCTCCTGTTGTTGTGGATGGTAATCTGGAGTTTCAAATATCCAGAATTGTTGATTCTCGTCGGGTCCGCCGCTCTCTTCAGTATCTGGTGCATTGGAGGGGTTACGGTCCCGAGGAAAGAATGTGGGTTCCAGCGTCAGAGGTAAACGCCAACAGGTTGATTCAGGCTTTCCATGTCTCTCATCCGGAGAGACCTGGTCCTGAGTGTCCGGAGGCCCCTCGTGAAAGGGGGGGTACTGTCACGAGGGTGTCAAGAGCCACGTCTGACTCCGTTATACCCGGGGTCAGGAAGTCGCAGCGGGTGGCTGCGCGCTCTATGTCTAAAGATCACGGTGTTTCTTAGTGTTTGTTTTCTGTGTTTGCCTTACTATCCTTTTTGTCTCACTCAGGGATCCGTAGCTTCTCCTCCTCAGCTGTTTCTTGTCTGCCACTCCCAAACTCCTTATATTCTCCTCTCACACTTCTCTTGTTGCCAGTTATAGAGCTTCCTGCCTGGACATCTATGCTGACCCACTGGAGCTGAGAATCTGGTTGTTGTTCCAGAGTGCTACCCTCCGGATCCCGGTTGGGCTTTTGTTGTCTCCTGTTGTTGCCCACCTGGGATTATATGTTTAGTTTGTATTGTCTGTCCTCCCCTTGGTGTTTTCCTCTAGAGCTAGTGGTGCGGACTAGTGTTCCCACCGCCCTGTTCACTATCTAGGGCTCATCCTAGGGAAAGCCAGGGTTTTAGGCACGTGATCGGCGTACGGGTGAGGAACCCGTCTAGGGACGACAGGGCAGCCAGGTGCCAGACGCAAGGTGAGTCAGGGGTCACCACCTTCCCTCTCACTAGGGCAGGGCCTCCCCCTTTTCCTCCCTCCGTGTCACGTATGTGACAGTTACGCCGATCGTGATACAGATTCTCTGTTACGGGACCTCTCTTCTCTGCTTGGGTGCGTGGGCCTAAATATATGACAATGGACTGTTACAGTGGTGGCTGACGTGAAGCCTGATTCTCTGCTATGACATGCAGACTGATTCTCTGCTGACATGAAGCCAGATTCTCTGTTACGGGACCTCTCTCCTCTGCCTGGGTGCGTGGGACTAAATATATGACAATGGACTGTTACAGTGGTGGCTGACGTGAAGCCTGATTCTCTGCTATGACATGCAGACTGATTCTCTGCTGACATGAAGCCAGATTCTCTGTTACGGGCCCTCTCTCCTCTGCCTGGGTGCGTGGGCCTAAATATATGACAATGGACTTTTACAGTGGTGGCTGACGTGAAGCCTGATTCTCTGCTAAGATATGCAGACTGATTCTCTGCTGACATGAAGCCAGATTCTCTGTTACGGGACCTCTCTTCTCTGCCTGGGTGCCTGGGCCTAAATATATGACAATGGACTGTTACAGTGGTGGCTGACGTGAAGCCTGATTCTCTGCTATGACATGCAGACTGATTCTCTGCTGACATGAAGCCAGATTCTCTGTTACGGGACCTCTCTCCTCTGCCTGGGTGCGTGGGCCTAAATATATGACAATGGACTGTTACAGTGGTGGCTGACGTGAAGCCTGATTCTCTGCTATGACATGCAGACTGATTCTCTAATGACATGAAGCCAGATTCTCTGTTAAGGGACCTCTCTCCTCTGCCTGGGTGCCTGGGCCCAAATATATGACAATGGACTGTTACAGTGGTGTCTGATGTGAACCCTGATTCTCTGCTATGACATGCAGACTGATTCTCTGCTGACATGAAGCCAGATTCTCTGCTATGGGACCTCTCTCCAATTGATATTGGTTAATTTTTATTTATTTTATTTTTATTTTTATTAATTTCCCTATCCACATTTGTTTGCAGGGGATTTACCTACATGTTGCTGCCTTTTGCAGCCTTCTAGCTCTTTCCTGGGCTGTTTTACAGCCTTTTTAGTGCCGAAAAGTTCGGGTCCCCATTGACTTCAATGGGGTTCGGGTTCGGGACGAAGTTCGGGTCGGGTTCGGATCCCGAACCCGAACATTTCCGGGAAGTTTGGCCGAACTTCTCGAACCCGAACATCCAGGTGTTCGCTCAACTCTAGTGGTAGCATAGTGCATGTAGTGCAGTTAATGAACAGTACATATACAGGTATCAAATAGTACAGTGCATGAAGGACAGGTAGAGAGCAGTACAGGTAGGTAGCAGGTCAGTACATGGGAAACAAGTAGAGAGCTGTACTATACACAGTATGTAGCACGGGTATATGGCAGTATAGTACATGCAGAGCATGTAGAGAGCAGGGCAGTACATGCAGTTCAGGTATGTAAGTAAATGTACTAAGCGTAGATAGAAATACAGTACAAGTAGAGAGCAACACAGTAGGTAAAAACAGTGCAACGCATGTACAGTAGTGCAGGTAGATAGAAGTACAATACATGTAGCATAGGTAGAGAACAGTGCAAACATGTAGCAATGTACTGTAGCTCACAGAGCTGCACCTGACCGCCAATCTGTGCAGGAATTTCAGTAATACAGTTCCTGCTGACTAGCTTCTTCTTTTACATGAGTACAATGTTAGAGGGACATTTAGCAAATCTGTTTTGCCAGTTTTATAGTGTAAAATGTTGCAAGTGATGCCCACGTGCAACATTTGGTGCATATTTGTGCGACATTTGGTCAAATTTTGAAGCATTTGGTGAGCCTTGCCACTTCTACAAGTGGAGTGAAAAGTAGTTGAGGATTTCACATTAGAACAGCTTTAAGTCTCGTTTATGATGTAAATGGTGTACATTTATAGACATAGCTGTACACCACATTTCCCTTGCGCCAAATATATTATTACTTTAAGCCGTTTCATAAATTTGGCTCGACCTTACAAAGATTCAATTCTTTTTATATGTGTAATGTATAGGGGCAGTGATACTGACCATTTTTGTAATATAAACCTACAATGTTGTTAATCAACAAACAACAAAAAATGCCCAAAGTAATCAAAATATAAATGGTAGGTTTATATGGTTTTCAATTCTATGCCCAGACTCATAGCTTTGTATATTGAGGCCTTTTTCTTGGTTCTACATTTTTGTAATATACTTCAATTACTGAAATTGTACATTTCTATTGCAAAAATTGCTTTAAAGTGGCCCATTTTGAGCCTTAGCAACGCTCATCTGTCTCCTGTTTACATAACAGTGGAGACTTGCTGAACACAGACTGTGTTATGTAAACAGAAGACAGAGGAGCGTTGCTAAGGTTCAAAACACAACACAAAAAAAGACACCAAAACCACTGAAAATGATACATTCCCCTTAGTGTTTAAATGAGGTTACCCTGTTGAATAAGGGGGGCTTACACAGTGTGATTGAAATCTGCACATTTTACAGTATTACATTATAAACTAAATGGCACTAATGCATTGTAAATAATAAAAGATATTCATATACAGTTGCAAGAAAAACTATGTGAACCCTTTGAAATGATATGGATTTCTGCACAAATTGGTCATAAAATGTGATCTGATCTTCATCTAAGTCGCAACAATAGACAATCACAGTCTGCTTAAACTAATAACACACAAAGAATTAAGTGTTACCATGTTTCTATTGAACACACCATGTAAACATTCACAGTGCAGGTGGAAAAAGTATGTGAACCCTTGGATTTAATAACTGGTTGAACCTCCTTTGGCAGCAATAACTTCAACCAAACGTTTCCTGTAGGTGCAGATCAGACGTGCACAACGGTCAGGAGTAATTCTTGACCATTCCTCTTTACAGAACTTTTTCAGTTCAGCAATATTCTTGGGATGTCTGGAGTGAATCACTTTCTTGAGGTCATGCCACAGCATCTCAATCGGGTTGAGGTCAGGACTCTGACTGGACCACTCCAGAAGGCGGATTTTCTTCTGTTTAAGCCATTCTGTTGTTGATTTATTTCTATACTTTAGGTCGTTGTCCTGTTGCAACACCCATCTTCTGTTGAGCTTCAGCTGGTGGACAGATGGCCTTAAGTTCTCCTGCAAAATGTCTTGATAAACTTGGGAATTCATTTTTCCTTCGATGATAGCAATCCGTCCAGGCCCTGACGCAGCAAAGCAGCCCCAAACCATGATGCCCCCGCCACCATACTTCACAGTTGGGATGAGGTTTTGATGTTGGTATGCTGTGCCTCTTTTTCTCCACACATAGTGTTGTGTGTTTCTTCCAAACAACTCAACTTTGGTTTCATCTGTCCACAGAATATTTTGCCAGTACTGCTGTGGAACATCCAGGTGCTCTTGTGCAAACTGTAAACATGCAGCAATGTTATTTTTGGACAGGAGTGGCTTCCTCTGTGGTATCCTCCCATGAAATCCATTCTTGTTTAGTGTTTTACGTATTGTAGATTCGCTAACAGGTATGTTAGCATATGCCAGAGACTTTTGTAAGTCTTTAGCTGACACTCTAGGATTCTTCTTCACCTCATTAAGCAGTCTGCGCTGTGCTCTTGCAGTCATCTTTACAGGATGTCCACTCCTAGGTAGAGTAGCAGCAGTGCTGAACTTTCTCCATTTATAAACAATTTGTCTTACCATGGACTGTTGAACAGCAAGGCTTTTGGAGATACTTTTATGACCCTTTCCAGCTTTATGCAAGTCAACAATTCTTAATCGTAGGTCTTCTGAGAGCTATTTTGTGTGAGGCATCATTCACATCAGGCAATGCTTCTTGTGAAAAGCAAACCCAGAACTGGTGTGTGTTTTTTATAGGGCAGGGCAGCTGTAACCAACACCTCCAATCTCATCTCATTGATTGGACTGCAGTTGGCTGACACCTCACTCTTATTAGCTCTTGGAGATGTCATTAGTCTAGGGGTTCACATACTTTTTCCACCTGCACTGTGAATGTTTACATGGTGTGTTCAATAAAAACATGGTAACATTTAATTATTTGTGTGTTATTAGTTTAAGCAGGCTGTGATTGTCTATTGTTGTGACTTAGATGAAGATCAGATCACATTTTATGACCAATTTGTGCAGAAATCCATATCATTCCAAAGGGTTTACATACTTTTTCTTGCAACTGTATTTCCCTTGTCAAAAGGGTGTGTGTTCCTGCACAGTCTGCCTTGACTGGAAAGTATAACAGAGTATAGGGGACATCTAACTGTCAATTTATTCATACATTTCTAGGAGGAGTAACAAAGATAAAGCACAGTGCAGACATACATACTGTAAAAAGATGGCCCAGCAATATCTCATGGGGAATGGAAGTCTTTACAAAAATAGGCATGTCTGGAGAGGTGACAAGACCTCTTTAACTTGTATGTGCTCTTTTTACTTGTCCTCTTTACCTCAATTGTAGGAAGAGACATTTATTTTATTCCACTGCAAGATGTTGAATACTAGAATATTTTCTTAAGGTCCATGTATGATGAAATCTGTTATGCTGTTATCCTATAGCAAGTACAGTATTTTATTGCACACAATTTGCCTTATTTATTTAATAAACACGAGCCTGAAGCTTCATGGTCATCAATCAGGTTACTATCAGGGTTCCAATGATGCAGTTACGAGAATGTTACGGATTTGATGGACGTGCTATAAATCTTAACCATGTTAATGTACTTGTGTAATAACTATGATATTAAGTCACTGATCATTTATTTTATGATTATCAGAAGAAAATTGTTTACTCTCTCCGAGTGGAAAGATTATAATTATATTTACAATCCATCAATGACAGCATTGTTCCTATCAGGCTTATTTGCTGTGAACAAACACAGACCTTGTTGCCCTATGAATTTTCTCTGAATTTCAATGTGAATCTTCAGTGAAATTATACATAAGTGTTAGTACTTTGGCTTGAAATCCAATGTCGTACATGCTATGTAGATTAATAGAGCATCAATCAATGTTGTAAATTAATGTATAGTATAACATGTTACTCTAGATCAGTCTTGTGATGGATAATTAACTATGAAAATGTAAGAATCCCTTGATAATTTGGACCATACTTGTACTCTGAAGTGTACAGAGCCATTGGTTTTTCTATGTTTGTAGGAAAAAATCTACTGTATTACTTTATTTAATTTTACTTTAATTCTGGAAAGAAACTTTTATCTTACCTTCTGAAAATAATAAAATATACTTTGATTGTTCTTCTCCCTAAAGTGGTCTTATCAGTTTCCATCACCTTCCGTATTCCCCTCTCAGTTTTTTTGCTTAAACCTCTGTCAATCATTATCAAATATGAGAAAATCTCTTTTCAAATAAATATGGTAGGAAATCATACATATGTATGTGTGGCAACCGGGGGCAACGTTGTAAGACAAGAATAATAATGAATATGAAACAATTCTTTTACATAAATGTAGCATAACCCGATACTACTTTGGTTACACAATACATTTGAATTTGGATATACTGACCTCACTCTCAACCTTGCTGTTAAATCTGTGAATACATGATATCCCGAAAAATAGATAGATAGATAGATATATAGATAGATAGAATTCTAATAGATAGATCGAATTCTTATCATATCTCATCTTATCATAGATATGATAAAAAGATGCCCACATCTATATAGACAATAAAAGCCGGCCACATCTATAGCTATAATAAAAGGTGCACACATCTTCACCAGCTGTGTCTTTATGCACTAAAAAAAAAAAAAAATGATTGATCTGATGTGATTTATGTTACTGTTATAAAGCTTGTGATCTATAGTAATATAATGGTCCATACAGATCCTTACATTATGTTTCTTTATCTACACATAGCATCTCTTCTTGTGTGTCTTGCTTAACTGATTATTAGGTTAAAGGGGTTATCCAAGATCTATAATGCACCCCCATATGCCAGGCCCCTTATACTGGTCATACTTACCTCGCTACCTGGCACCTGAATTGCTTCTGATGCCGGCAGGGCCGTAGCGGCATCTCTCCGTCATGCGGATGAAAACATCCGGCATTGGGGGAGGCAGTCAATAACAGGCTGTGATGGGAACGTGCCTCCCTACCGTCACCCACGATGCTATGGAAGCTCGTTCCCATCCCCTTTAATAAGTTTAGTTCTATGATCACACTGCATATAAATGTAGACAAGGGAACGTACTTGTTGGGGTCAAGCATGAGCCAAAGCACCAGCTTCGCCAAAGCACCATATTGTCTAAGCACCTGGCAGTTAACCATGGCAGTTAGACAGTGCGAGAAACATAAATGCCATGCAAGCTGACCAAACAAAGTTGGAAAAAACAGACAAAGTGATTCTACAACCAGATAAACATAGGTCCTACTATTAAACAGCACTAAACAAAATCAAGAAAAAGACCCTAAAATGTTGATATTTATTATAATCCTATCAATCAGGTCATATACATAAAAGTACAAATCCCAGTCAGTGACGAAGAACATAGATACGATAAACACCATACGGGAAGGTAGTTAGGCAGAGTTGGGGGAGTATTCAACAGGTGGGGGTATCTTTCCCTAGATACACCCTATTGCTCACCCCTAAAGCCTGGAGGAATCTCCTAATGGTGGAAATCCTCCGTCCTCGCGCCTACCCTAAATACCCTAAACAGACCCGCATATAGGGATTTCTCTCTACCCCAATGCATTTCCCCCCCTACAGGGTTCATCAGGGAGTACATCTGGGAAACAGTGCCACTTAAGACAAAAAGACAATAATAAAAGGGTATATAACACCAGTATAACAATAGATAGAATGGTGAAGAAAGTAGTCTACTACACAGATCGATACTCAGGGATAACCGAGGTACACTAGGCAAATCTCAAGGGTATAAATGCCCTGATGGATATGTACCGCCCCCCCCCCCCCTCATACTGCGTCGATGGTGCAGGATGAAGTTGCCCACAGCTCAGGTATCTTGCAGTATTTTCTCACTGTGTTCATTACTTCTATGTCCCTTCTATCCACATCAATCCGTCCCTTCTTCCCTCACTCATGTTCAGTTCACATCCACTTTTTACCCTCATATATCACCCAAACCCATCTACCTACAAGGTGCAGCATATAAAACAACCTAACAAATCAATTAATCATCTACTAACTCTTTCTGCAGGCTATATTTCACCAAACCCAGGCCGACCCTCTTTTTCTAATTACAGCTTTTCACCTGCCACATAAAGAAATCCTAGAAATCTTATTAATATTTCCTATATGCAAGGGTGTTGCTAGGGGCTGAAAAGATTCGGGGCCCAGACCCCAATGCATATGTGCCAAGTGCTCAAAGTAAGTGTGCCTTTCACATACATGCCATACTAAAGACATATTTTATTTGCTAGATGGACACTACCAAACATACAGAACTATACACAAACCTATCATGTCTAGTGCCTCACAAGTGATGTCTCCTCTGATGTAGATGTTTCTCCCTCCAGGGCTGTATTTACAGCTGGTGCTGCCTTAGGCCTGAATTCTGAATACGCCCGAGCTGCAGCTTTTATCCATGATTTCTCTGCTTAGGATACATTTACACATTTTGACAAAACTGCATTTTTTAAACATTGTTTTAGGGGAATTTTCTGGCAAAAGTATGACAATATAACAATGTGTGAATGTACCTTTAATCAGCTGGTTCTATGTTAGTTGAGCCTGTTATCCTTCAGCTGTGAAACTGCAGCTGGTTATTCTGGTTAGAAAAAGTTATTCCCTATCCACAGAATAGGGAATACCTGTTAGATTGGTGGGGATCCTACCCCCTGCAACCAGGGACAGTGCTACCATAAGGCAGACCAAGCGGCAGCCTTAGGGCGCACCCTGGGGGAGGGCGGAGAAATGTGACATGGAGGGGGAGAAATGTGACATGGAGGGCTGATGTGACATAGGGGGGTGATTTGACATGGAGGGGGAGAAATGTGACATGGGGGCTGATGGCTGACATGGGGGCATGATGCTTACATGGGGGCATGACGACTGACATGGGGGGCTGATGACTGACATGGGGGCATGATGGCTTACATGGGGGCATGACGACTTACATGGTGGCATGATGGCTGACATGGGGGGCTGATGAACGGGGCTGATGTCTGACATGGGGGTCTGATCTGAGGTCTGATTAACATTGGGGGTCTGATTGCTGGTCTGACCTGAGGTGTAATGGAAAATATTTTTTTCTTATTATCCTCCTCTAAAACCTAGGTGTGTCTTAACGGGTGAAAAATACAGTCCTCAAACCTACGATTGTCTGAAGCAGAGAGAAGATACCAGGACCACACAGAGGAGAAGCCAGCTGCTGCAGACGGGACCATGGCCAGGTGAGCTGGGAGGGGCGGGCACCAAAATGTAGCTTCGCTTGTGTTGGCAAAAATCCTTGCACCGGCCCTGCCTGCAACCCTCACTGATCACGAGAATGAGTACAGCGCTCATTTATCTCTGGTACTCCCACAGAAATGAATGGTGCTACAGCATGCATTTCCAACCAGCCGCTCCGTCCATTTCAAGGGGGCTCCAAAAGAGCTAGGACCCCAACTGATCTAATAGTTTTTTTTAACCGGAATATTCCTCTGTAACTGGAATACCCCTTAACTAGTGTTGGGCCAGCATGCTCGTCCGGACACCATTTTTACTCGAGCATCGCAATGCTTGGCACATTGCTGCTTTCGTGCTGTGCTGGTGGGTTGGTGGGGCTCAGTACCAGGGTGGCTTTGCCAGACAGCGGGGGCGCTGTTTGACTGCTGTGTCCCGCTACCTGCAGGTGCGGTGCTGCGGCGCCGGTGGTCGCCGTGCAGTGCTGCACCAAATTTAGAGTAGGTTCCCATTGAAAGAGGCAACCTTTTCGTGGTGAGTGGACCTATGCTTTTGAATCAAATTGTATACTAATGCCTGATGTACAGCATGCAACATAGGGGTAGGTATACGATAAATTGCTGAGAAGCAGTTATTAGATAAAAACATAGTATTGAGGATGTGCAATCCAGTTTCACTCTTATATTTTACACTTATCTGTGATATTCAGTTAAATTTTTTCGGCGCTGGTGACAGCGACATTACCTGCACTACATCTCCTGTATAACGTTTGAGCATCCAAAATTTCTGTGATATTCATGTAAAATATAAGAGTGAAACTGGATCGCACATCCTCAATACTATGCTTTTATCTAATAACTGCTTCTCAGCATTATTAACATTGCTTCTCAACGCAATTCATCGTATACCTACCCCTATGTTGCATTCTGTACATGAAGCATTAGTATACAATTTGATTAAAAAGCATAGGCCCACTCAACATGACAATGTTGCATCTTTGAACGGTAACTTACTCAAAATTTGTCGCCGCTCTGTGCGGCGACCACCTGCGCCGCAGCACCAGCAGGCAGCGGGACCCAGCAGTCAAATAGCGCCCCTGCTGTCTGGCAAAGCCACCTTGGCACTGGGCCCCACCAACCCACCAGCACAGCACCAAAGCAACAATTGCCGCCACGCAGCACTACATCATGTGAACAGGTGTGAAACTCACCTTATCACATACTCTCAGGAACTCCAACTGAGAGGAGGTAGAAATGTATACATCTTTATGCAGACTCCTGCTAATTAAAAACACCTGGGCCGAATGGTAAGGACTGGAGTAGTGAATTGATACCAGAGGGGAAAAAGGATAGATTCTACAAAACTTGTAAAATATAAGAGTGAAACTGGGCCGCACATCCTCAATACTATGCTTTTATCTGATAACTATTTCTCAGCTTAATTAACATTGCTTCTCAGCGCAATTTATCATATACCTACCCCTATGTTGCATGCTGTACATGAGGCATTAGTATACAATTTGATCAAAAAGCATAGGCCCACTCACCATGACAAGGTTGCCTCTTTGAATGGGAACCTACTCTAAATTTGGCGCAGTGCTGCACGGCGACCACTGGCGCCACAGCACTGCACCAGCAGGCAGCGGGACCCAGCAGTCAAATAGCGTTCACATGGGGCAGTGCTGCGTGGCGGCCAATGATGCTTTGGTGCTTTGCTGGTAGGTTGGTGGAGCCCAGTGCCAGGGTGGTTTTGCCAGACAGCGGGGGCTCTGTTTGACTACTGGGTACCGCTGCCTGTTGGTGCGGTGCTGCGGCGCCGCTGGTTGCCGCGCAGCACAGAGCCAAATTTAGAGTAGGTTCCCATTCAAAGAGGTAACCTTGTCGTGGTGAGTGGGCCTATGCTTTTTGATCAAATTGTATGTGCCTGATGTACAGCATGCAACATAGGGGTAGGTATACGATAAGTTTTGTAGAATCTATCCTTTTTCCCCTCTGGTATCACTACTCCTCACCATTCGATCCAGTTTCACTCTTATATTTTACAAGTATCTGTGATATTCAGTAAAAAATTTTTGCTGCTGGTGACAGCAACATTACCTGCACTACATCTCCTATATAACGGTTGCACATCCTAAATATCTGTGACATTCAGTTTAATTTTTATTGCCACTGGTGACAGCGACATTACCTGCACTAATTCTCCTGTATAACGTTTGAGCATCCTAAATATCTGTCGCATTCATTTAAATTTTTTTACAGCTGGTGACAGCAACATTGCCTGCGATACATCTCCTGTATAACATTTGAGCATCCTAAACATCTGTGACATTCCGTTTAATTTATTTGTGCATACACTTACAAAACCTGCGCTACTGTACGTGTGACATATTTGCAAGCATATATACCATTTAATATGCTTAGGGCAAGCAGTAAGGGACTGAGAAGTGGCCGTGATGCTGATGGTGCACGCAGAGGCCGTGGCCCTGGGCACAGTGAAACTGTGCCTTCTGCGAGAGCACAACTCATCCATGAAACCTAGCTTTATGTCCCAGTTTGCAGGGCGGCACAGGACACCACTCTCAAAGTCACACCAGTGCGATCAGGTGGTCGGTTGGATTGCAGCAGATAATGCTTCCATTCGGTTAAGCACCACCCTGCCTTCCACAAAGTCCAGTCTCAGTAGCCTGGTCAACAGAATCCTCACCTGGATACTTCTTCCTCCCACCATGGAGAGTCAAACAAGTGATCCCACACTCGGATATTCTGAGGAGCTCTTTTCATCGCTATTCTTTGATTTGGCCCTCTCACCAAGCCCACTTGAAGAGGGACATGAGGAGATCTTGTGCACCCAAACTCCCAAACTCTTGAGCATCCACAGTCAGAAAAAGATGACGGTGGGGAACGGCAATTAGTGTTTTTCACGAGGTGGATGATGATGATCAGACACAGTTGCCAATAAATCAACCACAATTACTGTCTCAAGAGGTTGATGATAAGGATGAGACATAGTTATCAATAAATCACTGACTCACCCTGGGAAGGTGGAAAACTAAGCAAGGACAGCAATACAGAGGGGGAGGGATCCGCATCACCGCAACAGGCTGGAAGAGGCAGTGTGGTGTGTGACGCTTCGCAATCTCAGTAATACGAAGAAATCGCGAATGCGTCTGGTTTTAAAATCACTAAAAAATCACAAGAGCCTTCTCCTGCACACAAAGAGTTCAAATCTTTTTTTTTTCAACCCAGAAGTAATTCACCTTGCTAGCACAGCTCACAGATCAGAGTCAATTAGCACCTCCGTGCCAAAATAATCTTCATGGACAGAGGAGCACCCACTGCCAGGTTATACATCCATCACTCTGATATCATCATAACAGAACCTCATAAAAAAGTGCATCTTCCCAGTCTGTGTGGCTCTTGCATCGCAGGAAGTCTCACACCTTAAGCCTGGGCAGCGAACTTCAGAAGAAAAGGACAGATCCTTATCACACAGCTGTTTGGTACAAGAAGGAAGATGACCTGAAAGTCACGTCCAATCCATAGACTTATTACTTGATATTTTTCCCCTATTTTCCTCATATTTCATGGGTTAGGAAAATACGAAAGGAACCATCTCTTCAGAGGTTGTTTCGGGTTATTCTAACAAAGCTTCCTGGAAATCCGCAAACCAATTGGAAATTCCATCTCTGAGATATGACGTTTCTCAGGCACACTGTATTGTCTTCCAGTCATATTTGATATCAGATGATGCGCAACATTGTCCTGATTATAAATATGAACTTTATTTTCCTAATTTGACCTACGGGTACGGAGAAACTTGCAAAGCAATGATGCTGCCAGATTTTCTCCCTCTCAGGGCAAGGACTGCCCATCTTCCAATTACACAAGGCTGGACTTGTGTGTGTCAAAGCCACTCCCAGCTCCAGAGTGGGTAAAACAGAGTAACCCAAGCAGATCCTGGTCCTTCACCTACCATCTGAAGTCGATTAACATCGCAACCGCCTTTTGGACACAGGCACGCCGTCATCTTGGATTATTCCTTGCAAAGACTTTATCTTTTACTGGACACTACCTCGGTAATTCTGAACTTACAGACATTCTATTCCCTTCCACCTCTTACCAATTTCTATCCAACCAATCTGTTCGACTGGCAGGTAAATTTATCTGTCATTTTTAAAGTACATATTGTGTATAGTTTTTAAAATAAAACTAACAAATTAATCGTTCCAGTTTTGCCCTTGTTACTTGATTATCTGGTCTATGCTAAGAGAAGAGACATATTACTGCATTGTCTTATTTCTATAAATTGTTAACTGGTTAGCTAGGTTGCAAATATCCATTTCTTCCCTTTAGTATTAGCTAGCCGGGGTCTCTTCTCCTCGATTCAATACGAAGAGTGGTGGCGCAATTGTATAATGTATGGGCACACCAACCAATCATAAACGTCTACTGTGCTCACAGTGGATTCGCCTCCAGAAGTCTTTAGTGGACGAGACTTTATGGCAACTATGGCATAGTACGACGGGATTGGTGGGTGGTTGTCACAGGGTGGCAAAAGGGAGAAGGCGGGCCACACCAAATAGGCCCGCAATTGTTCCCCGGAACACCCCCCCGGACTTGTCCCACAGTCTGGCACTTTTTTGAGGAAAGTGCGGACGATAAAATAATTGTCATTTGTAACCTTTGCCGTACCAAAATGAACAGGGGCATGAACACTAGCAACCTCACCACCACTAGCATGATCTGCCACATGGCATCAAAGCACTCTAATAGGTGGGCTGAACGCCTCGGTCCACAATCAGTCACACCACTGCCTCCTCTTTCCCTGTGTTTTGTGCTGGCCAATCCCCTGTCCAAAACACAGGCCCGGATATCTGCATCTGGACCTTCGCAAGCACCGTCATCTAGCACATCCACTTCTGTGTCCCAGCGCAGTGTACAGATGTCTATATCCCAGGCCTTTGAACAAAAGCGTGAATACCCAGCCACCAACCCACAGGTCATAGCACTAAATGCACACCTTTCCAAATTGCTGGCCCTGGAAATGTTGCCATTTAGGCTTGTGGACACAGAGGCTTTCCGCAGCCTTATGGCGGTGGCCATCCCTTGTTACTCAGTTCTCAGCCGTCACAATTTTGCCGCCCCCCCCTTAAAGAAGCATGTGTCCCGTAACATCACCCGTGCCCTGACCAACGCAGTTATTGGGAAGGTTTACTTAACGACTTATACATGGAGAAGTACTTTGGCCAGGTACACTACATTTCCCTGACGGCACACTGGGTGAACGTTGTGAACCCTGGGAGCGAGTCGTACCCTGGGATGGCACAGGTGCTGCTGATGTCAAGGATTGCAGGCCCTAATTTCAGCAAGATTTATGCCACCACCTACATTAGTGGCTGCAACCCCCCTTCTCCTCCATCTCCACCTCTGAATTGTCATCTTACAGCACCTGTCAGCCATCAGTCAGTAGCTGGAAGCAGTGTAGCACTGCAGTGGGGAAGCAGCAACAGGCCCAGCTGAAACTAATTTGCTTAGGTGACAAACAGCACACCGCCGCAAAGCTGTGGCAGGATATAAGGGACCAGACTGAGCTGTGGCTCTCGCCACTCAACCTACAACCAGGCATGGTTGTGTCTGATAATGGCCATAACTTAGTGGCGGCTTTGGAGCTCGGCAAGTTCACACACCTACCATGCCTAGCCCACGTGTTCAACTTAGCGGTTCAGCGGTTTCTCATAACCTACCCCAATTTGCCTGAGCTACTGGTGAAGGTGTGCCGCGTGTGTGCCCATTTCCAAGAGTCATCTACAGCTGCCACCAGTCTGGCAGCACTGCAGCAGCGCTTGCAAATGCCAGCTCACCGACTCCACGTTCCCCATGTTGGCCAGGCTTTGTGAGCAGCAGAGGGCAGTAGTGGAATACCAGCTGCAACATGGTCATCCCCTTTCCAGTCATCTTCCGCTATTCACAAGCGACGAGTGGGCATGCATGTCTGACCTCTGTAAAGGTCTTACGCAACTTTGAGGAATCAACACAGATTGTGAGTGGCGATGCCGCTATTATTAGCGTTACCATCCCACTACTGTTTCTACTGAAACGCTTGTTGCTCAAAATTAAGGCGGACGCTTGGCATGTGGAATAGGTGAAAATGGGGGAAGACAGTACACAGGATGATAGTCTTCTCAGCGCAAATTGGATGATAATGAGGAGAAGGAAGAGTTGCTGGAGACGGTTGCCTCCGCTACAGAGGATAGTACCCACAGCAGGTTAATTCCATCTGTTCAGCGTGGATGGATGGAAGAGGAGGAAATGATGAGGAGATTGAGAGTCATCCTCCTGATGAGGACAGCAAAGTCTTGTCTGTTGGGATGGCTGACTATATGTTATGCTGCCTTTCCCGTGACCCTTGCGTTACACGCATTTTGGCCAACACTGATTAAGGTTGTTCACCCTTCTCCACCACCGCTACAAAGAGATCTTCTCATCTCTCATTCCTGTGGTGGAGAGGACTAGCAAAATGGTGCAATACCAGATGGTCCTGGTGAAAAAATTGCTCCAAACATTTCCGGCTTACTACGCTGGTGGCAGAGTACGTAGTTCCTTGGGCAACCGAGAAGGGGAGATGAGGGGAACACACAGCAGTTCCAGCAGAGGCAGGGCAACATTCTCCAAGGTCCTGGGACAGTTTCATGACACCCCGCCAGCACCCTCACACTGATGCATGTCCTAGTGTCACAAGGAGGGAAAAGTATTGGAAGATGGTGAAGGAGTACATAGCAGACCGTGTCAGCGTCCTTAGTGATCCCTCTGTGCCTTACAACTATTGGGTGTCCAAGCTGGGCACCTGGCTCAAATTGACGCTCTATGCCTTGGAGGTACTGGCCTGCCCCGCCGCCAGCGTTTTGTCAGAGCGGGTATTTAGTGCTGCTGGGGGCGCATCTGCCTGTCAACTGAAAATGCTGACAGGTTGACTATTATCAAAATGAACAAGGCCTGGATTTCCCCTGACTTCTCTACTCCACCAGAGGAAAGCAGCTGAACATAAAGGCACTTTAAATATGACTTTTATGGTGTATTGAATACACTGTATTTCCATGCACCCCTTTCACCACTAAAAAGGGTATATGGTTCAATCTTCCTTTTCTAGTCTTCCTCCTCTATCATATCAACATGCTTATTAGGCTGCCCTCACTCATAATGTTTTAGAGGGTCAGCTCAGCGGCAGACCCTCACCCCTAATGTTTTAGAGGGTCACCAGCAGGCCCTCACCCATAATGTTTTAGATGGTCAGATTAGCAGCAGACCCTCGCCCATAATGTTTTAGATGGCCAGATCAGCAGCAGAACCTCGCCCCTAATGTTTTAGAGGGTCAGCTCAGCAGCAGACTCTCGCCCCTAATGTTATAGAGGGTCACCAGCAAGCCCTCACCCATAATGTTTTAGAGGGTCAACAGCAGTCCCTTGCTCCTAATGTTTTAGAGGGTCACCAGTAGTGCTGTGCACGAATATTCAAATAGCGAATTTTTACCGCGAATATCGCCACTTCGAGAATTCGCGAATATTTAGAATATAATGCTATAAAATCGAATATTCAGCATTTTTTTTCCCCACGATGATTCCATGACACATGATTCCTCTTTGCTTCTTGCTGAGAAGGAAGCAATGTCAAGTTCACAACAATACTTAGTGCAACAATCAATAATCTGTAGTCAGACCTGCTAAAATGTGAAGTTGCACGCAGTGCAAAAAAATATTCTATTCACTGCAGATTAGCGCAATCACAAATATATTGGAGCACTTGACTCTATTTGCATATAAAGCTATTCTAATGTTCTGCCGTGCCAACCATTTTCTCCAGTCTCAACAAACTTATACCAGCTTGAAAAATGTAGACAAGGTGACCCACGCCTGTATTTTGCGTTACAAATTCGCATTACGCAATTTTTACATTGCCGATTTTTCTCATTCAATAAAATTATCTCAAATTTGCGAAATTCGAGAATATATGACAAATATTCTACAAAATATTTGTGAAATATTGCGAAATTTGAATATAGCCCCTGCTGCTCATCTGTAGTCACCAGCAGTCCATCAATCATAATTTCTCAAGGGTGTGTATGATGCCCTCCTTTATGTGTAATAAAGGGTGTATTGGAGTGCTGGTTCCTTGTAATTTTTGGCAGCCCTTTCACTTAGTGTATAGGCTTTATGAGTGTAGGAGTCCCACTACCTTTGTACCACAATGTGAATGAGGCCCTCCTTTATTTGATATACAGGTTGTATCGGAGTGCCTCTTCCTTGTAATTTTTTGCAGCACTTGCACTTTATATACAAGTACATATACAGGAAAGAATGTTTCCTAACAATTTTTCCTCTAAAATTGATTTTACCTTCGGTTTTGTGTGTATCATTGTCAGTCTGTAAAAGTGACGTACTACTCGGACAACATTGTTCCCAGCAGCGACCTGGGAGTCCAAAATGCATCCAGATATACTCCCCATGCTGTTCCTGAGCCATTTCAGTGGTGTTTCCATCTATTTCTGACCCGCACGAGCACCCGAGCATCCCAAAGTGTTCTAATCAAGCACCCGAGCAGTTTGGTGCTCGATCAACACTACCTTTAACTCATTAGGCATTTTGGGATATGCATGTGTATACCTAAATACTAGTATACTAGTATCTGCCACTGAATTTTACTATAAAATAACATACACATTGATGAATATGTCACCATGTTGTACTGAAAAGTGCAGCAGCCTACATTGCACAGTATGCTCCATTTCTTTATATATTATACCATGCTATGTCTTTTCTGTAGGCAGGGTCTTTAGGTGATGGGCAGATTTTCTCCCCTGTCACCTTGCCATTGGTGTGAGACAACAGGGCAAGGGGACAGGGACCAGTTACTCTTGTAGACTAGAGCAGAAACAATGGACTATGCAGCATATTTCAGAGGTCATGAGCTGAAACCAATGTTTAGGTCCTTATCAAAGTCCTGACAGCTACTATCCTGTAAATTAATTACAGAACAGGACTACTAGCTGAATGCTGTATGTGATGGCACTCACATACTGCTGACGCATACAGCAAACCTGATCCTCTGTCAGCTGATTGTGCTCCTAACCCCACATCCCACTTTAGTTGGCAGTATGCACAACACTGTTCTTCAAAAGAAACGTACAGTAGTCACTACTTACATACTATTTAATTGCAGGTTGGTCCAGAATCAGCCATTGCACAAGGAGAAGGCAGTCTTTGGCACTGTAGCTCTGTGTATAAGTCTAACACTGATTAGTGGTGCAGGTAACACAAACACTGCAGCTCCACCAATCAGCACTCACATTGAAGAAGAAACCATAGAGCATTGTTCACCGTGCTTTTCTCCTATGCACTTAGTCCCTACCTCCCATCAAGGGACCACAGTTTTAATAGTGAGTCCAGTGGAAGGGGGAATGTACATATATATATATATATATATATATACAAAGTGTAGTCCTGTGGAAAGTACGGCCCTGCCGGCAGCCAGTACGTTGGGGGCTTAAGATAAAATATCTGGGGCCCATGTCCCAGAAGTTTTGACCTAGCAAAGCCCCTGGCTGTATGTCTGCCCCTCTCTCTTTTAACTGTTCTCGCTTGAATTTCTGATCTGTGTGCAAAAAACTCCTCAAAATCCATAACTTCTTCCTTTGAAAAGTCTCTTAACTTGCTGGCGCTCACAGACACTTAGCTTCATCCTTCTGAGACCGCTTCTCTGTTGCTTTATCTTATGGAGGGCTACACTTTTGCCCTCCTCATACCTATAGACCTAATAACAAGCATGATGGAGTAGGCATACTGTTTTCTCCACAGTGCACTTTTGAAGTCATTCACCCTTTACCCTCACTCAAATTCCCTTCTTTTGAGGTTTACTCCATCAGACTCTTCTGTCCACTGGACCTGCGAATGGGTATTGTCTATTGCCCCCCAGGTTCCCCCCAGCAGTTCCTGGATAATTTTGCTGCCTGGCTTCCCCACCTCCTATCATCTGAATTACCTACTCTTATTATGGATGATTTTAACATGCCCATCGATGATCAGCCTCTCACTATCTTTCTATAACCTCCTGTCTCACAATTCACTTTCTCTGCCATGCACAAAGATGGCAATACACTTGATCTAGTTTTCTATCGCTTCGGCTCAATCTCTGCATTTGCCAACTGGTTTCCCAGGTAGACCCATTATTTCTATAGTTTGATAACTGTAGCATGGAACAAAATGGATCGAGAGAATAATTGCCAAATAGAGCAAAACTAACCCTAAAATGTTCTTCAATTATATAAATGGTAATTAAAAAGTATAAATCTGAAGGTGTCGGCCCTCTACAGAGCAATGAGGGGGAAGTTGCAGAGAGCGACGAGGAGAAAGCAAAGCTATTAACTAGGGATGAGCGAACCCGAACTGTATAGTTCGGGTTCGTACCGAATTTTGGGGTGTCCGTGACACGGACCCGAACCCGGACATTTTCGTAAAAGTCCGGGTTCGGGTTCGGTGTTCGTCGCTTTCTTCGCGCTTTTGTGACGCTTTCTTGGCGCTTTTTGAAAGGCTGCAAAGCAGCCAATCAACAAGCGTCATACTACTTGCCCCAAGAGGCCATCACAGCCATGCCTACTATTGGCATGGCTGTGATTGGCCAGAGCACCATGTGACCCAGCCTCTATTTAAGCTGGAGTCACATAGCGCCGCCCGTCACTCTGCTCTGATTAGCGTAGGGAGAGGTTGCGGCTGCGACAGTAGGGCGAGATTAGGCAGATTAACTCCTCCAAAGGACTTGATTAACTGATCGATCTGCAGCTGTGGATCATTGAGCTGCTGATCCTCAATTGCTCACTGTTTTTAGGCTGCACAGACCGTTTGTCAGTCTCATTTTTCTGGGGTGATCGGCGGCCATTTTGTGTCTTGTGGTGCGCCAGCACAAGCTGCGACCAAGTGCATTTAACCCTCAATGGTGTGGTTGTTTTTTGGCTAAAGCCTACATCAGGGTGAAGCTGTGACACCAAGTGCATTTAACCAGCAATAGTCTGTTCATTTTTTGGCCATATACAAAATCAGGGGCAAGCTGCGCCTGTCACCAAGTGCATTTAACCCTCAATGGTGTGGTTGTTTTTTGGCTAAAGCCTACATCAGGGTGAAGCTGTCACACCAAGTGCATTTAACCAGCAATAGTCTGTTCATTTTTTGGCCATATACAAAATCAGGGGCAAGCTGCGCCTGTCACCAAGTGCATTTAACCCTCAATGGTGTGGTTGTTTTTTGGCTAAAGCCTACATCAGGGTGAAGCTGTCACACCAAGTGCATTTAACCAGCAATAGTCTGTTCATTTTTTGGCCATATACAAAATCAGGGGCAAGCTGCGCCTGTCACCAAGTGCATTTAACCCTCAATGGTGTGGTTGTTTTTTGGCTAAAGCCTACATCAGGGTGAAGCTGTCACACCAAGTGCATTTAACCAGCAATAGTCTGTTCATTTTTTGGCCATATCCCAGTCTAATTCTGTCACTAAATCCATACCGGTCACCCAGCGCCTAAATACTAGGCCTCAAATTTATATCCAGCTAAATCTGTCCCTAGTGCTGTAGCTGGGCGAGTTATTTAGTGTCCGTTCAAGCACATTTCTTGTTCTGGGTTGAAATACAATTCCCAATTTAGCAATTTCATAATTTAGTGGTTCCTGCTATATCAGAGCTCTTTGAAATCTATCCCAAAAAGGGTATATAATATTGAAGGTGCACATAGGGTCATTCAGAGTAACTTCACACACACCCGCTACTGTGTATTTCCAAGTCTAATTCTGTCACTAAATCCATACCGGTGACCCAGCGCCTAAATACTAGGCCTCAAATTTAATTCCCTCTAAATCTCTCGTTACCCACCGCTGTACTGTTGTTGCTGGGCAAGATATTTAGTGTCCGTCAAAGCACATTTTTGTTCTGGGTTGAAGTACAATTCCCAATTTAGCAATTTCATAATTTAGTGGTTTCTGCTATATCAGAGCTATTTGAAATCTATCCCAAAAAGGGTATATAATATTGAAGGTGCACATAGGGTCATTCAGAATAACTTCACACACACCCGCTACTGTGTATTTCCAAGTCTAATTCTGTCACTAAACCCATACCTGTCACCCAGCGCCTAAATACTAGGCCTCAAATTTAAATCCCTCTAAATCTCTCGTTACCGTTGTCCTGTTGTAGCTGGGAAAGTTATTTAGTGCCCGTCAAAGCACATTTTTTGTTCTGGGTTGAAGTACAATTCCCAATTTAGCAATTTCATAATTTAGTGGTTCCTGCTATATCAGAGCTATTTGAAATCTATCCCAAAAAGGGTATATAATATTGAAGGTGCACATAGGGTCATTCAGAATAACTTCACACACACCCGCTACTGTGTATTTCCAAGTCTAATTCTGTCACTAAATCCATACCGGTGACCCAGCGCCTAAATACTAGGCCTCAAATTTAATTCCCTCTAAATCTCTCGTTACCCACCGCTGTACTGTTGTTGCTGGGCAAGATATTTAGTGTCCGTCAAAGCACATTTTTTGTTCTGGGTTGAAGTACAATTCCCAATTTAGCAATTTCATAATTTAGTGGTTTCTGCTATATCAGAGCTATTTGAAATCTATCCCAAAAAGGGTATATAATATTGAAGGTGCACATAGGGTCATTCAGAATAACTTCACACACACCCGCTACTGTGTATTTCCAAGTCTAATTCTGTCACTAAACCCATACCTGTCACCCAGCGCCTAAATACTAGGCCTCAAATTTAAATCCCTCTAAATCTCTCGTTACCGTTGTCCTGTTGTAGCTGGGAAAGTTATTTAGTGCCCGTCAAAGCACATTTTTTGTTCTGGGTTGAAGTACAATTCCCAATTTAGCAATTTCATAATTTAGTGGTTCCTGCTATATCAGAGCTATTTGAAATCTATCCCAAAAAGGGTATATAATATTGAAGGTGCACATAGGGTCATTCAGAATAACTTCACACACACCCGCTACTGTGTATTTCCAAGTCTAATTCTGTCACTAAATCCATACCGGTGACCCAGCGCCTAAATACTAGGCCTCAAATTTAATTCCCTCTAAATCTCTCGTTACCCACCGCTGTACTGTTGTTGCTGGGCAAGATATTTAGTGTCCGTCAAAGCACATTTTTTGTTCTGGGTTGAAGTACAATTCCCAATTTAGCAATTTCATAATTTAGTGGTTTCTGCTATATCAGAGCTATTTGAAATCTATCCCTAAAAGGGTATATAATATTGAAGGTGCACATAGGGTCATTCAGAATAACTTCACACACACCCGCTACTGTGTATTTCCAAGTCTAATTCTGTCACTAAATCCATACCGGTGACCCAGCGCCTAAATACTAGGCCTCAAATTTAATTCCCTCTAAATCTCTCGTTACCCACCGTTGTACTGTTGTTGCTGGGCAAGATATTTAGTGTCCGTCAAAGCACATTTTTTGTTCTGGGTTGAAGTACAATTCCCAATTTAGCAATTTCATAATTTAGTGGTTTCTGCTATATCAGAGCTATTTGAAATCTATCCCTAAAAGGGTATATAATATTCAAGGTGCACATTGGGTCATTCAGAATAACTTCACACACACACGCTTCTGTGCATTTCCAAGTCTAATTCTGTCACTAAATCCATACCGGTCACCCAGCGCCTAAATACTAGGCCTCAAATTTATATCCCGCTGAATTTGAATACAATACATTGGGCCAAATAATATATTTGTTGTTGTGGTGAACCATAACAATGAGAAAAACATCTAGTAAGGGACGCGGACGTGGACATGGTCGTGGTGGTGTTAGTGGACCCTCTGGTGCTGGGAGAGGACGTGGCCGTTCTGCCACATCCACACGTCCTAGTGTACCAACTACCTCAGGTCCCAGTAGCCGCCAGAATTTACAGCGATATATGGTGGGGCCCAATGCCGTTCTAAGGATGGTAAGGCCTGAGCAGGTACAGGCATTAGTCAATTGGGTGGCCGACAGTGGATCCAGCACGTTCACATTATCTCCCACCCAGTCTTCTGCAGAAAGCGCACAGATGGCGCCTGAAAACCAACCCCATCAGTCTGTCACATCACCCCCATGCATACCAGGGAAACTGTCTCAGCCTCAAGTTATGCAGCAGTCTCTTATGCTGTTTGAAGACTCCGCTGGCAGGGTTTCCCAAGGGCATCCACCTAGCCCTTCCCCAGCGGTGAAAGACATAGAATGCACTGACGCACAACCACTTATGTTTCCTGATGATGAGGACATGGGAATACCACCTCAGCATGTCTCTGATGATGACGAAACACAGGTGCCAACTGCTGCGTCTTTCTGCAGTGTGCAGACTGAACAGGAGGTCAGGGATCAAGACTGGGTGGAAGACGATGCAGGGGACGATGAGGTCCTAGACCCCACATGGAATGAAGGTCGTGCCACTGACTTTCACAGTTCGGAGGAAGAGGCAGTGGTGAGACCGAGCCAACAGCGTAGCAAAAGAGGGAGCAGTGGGCAAAAGCAGAACACCCGCCGCCAAGAGACTCCGCCTGCTACTGACCGCCGCCATCTGGGACCGAGCACCCCAAAGGCAGCTTCAAGGAGTTCCCTGGCATGGCACTTCTTCAAACAATGTGCTGACGACAAGACCCGAGTGGTTTGCACGCTGTGCCATCAGAGCCTGAAGCGAGGCATTAACGTTCTGAACCTGAGCACAACCTGCATGACCAGGCACCTGCATGCAAAGCATGAACTGCAGTGGAGTAAACACCTTAAAACCAAGGAAGTCACTCAGGCTCCCCCTGCTACCTCTTCTGCTGCTGCCGCCTCGGCCTATTCTGCTGCTGCCGCCTCGGCCTCTTCCTCCGCCTCTGGAGGAACGTTGGCACCTGCCGCCCAGCAAACAGGGGATGTACCACCAACACCACCACCACCACCTCCGTCACCAAGCGTCTCAACCATGTCACACGCCAGCGTTCAGCTCTCCATCTCACAAACATTTGATAGAAAGCGTAAATTCCCACCTAGCCACCCTCGATCCCTGGCCCTGAATGCCAGCATTTCTAAACTACTGGCCTATGAAATGCTGTCATTTAGGCTGGTGGACACAGACAGCTTCAAACAGCTCATGTCGCTTGCTGTCCCACAGTATGTTGTTCCCAGCCGGCACTACTTCTCCAAGAGAGCCGTGCCTTCCCTGCACAACCAAGTATCCGATAAAATCAAGTGTGCACTGCGCAACGCCATCTGTAGCAAGGTCCACCTAACCACAGATACGTGGACCAGTAAGCACGGCCAGGGACGCTATATCTCCCTAACTGCACACTGGGTAAATGTAGTGGCAGCTGGGCCCCAGGCGGAGAGCTGTTTGGCGCACGTCCTTCCGCCGCCAAGGATCGCAGGGCAACATTCTTTGCCTCCTGTTGCCACCTCCTCCTTCTCGGCTTCCTCCTCCTCTTCTTCCACCTGCTCATCCAGTCAGCCACACACCTTCACCACCAACTTCAGCACAGCCCGGGGTAAACGTCAGCAGGCCATTCTGAAACTCATATGTTTGGGGGACAGGCCCCACACCGCACAGGAGTTGTGGCGGGGTATAGAACAACAGACCGACGAGTGGTTGCTGCCGGTGAGCCTCAAGCCCGGCCTGGTGGTGTGTGATAATGGGCGAAATCTCGTTGCATCTCTGGGACTAGCCAATTTGACGCACATCCCTTGCTTGGCGCATGTGCTGAATTTGGTGGTGCAGAAGTTCATTCACAACTACCCCGACATGTCAGAGCTGCTGCATAAAGTGCGGGCCGTCTGTTCGCGCTTCCGGCGTTCACATCCTGCTGCTGCTCGCCTGTCTGCGCTACAGCGTAACTTCGGCCTTCCCGCTCACCGCCTCATATGCGACGTGCCCACCAGGTGGAACTCCACCTTGCACATGCTGGACAGACTGTGCGAGCAGCAGCAGGCCATAGTGGAGTTTCAGCTGCAGCACGCACGGGTCAGTCGCACTACAGAACAGCACCACTTCACCACCAATGACTGGGCCTCCATGCGAGACCTGTGTGCCCTGTTGCGCTGTTTCGAGTACTCCACCAACATGGCCAGTGGCGATGACACCGTTATCAGCGTTACAATACCACTTCTATGTCTCCTTGAGAAAACACTTAGGGCGATGATGGAAGAGGAGGTGGCCCAGGAGGAGGAGGAGGAGGAGGAGGAAGAGGGGTCATTTTTAGCACTTTCAGGCCAGTCTCTTCGAAGTGACTCAGAGGGAGGTTTTTGGCAACAGCAGAGGCCAGGTACAAATGTGGCCAGCCAGGGCCCACTACTGGAGGACGAGGAGGACGAGGATGAGGAGGAGGTGGAGGAGGATGAGGATGAAGCATGGTCACAGCGGGGTGGCACCCAACGCAGCTCGGGTCCATCACTGGTGCGTGGCTGGGGGGAAAGGCAGGACGATGACGATACGCCTCCCACAGAGGACAGCTTGTCCTTATCCCTGGGCAGCCTGGCACACATGAGCGACTACATGCTGCAGTGCCTGCGCAACGACAGCAGAGTTGCCCACATTTTAACCTGTGCGGACTACTGGGTTGCCACCCTGCTGGATCCACGCTACAAAGACAATGTGCCCACCTTACTTCCTGCACTGGAGCGTGATAGGAAGATGCGCGAGTACAAGCGCACGTTGGTAGACACGCTACTGAGAGCATTCCCAAATGTCACAGGGGAACAAGTGGAAGCCCAAGGCCAAGGCAGAGGAGGAGCAAGAGGTCGCCAAGGCAGCTGTGTCACGGCCAGCTCCTCTGAGGGCAGGGTTAGCATGGCAGAGATGTGGAAAACTTTTGTCAACACGCCACAGCTAACTGCACCACCACCTGATACGCAACGTGTTAGCAGGAGGCAACATTTCACTAACATGGTGGAACAGTACGTGTGCACACCCCTCCACGTACTGACTGATGGTTCGGCCCCATTCAACTTCTGGGTCTCTAAATTGTCCACGTGGCCAGAGCTAGCCTTTTATGCCTTGGAGGTGCTGGCCTGCCCGGCAGCCAGCGTTTTGTCTGAACGTGTATTCAGCACGGCAGGGGGCGTCATTACAGACAAACGCAGCCGCCTGTCTACAGCCAATGTGGACAAGCTGACGTTCATAAAAATGAACCAGGCATGGATCCCACAGGACCTGTCCGTCCCTTGTCCAGATTAGACATTAACTACCTCCCCATAACCATATATTATTGGACTCCAGGGCACTTCCTCATTCAATCCTATTTTTATTTTCATTTTACCATTATATTGCGAGGCTACCCAAAGTTGAATGAACCTCTCCTCTGCCTGTGTGCTAGGCCTAAATATATGCCAATGGACTGTTGCAGTGGTGGGTGACGTGAAGCCTGATTCTCTGCTATGATATGAAGACTGATTCTCTGCTGACATGAAGCCAGATTGTCTGTTACGGGACCTTTCTCCTCTGCCTGGGTTCTGGGCCTAAATTTATGAAAATTGACTCTTACAGTGGTGGGTGACGTGAAGCCTGATTCTCTGCTATGATATGAAGACTGATTCTCTGCTGACATGAAGCCAGATTCTCTGTTACGGGACCTCTCTCCTCTGCCTGGGTGCTGGGCCTAAATTTATGACAATGGACTGTTGCAGTGGTGGCTGACGTGAAGCCTGATTCTCTGCTATGACATGCAGACTGATTCTCTGCTGTCATGAAGCCAGATTGTCTGTTACGGGACCTCTCTGCTCTGCCTGTGTGCTAGGCCTAAATATATGCCAATGGACTGTTGCAGTGGTGGCTGACGTGAAGCCTCATTCTCTGCTATGACATGCAGACTGATTCTCTGCTGTCATGAAGCCAGATTGTCTGTTACGGGACCTCTCTGCTCTGCCTGTGTGCTAGGCCTAAATATATGCCAATGGACTGTTGCAGTGGTGGGTGACGTGAAGCCTCATTCTCTGCTATGACATGCAGACTGATTCTCTGCTGACATGAAGCCAGATTGTCTGTTACGGGACCTCTCTGCTCTGCCTGTGTGCTAGGCCTAAATATATGCCAATGGACTGTTGCAGTGGTGGGTGACGTGAAGCCTCATTCTCTGCTATGACATGCAGACTGATTCTCTGCTGACATGAAGCCAGATTGTCTGTTACGGGACCTCTCTGCTCTGCCTGTGTGCTAGGCCTAAATATATGCCAATGGACTGTTGCAGTGGTGGGTGACGTGAAGCCTCATTCTCTGCTATGACATGCAGACTGATTCTCTGCTGACATGAAGCCAGATTGTCTGTTACGGGACCTCTCTGCTCTGCCTGTGTGCTAGGCCTAAATATATGCCAATGGACTGTTGCAGTGGTGGGTGACGTGAAGCCTCATTCTCTGCTATGACATGCAGACTGATTCTCTGCTGACATGAAGCCAGATTGTCTGTTACGGGACCTCTCTGCTCTGCCTGTGTGCTAGGCCTAAATATATGCCAATGGACTGTTGCAGTGGTGGGTGACGTGAAGCCTCATTCTCTGCTATGACATGCAGACTGATTCTCTGCTGACATGAAGCCAGATCCTCTGTTACGGGAGCTCTCTCCTCTGCCTGGGTGCTGGGCCTAAATTTATGACAATTGACTGTTGCAGTGGTGGGTGACGTGAAGCCTGATTCTCTGCTATGATATGAAGACTGATTCTCTGCTGACATGAAGCCAGATTGTCTGTTACGGGACCTTTCTCCTCTGCCTGGGTTCTGGGCCTAAATTTATGAAAATTGACTCTTACAGTGGTGGGTGACGTGAAGCCTGATTCTCTGCTATGATATGAAGACTGATTCTCTGCTGACATGAAGCCAGATTCTCTGTTACGGGACCTCTCTCCTCTGCCTGGGTGCTGGGTAGTGTTGAGCGCGAATATTCGAAAAGCAAATTTTTTTCGCGAATATCGCAACTTCGCGATTTCGCGAATATTTCGAATATAGTGCTATATATTCGTAAAAACGAATATTCGTTTTTTGTTTCCCCCCCCCCCCCCACAAAATTACAGTACACATATAATTGATTGTTTCCCAAAGGTCCAACAGCTCAGATCTTACTCACATTGCCTAGAAAGTGATTGAGGCGCGAATCTTCGTAAGGCGATTTTATTAGCGCACATGCGAATATCGGCACGTCCCAGAACAGAGGCAAAGGGCTTTGCATTCATACATTAGTGAATTGAGTTGCGAATCTTCGTAAGGCGATTTTATTAGCGCACATGCGAATATCTACACTTGTCCCAGAACAGAGGCAAAGGGCTTTGCATTCATACATTAGTGATTGAATTGAGCTGCGAATCTTCGTAAGGCGATTTTATTAACGCAAATGCAAATATCTACACTTGTCCCCAGAACAGAGAGGCAAAGGCCTGTGCATTCATATAGTATAGCACCATATTCGCGAATACGTAGAACTTCGTAAAAGTCGATTTACGAATATTCGTATTTTTTATTTTACTTTCCACCTTACAGATTACATTGATCTGTACTCTGTCAACTACTGTCATCACCCCCCACTGTATCTCGATTGATTCCCAAAAGTCTCACATTCCCTAGAAAGTGATTGAGGTGCGAATCTTCGTAAGGCGATTTTATTAGCGCACATGCGAATATCTACACTTGTCCCAGAACAGAGGCAAAGGGCATTGCATTCATACATTAGTGATTGAATTGAGTTGCGAATCTTCGTAAGGCGATTTCATTAGCGCACATGTGAATTTTGCATAGCATATGTATTATGCGATAATTCGAATTATCGCATATGCGAAATAATAACGAATTTGAATAATCGCGAATATTTTACGAATATTCTTTCGAATATTCACAAAATTTCGCGAATTCGAATATGGGACATGCCGCTCAACACTAGTGCTGGGCCTAAATTTATGACAATGGACTGTTGCAGTGGTGGGTGACGTGAAGCCTGATTCTCTGCTATGACATGCAGACTGATTCTCTGCTGACATGAAGCCAGATTGTCTGTTACGGGACCTCTCTCCTCTGCCTGGGTGCTGGGCCTAAATATATGCCAATGGACTGTTGCAGTGGTGGCTGACGTGAAGCCTCATTCTCTGCTATGACATGCAGACTAATTCTCTGCTGACATGAAGACAGATTCTCTGTTACGGGACCTCTCTCCTCTGCCTGGGTGCCGGGGCCTAAATATCTGAGAATGGACTGTTCCAGTGGTGGCTGACGTGAAGCCTCATTCTCTGCTATGACATGCAGACTAATTCTCTGCTGACATGAAGACAGATTCTCTGTTACGGGACCTCCCTCCTCTGCCTGGGTGCTGGGCCTAAATATATGCCAATGGACTGTTGCAGTGGTGGCTGACGTGAAGCCTCATTCTCTGCTATGACATGCAGACTAATTCTCTGCTGACATGAAGACAGATTCTCTGTTACGGGACCTCCCTCCTCTGCCTGGGTGCTGGGCCTAAATATATGCCAATGGACTGTTGCAGTGGTGGCTGACGTGAAGCCTCATTCTCTGCTATGACATGCAGACTGATTCTCTGCTGACATGAAGCCAGATTCTCTGTTACGGGACCTCTCTCCTCTGCCTGTGTGTGTGCTGGGCCTAAATATATGCCAATGGACTGTTGCAGTGGTGGCTGACGTGAAGCCTCATTCTCTGCTATGACATGCAGACTGATTCTCTGCTGACATGAAGCCAGATTCTCTGTTACGGGACCTCTCTCCTCTGCCTGTGTGTGTGCTGGGCCTAAATATATGCCAATGGACTGTTGCAGTGGTGGCTGACGTGAAGCCTCATTCTCTGCTATGACATGCAGACTAATTCTCTGCTGACATGAAGACAGATTCTCTGTTACGGGACCTCCCTCCTCTGCCTGGGTGCTGGGCCTAAATATATGCCAATGGACTGTTGCAGTGGTGGCTGACGTGAAGCCTCATTCTCTGCTATGACATGCAGACTGATTCTCTGCTGACATGAAGCCAGATTCTCTGTTACGGGACCTCTCTCCTCTGCCTGTGTGTGTGCTGGGCCTAAATATATGCCAATGGACTGTTGCAGTGGTGGCTGACGTGAAGCCTCATTCTCTGCTATGACATGCAGACTGATTCTCTGCTGACATGAAGCCAGATTCTCTGTTACGGGACCTCTCTCCTCTGCCTGTGTGTGTGCTGGGCCTAAATATATGCCAATGGACTGTTGCAGTGGTGGCTGACGTGAAGCCTCATTCTCTGCTATGACATGCAGACTAATTCTCTGCTGACATGAAGACAGATTCTCTGTTACGGGACCTCCCTCCTCTGCCTGGGTGCTGGGCCTAAATATATGCCAATGGACTGTTGCAGTGGTGGCTGACGTGAAGCCTCATTCTCTGCTATGACATGCAGACTAATTCTCTGCTGACATGAAGACAGATTCTCTGTTACGGGACCTCTCTCCTCTGCCTGGGTGCCGGGGCCTAAATATCTGAGAATGGACTGTTCCAGTGGTGGGTGACGGGAAGCCAGATTCTCTGCTATGGAACCTCTCTCCAATTGATTTTGGTTAATTTTTATTTATTTAATTTTTATTTTAATTCATTTCCCTATCCACATTTGTTTGCAGGGGATTTACCTACATGTTGCTGCCTTTTGCAGCCCTCTAGCTCTTTCCTGGGCTGTTTTACAGCCTTTTTAGTGCCGAAAAGTTCGGGTCCCCATTGACTTCAATGGGGTTCGGGTTCGGGACGAAGTTCGGATCGGGTTCGGATCCCGAACCCGAACATTTCCGGGATGTTCGGCCGAACTTCTCGAACCCGAACATCCAGGTGTTCGCTCAACTCTACTATTAACTATTTTTTTTTCTCCACTGTATTTACTGAGGAAAATGCAGAATGCAAAAGTAAATTCCCCATTAAAAGTGCCTTGTCTGACCTAGGAAGAAGTAGAAAAGCAACTTAAAAAAATTTAAATAGACAAATCGCCAGGACTAGATGGCATACACAACCATATCCTAATAGAATTAAGTAATGTCATAACCAGACCCTTATTTCTGATATTTACAGACTCAATACTGACAGGGAGTGTTCCACAGGATTGTCGCATAGCAAATGTGGTGCCAATATTCAAAAAGGGTGCAAAAACTGACCCCAGAAACTATAGGCCGGTAAGTTTAGCATTGATCTCAATGAAAACAAGCAATTAACTCCATATCAGCATGGCTTCATGAGCTATTGGTCATGTCAAACTAATTTAATCAGTTTCTATGAGGAGGCAAGTTCTAGACTTGACAGCGGCAAATCAATGGATGTCGTATACCTGGACTTCTCCAAAGCATTTGACAATGTACCAAATAAAATGTTAGTTCATAAAATGAGAATGCTCAGACTGGGAGAAAACGTCTGTATGTGGGTAAGTAACAGAGGGTGGTTATTCATGGTACACACTCCGATTGGGTCACTGTCACTAGTGAGGTACCTCAGGGGTCAGTATTGGGCCCTATCCTCTTCAATATATTTATTAATGATCTTGTAGAAGGCTTGCACAGTAAAATATCACTTTTTGCAGATAACACAAAACTGTGTAAAGCAATTAACAATAAAGAGGACAATATACTGCTACAGATGGATCTGGATATATTGGAGGCTTGGGCAGATAAGTGGCAGATGAGGTTTAACACTGACAAATGTAAAGTTATGCACATGGGAAGGAATAATGCAAATCACCCATATATACTAAATGGTAAAACCCTGGGTAACACTGACATGGAGAAGGACCTAGGAATGTTAATAAACAGCGAACTAAGCAGTAAAAGACAGTGTCAAGCAGCTGCTGCCAAGGCCAATAAGATAATGGGTTGCATCAAAAGGGGCATAGATGCCCGTGATGAGAACATAGTCCTATCACTTTACAAATCACTGGTCAGACCACACATGGAGTACTGTGTACAGTTCTGGGCTCCTGTGAACAAGAATCACTGCGAAAAGGTGCACCACAATGATATGCAACTGACAACACTGGCTAATCTCAACACTTTTGCTATGATCCCCCAAAGGTTGCAGCTGATCATAGCAGGGTATCCTATGGTCAACTTACTTTCATGGGAAATCATACAAAATACAGTAGATAACCTTTTTAAGCATTACTGGAAAACCATAATTATTGTCACAAAATAATTTACTGGTTGATTAACCCCTTCATGACTACCATACGGCTATATACGTGCTATCTGCACATACCCCGTGCAGCTAACACGCATATACATGTTATGGCAGCGCTTTAATCCAAGCACTGCAAAACTCTTGGATTAAAGCCTCTGCCCCTGCACTGCTGCTGTCACGGACCGAGCAGAGCCCAGTAACGCCGGCAAGGGACCACTCCGATTAGTTTGTCTGTGCAGACTAACCAATCGGAGCGTGGCAGTGTAAAAATGCTGGTTTCAGGCTCTGATCTGAACTCTGCAGATCAGAGCCTGAAATCAGGTACCATATGCTCTGTGCCCCAAATATGTGAGCCCCCTGCCCCGATCTGTGCTCCCTTCTGTGTGTGCTGCCTCCAGCTTTGCCGGTAGTGCACTGTGTATGTGCCTGCAACTGTGCCCGTCTGGCCCCATCCATGTGCAGTGTCCCAGGGGGTCAGTAGTGTATGCTGGGCTTTGTAGTGCAGATTGACTCACTAACCTGGGATCCACTGTCGTCTTCAATTGGGGGCAAATACTGGAACAGGCAGGTATTTAAAAGTTGGAAGAACGAAGCAAGCACAGGATAGCCAACAAAAACTGGAACTTTTACTGAATATCAGTGAGTATAATACATGGACGCAGTTGGAAGCGCAGTTCCATGAAAGACAGTTGGTTTTCCATAAGAATACAGGTGGTTCTTGGGAGTACAGAATGGCCGGTCGTAGCAATGTATTATACAGAGTGTTGATTACAGGAGATGCAGTACAGGCGGCTTGCACACTATTCCTGACTGGTCCTGACACATGTGACTTTCTCTCCAAGGTCTAATGCCCTTTATCTGGCGTACCCTTGAAGCTGTCCTTATCTAGTACCTCCTCTGTTATCTTGAGTACCTCTTGCTTTATCTGATCGGCCTCTGTGGTATTCTGTGTCTTGGGTGGTGACTTGCTTATGCTGCTTCAGCTAAACGGATGATGACTCAGGAGGGGAACCTTTTCCTTGGATCCGGAACCCGGTTACAGGGCCTTTACTACCCTCTCCTAGTCGGCAGGCTTCAGGCCTGCTCTGCTCTCACAGGCCCATAGCCTGGCCTTCACTCAGACACAGGATCATTTCTGACCTCTGCTCCCACTGTCTGACTCCTCTGCTACTACTTCCTGACTGGGCCTTATATATCCTAGGGTTCCCTAGCTCCCTCTAGTGACTCAGAGCTGGAACTACACCCTAGCCGGCCTGCACATGCACGTTTCACAGTAACAGGAAAATACATAGCAGTACATTGACAAGATGTTCTATACCAACCTCCCCAAAAATACAGGGGGAACGACAATACCCAAGTGACCCTTCTGTAGTGACGGGGTATTACTCTCCCGTACACTACATATGTCCCCTGCCATCTGTGTCCCCTCACCAGCTCTCATCTGTGCCCCCTTTTGCAGTGCCCCTGCTGTATCTTATTTCGACAGCTCTGTTCCTAAGCTGCCACCATCAGCAGCGAGTGTTAGATGACTCTGCTGTAACCCCTTAGATGCTGCTCTCAGCGACATCCAAGGAGTTAACAGAGGGAGGGGGTTCCCTCTCTCAACCATCAGACTACATTGCTGCGATGGCAGAGGGCCGATGGTTGCCATGGCAACCAGACGCCTTGCAAAGTGTTGCCATCTATCAGTGCAAGAGCATTGCAAAGTATAGTACAGCCATCAGCCCCATTGGATCTTCAGGATCCAAGTGCAACTTGATAAAAAAAATGGCACATGATTTAACCCCTCATGAACGCTGTAAAAAAAAATAAAAAAAATTTCCAAAACAACAAATTTTTGGGTCACCTTGCCCCATAAAGTGTAATAATGAATGATCAAAAAATCATGTGTACCCAAAAATGGCACCAATAAAAGAGCCCCTGCACAGGACGATCGGCAGAAAAATAAAAAAATAAGGCGTTCAGAAAATGGAGACACAAAAACATAAAAATGCAACTAAAAAGAAAGAAAACAAAGAAAGTAGACATACCGTATTTGATATCATTGTGTCTGTAACAAACTGCTCTATAAAAATAGTACGTCAGATGAATGTTGTAAAAAATAAATACAGTCCCAAAACAGACTTTTTTTTGTTACCTTGCCTCACAAAAAACATAATATAGAGCAGGCATCCTCAAACTGCGGCCCTCAGCTGTTGTAAAACTACAACTCCCACAATGCCCTGCTGTAGGCTGATACCTGTAGGCTGTTCAGGCATGCTGGGAGTTGTAGTTTTGCAACAGCTGAAGGGTCGCAGTTTGAGGGTGCCTGATATAGAGCAATTAAAAATCATATATACCCCAAAATAGTACCAATTAAACTGGCACCTTATCCCCTAGTTTCCAAAATGGGGTAACTTTTTTTTGGAGTTTCTATTGAAAGGGTGCATCAGGGGGGCCTTCAAATGGGACATGGCATCTAAAAACCAGTCCAGCAAAATCTGTTTTCCAAAAACCATATGGCACTCCTTTTCTTCTGCGACCTACCATGTGCCCTTACATCAGTTTATGACCACATGTGGGGTGTTTCTGTAAACCGCAGAATCAGGGTAATAAATATTAAGTTTTGTTTGGCTGTTAACCCTTGATGTGTTAAAGAAAAAATGGATTAAAATGGAAAATCTGCCAAAAAAGTGAAATATAGAAATTAATCTCCATTTTCCTTTAATTCTTGTGTAACACCTAGGGTTAACAAAGTTTGTAAAATCAATTTTGAGTAACTTGAGGGGTGTAGTTTCTGCAATAGGGTCATTTATGGGGGATTTCCACTATGTAAGCTCCACAAAGTGACTTCAGACCTGAACCAGTCCTTAAAAAGTCGGGTTTTGAAATTTTATAAAATTTTTTAATAATTGCTTCTAAAATTCCAAGCCTTCTAACGTCCTAAAAAATGACATTTACAAAATGATGCCAACGTAAAGTAGACATATGGGGAATGTTAAGTGATACATTTTTTATGAAGTATCACTTTGTTTTAAAAGATTGGGTAAATCTGGGATTTTTTCATAAATAAAGTTGAAATATATTGACTCAAATTTATGACTGTTATGAAGTACAATGTGTCACGAGAAAACAATCTCAGAATGGCTTGGATAAGTAAAAGTATTCCAAAATGATTAGCACATAAAGTGACACATGTCAGATTTGCAAAATTAGACGTGGTCACAAAGGTGAAAAATAGCTTGGTCTTCAAAGGGTTAAGCAATGGAACATTTCAGTTCAAAGCATCTCTTTCAATTAAGATTCACTTTGGTTGTTCAAATTGAGTCTGAATCAAAAGTCCTCCAGTTGACCGGAGAATTTGTGTATGATATTCTGAGGTTATTACAGACATGTGTACAGACAATGGTTGTGGAACCACCATGCAAACTACAGTAACTGGTTTGGCTTTGGTCCATACCCTAAGAGCGCCTCCTGGGTATTCACCCTTAGGCTGCATTCACACATCTGTGGAACACGGACCGTGAAATACCGGACTGGCATCCTGATTAGTGCAGGAGCGCATAGCGTCATTGGTTGCTATGACGCCGTGCGCTTCCTGCTGCAGCCGCAGTACAGTAATACACTTGTATGATCTATACGAGTGTATTACTGTACTGCTGCTGCAGCAGGAAGTGCACGGCGTCATAGCAACCAATGACGCTATGCACTCCTGCACTAATCAGGAGGCCAGTCCGGTATCTCGCGCTCCGCGTTCCACGGACATGTGAATGCAGCCTTAAGCCCCTGTGTAACTATGTGGACTTCGCTGAAGATTAGTGACCAGACTGCTACATCCTGGGATGGTTCCGCTGTTCTTTACAGCTGACATGCACAGGTCAGAAATGCACATGCAAAGCACCAGAAACACAGGCATGGCATGATTCAAAATCATAAAGAGCACAGGCAAATCCAAGACAAGCATGTAACACAGGCATGAGACAAAACGTGGATCCCTGCAAGTGGACAAACGCCAGGAACCCAGACATATGAACTGCATGCACTTGGACGCACAGACTTCAGAAACAGACTTCTGGAACTTGGACACTGTTCGGATACAGCAGATGCATGAGCACAACTTAGCAAGCACATAACTCTAAGACACAGTTCAAACACAGTGGCACATAAAACAGACAAAAGTCAACATACACAGACGGATGGAAAGCTCCATACAGACTCAAGAAGGGCATAAACTATGGCTTAGGACACTAGGTCAGAATTCAGACACGGACATAACCACAAGGATCCAGACAGAGGGCAGCTCATAGCACTCAAGCGACATCCACAGTGACACATAACTCAGGAACATATATAGCAGACGTAATGATCAAATTAGCTGAACAGATGCAGGCACACACAGAGCAAGGGAATGATTAACTCTCAATACAAGACTGAGAAAGGATATAAGCACATTGGCACAATTCATGCATAAGATACATAGATCAGTGGTGACATGAACTGCCTTCGAACACAACGGCACAAATCCAAACCCACAAGCAACTGATGCTAGTGCAGATAGTACAGTGGTACGAGTGAAAGGCCATTATTACAGAGGTCTCCTAGGACTCATACTTTTCTCTCTTGTCTGTCAATCTTGTATTTATTTTTTGTCTCTTTTTATGAAATTTGTTTAGAATCAATTCACTCATCTGTAGTCATGTGCTGTACATGTACATTGTCAACCTTAGACGAGCCAGGGCCACTCCAAAGCCCAAGAGCTACTTCCAAATATACAGTGGGATGCAAAAGTTTCGGCAACCTTGTTAATTGTCATGATTTTCCTGTATAAATCGTTGGTTGTTACGATAAAAAATGTCAGTTAAATATATTATATAGGAGACACACACAGTGATATTTGAGAAGTGAAATGAAGTTTATTGGATTTACAGAAAGTGTGCTATAATTGTTTAAACAAAATTAGGCAGGTGCATAAATTTGGGCACCACAAAAAAGAAATGAAATCAATATTTAGTAGATCCTCCTTTTGCAGAAATGAAAGCCTCTAAACGCTTCCTGTAGGTTCCAATGAGAGTCTGGATTCTGGTTGAAGGTATTTTGGACAATTCCTCTTTACAAAACATCTTTAGTTCATTCAGGTTTGATGGTTTCCGAGCATGGACAGCTCTCTTTAAGTCACACCACAGATTTTCTATTATATTCCGGTCTGGGGACTGAGATGGCCATTCCAGACGTTGTACTTGTTCCTCTGCATAAATGCCTTAGTGGGCAGTGTTTAGGGTCATTGTCTTGTTGAAAGATCCAGCCCCGGCGCAGCTTCAGCTTTGTCACTGATTCCTGGACATTGGTCTCCAGAATCTGCTGATACTGAGTGGAATCCATGCGTCCCTCAACTTTGACAAGATTCCCAGTCCCTGCACTGACCACACAGCCCCACAGCATGATGGAACCACCACCATATTTTACTGTAGGTAGCAGGTGTTTTTCTTGGAATGCTGTGTTCTTTTTCCTCCATGCATAATGCCCCTTGTTATGGCCAAATAACTAAATTTTAGTTTCGTCAGTCCACAGCACCTTATTCCAAAATGAAGCTGGATTGTCCAAATGTGCTTTAGCCCACCTCAAGCGGCACTTTTTGTGCTGTGGGTGGAGAAAAGGCTTCCTCTGCATCACTCTCGCATACATCTCCTTGTGTAAAGTGCGCCGAATGGTTGAACGATGCACAGTAACTCCATCTGCAGCAAGATGATGTTGTAGGTCTTTGGTGCTGGTCTGTGGGTTGACTCTGACTGTTCTCACCATTCGTCGCTTCTGTCTATCCGAGATTTTTCTTGGTCTGCCACTTCGAGCCTTAACTTGACCTGAGCCTGTGGTCTTCCATTTCCTCAATATGTTCCTAACTGTGGAAACAGACAGCTGAAATCTCTGAGACAGCTTTCTGTATCCTTCCCCTAAACCATGATGGTGAACAATCTTTGTCTTCAGGTCATTTGAGACTTGTTTTGAGACCCCCATGTTGCTACTCTTCAGAGAAAATTAAAAGAGGAGGGAAACTTACAATTGACCCCCTTAAATACTCTTTCTCATAATTGGATTCACCTGTGTATGTAGGACAGGGGTCACTGAGCTTACCAAGCCAATTTGAGTTCCAATAATTAGTTCTAAAGGTTTTGGAATCAATAAAATGACAACAGTGCCCAAATTTATGCACCTGCCTAATTTTGTTTAAACAATTATAGCACACTTTCTGTAAATCCAATAAACTTCATTTCACTTCTCAAATATCAGTGTGTGTCTCCTATATGATATATTTAACTGACATTTTTTATCGTAACAACCAACGATTTATACAGGAAAATCATGACAATTAACAAGGTTGCCCAAACTTTCGCATCCCACTGTATAATCAATCACAGGTAAACACTCATCGGATGGACACAACAGAATTGTTTAAAATTCATGGCTGGAAACTAAACAGCAAGGATATGCCATGTGAAGAAGTCACCGGCTTGATAATAAAGGAAGAGGCGACAGCAGGGAAGCAAATTATTTAGCTTGGTAATATTTTAACAAGGTATGCCTCCCTAAGCAGATAACCTTCAAGGCAGCTAAGCTTTTATGGGAAATAGATTTAAAACCATATTATCCAACATGTCTTGCTGGTGTCCTATTAGTATCATATCATTAATAATACTGAAAGAATTATTGAACAATACAAGTCGTGAATAATATCTGCTCCTAGTGTTATAAATTATTAGCTGCATACATTTTTAATTACAGGCGTGTGAACGGCAATTGGGATGTCAACAGGAATCAGCGAAGATGTCTGAGAATTAACAAAGATCAAGCGCCTTGAACAAGCATACTGAAAGAAGCTTAACATGACAGTGTAGTCATCGGTTATTACTTTTTTTTCAACAGCCA
Organism: Bufo gargarizans; assembly: GCF_014858855.1. NCBI lineage: Eukaryota > Metazoa > Chordata > Amphibia > Anura > Bufonidae > Bufo > Bufo gargarizans. The sequence continues at coordinate 300,920,528 of NC_058084.1, read as the reverse complement.
TCTGAAAACATTACAGCTTTGCATCTTCGGAGACAGCGGGAGTGATAGCACATTGGAGAAGGTAAGAAGAAAGTTTTAAGAAGTACAGAAATAACTTCTTTATTGTAACATACATGATTTTCTGATAGCTCTGCTACCTCTCAATTACCACAAGTTAAAAAGGAATCGTATAAGAGTCGGCTTATATGGGGCACCAGGAGACTAAATGTGGTACATGGAACGTTGTAAAAAAGAAACTATGATGGATTTGTTTCGAAGCTCAGAATAGGGAACTCACAGCAGGCTGGGATAGAGCGTATAGACATTCCAGGTTCTTTTTCCTTTTTAATAAGCAACAGAGAAAAGCTCCTTTTTGATCCTGCTGATGCTTATGTTCTGACACCTGCCACCAGCAGTACTTGGACACATCCTTTTTATTTTCTATTCCCTTTTAACTGTCTGGCAGTCGCTTTGATATATTTCCGCCTATCTGTGATGCCAATGGAAGAAGGTGGTAATCTCACCTAGGATTTGTCATGACACAAGATACTTTACCCTAAAGCCAGAACCTGGAAATAAACACCTGAATTAAGGTATTTTCTAATTGAGATGATCCATTTTCTGAAAGTTATGGATACTGAGCAGGAGTCTGTTAAGGATGATGCATTCTTGATATTCTTCACTCCAGAGAGAGCGTCTAATAAATGGAAGCTTCTTCAGCTATATAGCAAGCGATGCATCACACTCCAAGTGACAGAAACAACATTAATACCAGATTGATATCTCTGAAGAGATGGTAATAAAATGATATCATGTATCAGAAAAGTTATGAAAATCCAATACTTATCATGCACAAACTAGTTCTTATCCTATATTATGTGAATTATTTTTCTGGTCTTGAGAGAGGGAAGATGTTTCATTTAATTTGAGTCATTTAACAGTGAGATATGCAATAGTATTAAACAAATATAGTCATTTTTCAGATGTTTCTCGAAGAGTCGTTTTACGGAGATGTATGACATTTAATTCCAGATCGGTTAAATATTCAGAGGCAGCAGCGTTCAATGCAGACCGGGGGCTTTACTGTAGGAGGCGCAGAGGTAGCATTTTCACCTGAGCTCTGGTGCCTGAGGGGACCCAAAGCCCCTCTGTCACATCAGAAGCATCTGTAAATGGAACAAAGTAGTTAGGAAGCTTTTTTTTTTTTTTTTTTTTTACAGATTTTGGATTGGAGCCCAGGAGATTCAAGTTACACCTCTCTTGCAGATCTAAGTTTGTAAAGTAGCACAAATCATTGCAGTATTACAATATGGTTTTTATGAAGAACTGCAATATATATATATATATATATATATATATATATACAGTACAGACCAAAAGTTTGGACGCACCTTCTCATTCAAAGAGTTTTCTTTATTTTCATGACTGTGAAAATTGCAGATTCACACTGAAGGCATCAAAACTATGAATTAACACATGTGGAATTATATACAGGTCCTTCTAAAAAAATTAGCATATTGTGATAAAGTTCATTATTTTCTGTAATGTACTGATAAACATTAGACTTTCATATATTTTAGATTCATTACACACCAACTGAAGTAGTTCAAGCCTTTTATTGTTTTAATATTGATGATTTTGGCATACAGCTCATGAAAACCCAAATTTCCAATCTAAAAAAATTAGCATATTTCATCCGACCAATAAAATAAAAGTGTTTTTAATACAAAAAAAGTCAACCTTCAAATAATTATGTTCAGTTATGCACTCAATACTTGGTCGGGAATCCTTTTGCAGAAATGACTGCTTCAATGCGGTGTGGCATGGAGGCAATCAGCCTGTGGCACTGCTGAGGTGTTATGGAGGCCCAGGATGCTTCGATAGCGGCCTTAAGCTCATCCAGAGTGTTGGGTCTTGCGTCTCTCAACTTTCTCTTCCCAATATCCCACAGATTCTCTATGGGGTTCAGGTCAGGAGAGTTGGCAGGCCAATTGAGCACAGTAATACCATGGTCAGTAAACCATTTACCAGTGGTTTTGGCACTGTGAGCAGGTGCCAGGTCATGCTGAAAAATAAAATCTTCATCTCCATAAAGCTTTTCAGCAGATGGAAGCATGAAGTGCTAACAAAATCTCCTGATAGCTAGCTGCATTGACCCTGCCCTTGATAAAACACAGTGGACCAACACCAGCAGCTGACATGGCACCCCAGACCATCACTGACTGTGGGTACTTGACACTGGACTTCAGGTATTTTGGCATTTCCCTCTCCCCAGTCTTCCTCCAGACTCTGGCACCTTGATTTCCGAATGACATGCAAAATTTGCTTTCATCCGAAAAAAGTACTTGGACCACTGAGCAACAGTCCAGTGCTGCTTCTCTGTAGCCCAGGTCAGGCGCTTCTGCCGCTGTTTCTGGTTCAAAAGTGGCTTGACCTGGGGAATGCGGCATCTGTAGCCCATTTCCTGCACACGCCTGTACACGGTGGCTCTGGATGTTTCTACTCCAGACTCAGTCCACTGCTTCCACAGGTCCCCCAAGGTCTGGAATCGGTCCTTCTCCACAATCTTCCTCAGGGTCCGGTCACCTCTTCTCGTTGTGCAGCGTTTTCTGCCACACTTTTTCCTTCCCACAGACTTCCCACTGAGGTGCCTTGATACAGCACTCTGGGAACAGCCTATTAGTTCAGAAATTTCTTTCTGTGTCTTACCCTCTTGCTTGAGGGTGTCAATGATGGCCTTCTGGACAGCAGTCAGGTCGGCAGTCTTACCCATGATTGCGGTTTTGAGTAATGAACCAGGCTGGAAGTTTTTAAAAGCCTCAGGAATCTTTTGCAGGTGCTTAGAGTAAATTAGTTGATTCAGATGATTAGGTTAATAGCTCGTTTAGAGAACCTTTTCATGATATGCTAATTTTTTTAGATAGGAATTTTGGGTTTTCATGAGCTGTATGCCAAAATCATCAATATTAAAACAATAAAAGGCTTGAACTACTTCAGTTGGCGTGTAATGAATCTAAAATATATGAAAGTCTAATGTTTATCAGTACATTACAGAAAATAATGAACTTTATCACAATATGCAATTTTTTTTAGAAGGACCTGTACATAACAAAAAAGTGTGAAACAACTGAAAATATGTCATATTCTAGGTTCTTCAAAGTAGCCACCTTTTGCTTTGATTACTGCTTTGCACACTCTTGGCATTCTCTTGATGAGCTTCAAGAGGTAGTCATCTGAAATGGTTTTCACTTCACAGGTGTGCCCTGTCAGGTTTAATAAGTGGGATTTCTTGCCTTATAAATGGGGTTGGGACCATCATTTGCGTTGTGGAGAAGTCAGGTGGATACACAGCTGATAGTCCTACTGAATAGACTGTTAGAATTTGTATTATGGCAAGAAAAAAGCAGCTAAGTAAAGAAAAATGAGTGGCCATCATTACTTTAAGAAATGAAGGTCAGTCAGTCTGAAAAATTGGGAAAACTTTGAAAGTGTCCCCAAGTGCAGTCACAAAAACCATCAAGCGCTACAAAGAAACTGGCTCACATGCAGACCGCCCCCGGAAAAGAAGACCAAGAGTCACCTCTGCTGCGGAGGATAAGTTCATCTGAGTCACCAGCCTCAGAAATCGCAGGTTAACAGCAGCTCAGATTAGAGACCAGGTCAATGCCACACAGAGTTCTAGCAGCAGACACATCTCTAGAACAACTGTTAAGAGGAGACTGTGTGAATCAGGCCTTCATGGTAGAATATCTGCTAGGAAACCACTGCTAAGGACAGGCAACAAGTAGAAGAGACTTGTTTGGGCTAAAGAACACAAGGAATGGACATAAGATCAGTGGAAATCTGTGCTTTGGTCTGATGAGTCCAAATTTGAGATCTTTGGTTCCAACCACCACGTCTTTGTGCGACACAGAAAAGGTGAACGGATGTGTGATGGTGTGGGAGTGCTTTGCTGGTGACGCTGTTGGGGATTTATTCAAAATTTAAGGCATACTGAACCAGCATGGATACCACAGCATCTTGCAGCGGCATGCTATTCCATCCGGTTTGCGTTTAGTTGGACCATCATTTATTTTTCAACATGACAGTGGCTGTGTAAGGGCTATTTGACCATGAAGGAGAGTGATGGGGTGCTGCGCCAGATGACCTGGCCTCCACAGTTCCCGAACCTGAACCCAATCGAGATGGTTTGGGGTGAGCTGGACTGCAGAGTGAATCAAAATGGCCAACAAGTGCTAAGCATCTCTGGGAACTCCTTCAAGCCTGTTGGAAGACCATTTCAGGTGACTACCTTATCAAGAGAATGGCAAGAGTGTGCAAAGCAGTAATCAAAGCAAAAGGTGGCTACTTTGAAGAACCTAGAATATGACATATTTTCAGTTGTTTCACACTTTTTGTTATGTATATAATTCCACATGTGTTCATTCATAGTTTTGATGCCTTCAGTGTGAATCTACAATTTTCATAGCCATGAAAATAAAGAAAACTCTATGAATGAGAAGGTGTGTCCAAACTTTTGGTCTGTACTGTATATATATTTCATAGGGTGAGTTCACATCACAGGGATGTCTAGGGACTTTACATCAGGGAAGGGTTCCGGACGGGGCCGCCCTTGTCAGGGCGATGACTCCATATTTTGAAGTAGCCCTGACAGGGCATTCTAGGGCAGGAGTGTTGTTTGTTGCGTGACTAACCACAGGAATATCACAAGCAACCGCTGCGGACCGGTAAGAGCGTTTCACCTATTCCTCCAAGACTGTGGAGTTTATACTACTGCATACCCCAGGCTCCAGTGTACCTTAGGTTATGTTTGTCTGTGCCACGGTTTGTATGATATGTCCACACATTGTTTGTATGTTCATGTCAAGTGCCTTTTTTTTATTAAATCCATGATTGATTAAACATTAAGTTTTATTGATTTCTTATTACCCACTATACTTATTGCTTATTGATACCTTGGTAGTACCAGGGGTGTCTACACTAGACAAACCCCTTTGTGGCATTTTTATACTGAGTTCACATCACTGTTTTGCCACCCATTTAATGTATACATTGGGAAAGAAAAGGGAAACAAAAGAGTATTACATCACACTTTTCTATCATGCAGAGTCCGGTAAAAAAAACAACACTTTTTTTTTTTTTTTACAATGGAATTCAATGGTGTACTGTATGGCATCAGTCTAAGGCTCTAAGGTTAAATGCGCATGACGTGCTGTTTTTTAAAAGCCATCAGATGTCTGTTTTAAGACCAATAGTAGTCTATGGGGTTATTAACACAGCAGTTTTTTTTAAGGCTAGTGAATAACGGACATAAAAAAAATAAAACATGTTCTATCTTGTCTGTTTTTCACTGACCAACTTCCCAAAAAAATGGACAGTTCATCCATAAAAAAAAATAATGCTTTCACTGTTGTGTGCATGTAGGTTTTAGGGCATCATTTAACCTATATGTTTTTTGTATACATTAAGCAGATGGCAAATATGTGATGTGAACCCAGCCTTAGAGGAACATTAAAATACCGAAAATAAAGAGTTAAAAGACACGATCAGCTCTATCAAATCTGCGTGCGCTTGAAAGTCGATCAGTTCAGCATTGCATAGGTTAAGAGTATCTTTTTGCTAGTATCTGTATTTTTCTACCATATGACATCTATTTTGAAAGCAGGCCATCATCTCTTCCAAGTGTGTCTGTCAACTGCCTCTTCTGACTTTGAGGCTTTTAGTTTTGCTCCTTGTTGACAGGCTTAAAAATGTGCCCATTTCGCGAGTGAGGAGGAGGCTTAGCGGGTGCTGTCATGGAAACATTAGTAATAAGAGAGAAGATAACACAGTATAGTTCATGTCTACTCAATGAGGCAAACATGACCTACTGTTACACAACCAAGTATGCCTTTAGAACAGGACCGCAAATTGTGCAAACATATTTGGCTTTTAATGACAAATGAAGCAGAGCTTTCCGTAGATTACTCTGTACTGCAATGAGAGACACCACTCTGTACTGATATTGCTTCAATATACATTACATTTATTCATCCAGCCAAATAATGTGCATAATGAACATTACAAGGCAATATTTCAGGCTGCTGAAAACAACATGTGGGACAAAAGTCGAAAATTTCAAAGCATATCTGCACCTCATAGCGTGAAAATATCGAAACATAAGGCATCAGAGGTTAAAAGCTCCATCATACATGAGACCAATAGCATGGAGGAGTACAAAGGAGTACAAAGTGTTAATGGTGGAAAGGGACCCCTGTTGAACAAGGTACAGTAAGTATGTTCAACCTAATAGGTAGGTATAATACGTTCAATGCACTGGAGGTACAGTAGGTATGGTATGTACACTGCACTAGGGGGTTGACAATACAATTAATATAGTACACAATGTATTGTAAGGTAAGACGTAAAATGAATACATGAGAAGGAAAGAGCATTGTGCCCTATGTATTTATGCCATGTACCAAAAATATCTTGGCACTAGACATTAAGCCTGTAGTGCATAAACATTGGTAGGAACAGTCTATATCAAATTGCAAGGAAACTTGACCACACTGGCTGGTGGCTGAGACTGGTGGCTATGGCTAAGACTGCTGGCATTGACTGGTGGCTGTGGCTGAGACTGCTGGCACTGACTGGTGGCTGAGACTAGTGGCCAAGACTGGTGGCTGTGGCTGAAACTGCTGGCACTGAGTGCTGGCTGTGGCTGAGACTGCTGACTGCGGCTGGTGGCTGAGACTGCTGGCATTGACTGTTGGCTGTGGCTGAGACTGCTGGCTGAAGCTGAGACTGCTGGCCTTGATGGCTTGGTATTACACTTTTTGTGATATAAGGTGATAAAAGATGGCTTTTTTGGTGCATTCTTAATTAAAAATTTTTACAGTATTTACCACATACAATTGTTAAAGAGCAGGCTGTTACGGACACAGCAATGCCTAATATGTGCATTAATTTTTTTTCATTTACACAATAAAAGCATGTTTTTGTCTTTCCATTTTCTGAAAGCCATATTTTTTTTATTTTTTGGGCGATTGTCTTAGGTTGGGTCTCATTTTTTACGGGATGAGATGACGGTTTGATTGGTACCATTATTGGGCACATATGACTTTTTGATTGCTTGGAATTACACTTTGTGTGATGTGAGGTTATAAAAAATAGATTATTTGGCACATTTTTAATTTTTTTTATTGTGTTCACCAGATGGATTGGATTCAATACTATTTTTATAGAGCAGGTCATTACGGACATGATGATACCTAATTTGTAAAAAATTTTTAACTTTCTTTTTAATAAAATAAAAATAATTTTGGTGTCTTCATTTTCTTAAAGCCATATTTATTTTATTTTTTGGATGATTGGCTTATGTAGGGGCTCACTTTTTGTGAGCTGAGGTCACAGTTTAATTGGTGCTAATTTTGGATACATATAACTTTTTTTATCACTTTTTATACAATTTTTTGGGAAGTGCAGTGGGCAAAATTGCAATTCCATCATAGTTTTTCTTTTTTTTTATTGGTGTTCACCATGCGGTAAAAGTAAAATGATCTTTTTATATATCAGGTCCTTACAGACGCAGCAATACCAAACATGTTTAGTGTTTTCTATTTTGACATTTTTAACCAATTATGTGTGGATATAGGATTTTTTTTTCTTTTTTTCTTTTCTTTTTTTTTTTTTCACATTTATTATTTTTTTTGACCCAGACCCACTTGGTTCTTAAAGATAAAGTGGGTCTGATGGCTTATAATACATGTGAACTCACATTAAGCCTGATAAGGCTCCAGCCTTTAGCAGGAGCCTGATCAGGCTTAGATATACCACAACAAGCCGGTGCCTGTGAAGGCGTATGGTTGCCATGGTAACCATCGAGACACTGCAACAGTGCAGCTGCCCAATGGGGGAAGTAACTCCCTCCCTCAGTTTTCCCCTTCAACTATCGGCCGCTGCCACAGCACAGCAGCGGCCCAATGGTTAGCCCCTCCATACAGTGGTCCCTAAGGACCACTGCATGAAAGAGGTTAAATGGCGGACATTGGTGCCAGCACCAATGGTGGTCGTTTCAAGCAAAGTGTTAGCTCTACATTACAGCTAACACTCTACCCCGCTGCTGCTCTGCCATCCTGAAAGGGTGTGGGGGGTTCTGCGCGCTCTGCATCTTGGCATCTTGAAGGGGGGGCGGGGGTGTTCCTAAGGACCACTGCATGGAAGGGGTTAAATTCGCTGACATCAGTGCAGTTTCAAGCAGAGTGTTAGTTGGACATTACAGCTAACTCTCTACCCTGCTGCCGCTCTGACATCCTGAAAGGGTGTGTGTGTGTGTGTGGGGGGGGGGGGGGGGTGCTGCATGCTCTGCATCTTGGCATCCAGGGCAGAGCTAAGGACCACATCATGGAAGGGGTTAAACGTCCGACATTGGTGCAGTTTTTTAAGCAGAGTGTTAGCTGGACATTATAGCTAACACTCTGGCCGCTGTCGCTCTGCCATCCTGAAAGGTTGGGGGGGGGGGGGTGCTGCATGCTCTGCATCTCCTGATCCGAGAGAGGAGCGGACTGTGGCATGGGAACTGTGGCAGAAGCGGACAGCGATGGGGGAGCTGTGGCCTCGGAGGTCTCTATGGGCAGTCAGGCAGCAGGGAAACTTGTGTGTAGCACTGTGTCTATGTGGAGAGCTGTGTCCGTATAGATATGTAAAAGAAACAATGACGCCATGTACTGGCAGAAGAGATCAAAGCTATATATTACTGACCAGCATGGGAAATACATGTGGGTCAGCAAGGCTTTGCTGATGATGTGAAGATCAGCTAAGATAACTCAATAGATTTACAGGCAACTCTATGAGAAACAGAAGATAACACAAGGTAATACATGAGGAGCCATGCCAAGTAACAAGTTCAGATCTGTCATGCTGACAAATACTGCTCTGCTTTTTCTGTTGCATAGTCATCCATCCATATCAACTGTATCACCAACACCAACAGATAGCGTGTTTCATTCATAGACTCACCTATTTCTATGCCATTAGATCTTTTGACCCCTAAACTTGCTGCATATAAGAACTTTGAAAATGTAAAAAAAGGTTTTTGGTCAGCTCACCATGAGCATCATCCTCACACTTCCAAATCTTTAAATGGTGCAGGGTGAAAAATTGTCCCGAGTTAACCACAGGAAAGAACTATAAATTCAGTTCCAACGTAACGGTAGATGTCCATCACTCAAAATAAAATCAGCAATCTTTTACATTCTCTTTTCAAATGGCTTTATAATATATCCCACAGAGCAGTGATCCCCAACTGCCCAGGATGCCTGCGGTTATGGTACAGGCAGTGGCAAACGTCATTGCAACCTCTGACACTGGGTTTCGGGTGGCATGATGATGTAATCACGCCACCTGAGAACTAGTGAAGGAGGTCATGATGATTTAATTGGGACCATTTTGCACCTTAACACTGCCTCATAGGCCTCAGGCCTAGTGGTCTTCAGCCTATGAGGCAAAATGTTAGGGCACAGAAGCCAATAGTTCCAGCTCCCACATTTCAACTCTGGAGCTCCCCGCGGCCCAGTGGTTGAGAACCTCTGCCATAGAGAATAGAATTTGCACACTGATTTCATCAATGATGACCTTGTGAATATATTGGAGCTTAGTGCACATTTTTCTGAGTATGAGCATATGCTATCTATGTGAGTGTGTACTCCTGATATAAGTGAAGATGTGGGCTATGTTAAATACTACTTTGTGGGCAGTCTAGGGTTAAGCCATTGCTTCTTATCTATTAAAGGGGTTATTCCTTGACTAATGTAAAAAATGAAAATCAGACATAATATGGTACATGACTATCTCTTTCTAACAAAGCTAGAACCAGCCCTGCACCTCACATAGATCCAGAGATCTCTCCATTCATTGCTCTGCTAGATTCATATCAAGCTGACAGCTCAAGGGAGTGTCTTTTCTGCTGTAGCTCAGGGGCATGTCCATGCTCTCCCTATCACAGCTCAGGCGGCAGTTGAAGGATGAAACTGAGCATGTGCGGCCTTCTGAGTGAGCCGGACAAAGAAATAAGAAAAAGAACAAACAGCAAGTGGCGCTATACAGATACATTTTACTAAATAACTCAGTGGCTATATAAAAATGTTTTAATTATATGCAATTACAGAAAAAATCCGATCTAGGTGCTGGTTTGAAAACTGTAGAATATTTTTTGTGGGACAATCCCTTTAAGGACTCCTCCTGCCCAGGGGGGAAGTGATGTAGTTTTAACATATTTCTATTCGGTATGAAAGACAGAGACTATGGCTAGGGCCAAAAGTCCAAAACTAATAGAAACACATACAGTAAGTGACTTTTGTGAACATCCCTTATGATTTTAAGGATATGAAAATAAAAGTTTGTGGGTTAAAAGAAAAGGTAGCGGCACTCACCATTAAATAAACTTTGGCAGCCTTATTGAAGATAGAAAAGGTCGACACAGGCACTGCACAAAAGCCTACTATGAACCGGTGTGGGTGTGAGATATACCTCATTCCCTCCTCCCCAGTCACGTGACCACCCACAGGTAAATAATTAATGAAGTGATTAAAAAGGTGACACTGAGCATCAAATACTTCCCCTCCTCTTACCGGCATATGAACCACCTCCAATCCCACACACTTCAGGACATGCTTGTCACCTCCATGTTCCTCATGTACATGCTTAATCAGACGAGTGACTCCTACTCCTGTGTCAATGGACTTTTTGTGTTCCCTAAACTGATATATAGGAGTCTAAAAGTTTTGCCAATATAAAACTTTCTGCACGGGCAAAGAATGACATATTGCCGTATTGCGTTTTGTACGTTATAAAGCTTTTGATAGACTGTTGCACCCCCTATTGTTAGGTACTTGGACTTATACATGTATATGCACATGGAACACCAACCACACATGGAAAGTGAAAATAAAAGATTTATGATTTTATTTAGAGTACTGGAGATGTATATTTGAACTGAGTGTAAGAAGTTTGACGGAGAAGGGAAGGGGCTCCCTCTGTCAGCCCATCCGTACCTCATGCCACGATCACAGGGTAACAATGAATTTCCATGGGCATTGGAGCCTGACAAAGGGCATGGTCTAATATATTGCTTGTCAGTGATGCTTTATCATTTATTAAGACCAGCATTTTAGAGGCCAGTCTTAATAAAGGACCTCTGCTGGCTGAGGATCCACTGAAGTTCTGAAAAGGCGCCAGGCTCTTTATAACTTCGGCGCATCCAGCATCAGTTATTAATGTAAGGCAGCTTCCAAGCTGTCTTAGGCTACTTTTACACCTGCGTATTGAATTCCGTTTGTGAGATCCGTTTCAGGGATCTCACAAACGGTTCAAAACGGATCATGGCATGCGTTTGGTCTCCGCTCCGCTTTTGAGGCGGACACCAAAACGCTGCTTGCCTGACGATGCGGAGCCAAATGAATCCGTCCGGACTCACAATTGAAGTCAATGGGGACAGATCCATTTGTCCTGGCTCCGCTTTGACACGTATCCGTTTGAAACCGTTCATGTATCTGCGCATGCCCAGTAATTTCCTGTCCCTCCCCTCATCGTCAGCCATCTTGGATTACCGACTTGCTGAACACTGGAAATTATATGAAGTTTTGTCTGTTTGTCTATCTTTCGTTTTATTTATCTATCTATTTATCTATCTATCTCTGGGGGGGGGGGGGGCTGCTGGCACTTGGGAAAGTGTATGTGTGTGTCTGGAACAGTGGGGGCTGCTGGCACTGGGGTGGGGGGGCTGCTGGCACTGGGGTGGGGAGGCTGCTGGCACTGGTGGGGGGTGGTTGGAACTGTCGGGTCGTCTGGCACTGCGGGGGTGTTTGTGGCTGGAACTGGGTGGGCTTCTGGCACTGGGGGGTGTGTGTGGCTGTAATTGGGGGGTCTGCTGGCACTGGTGGGGGGTGGCTGGAACTGTGGGGTATGCTGGCACTGGGTGTGTATGTGTGGCTGGAATTGGGGGTCTGCTGGCACTGAGGGGGTGTTTGTGGCTGGAACTGTGGGGGCTTCTGGCACTGGGGGAGTTTGTGTGTGGCTGGAATTGGGCGATCTGCTGGCACTGCGGGGGTGTTTGTGGCTGAAACTGTGGGGTCTTCTGGCACTGCAGGGGTTTTTGTGGCTGGAACTGTGGGTGCTGCTGGCACTGCGGGGATATGTGTGGATGGAACTGTGGGGTCTGCTGGCACTGCGAGGATGTTTGTGGCTGGAACTGTGGGGCCTCTGGCACTGGGGGGGCTGCTGGCACTGCGGGGTGTGTGTGGCTGGAACTGGGGGGTTTGCTGGCACTGCGGGGGTGTGTGTTGCTGGAGCTGTTGTGGCTGCTGGCATTGGGGGGGGGGCTGAGCGCACCTTGGGAAGGTTGTTTGGAACTTGGGGGCTGATGGCACTGTGGGGGGCTGCTGGCACTATGGGGGGATGCAGGCACTATGCGGGGCTGCTGTCTCTGGGGGTGATTATGGCACGTGGGGGATTATGGCTCCTGGCAGATTTTTTTAAAATAATTGTATTCCCTTACGTCCTCAACAGCAGCACAGATGGGGGGTTAACTGCCCCTGTGGACTGGTAGGACCGGCGGAATTTTAATGAGCCCAAGAACCAATAAACGATCTTCAGCTCCCTGAAAGGGAGGAGATCACCCCCCAGCCCACCGTGTTTTTTTCTGTCCTCTGGACAGGTGGACTGGCGTGTCGCTCCCTCTTTGGGAGCTGAAGATTGCTTAGGGGTTCTTTTTTCCCTCCTTAAAGCTTAGCTCGCTTTCTATGCATCTCAGTGCCTTTATTTTAGGCCTGATCATGGCGATTTCGGTCTGGGGTACCGTTGGGGAGGGGGGCGTCCCCTCCCCTCTTCTTTCATCATCTGTAGACGGTGCTCCGTTCCTCCGTTACCGCATGTGTGCGGCGCTATGGGCGCCGCCATTTCCCGGAAGTGACGCGCCTTAGGTGCGCTACGTCACTTCCGGTTTTCCGAAGCGATGCGGTGATGTATAAAACTCACCTTTTCTTAAACTGGCTCCCTAGAATGACATCCTGAACTTAGGATTAGTCTGGGGAGACAATTTTTCGTTTAGGTAGAGCCAGTATAGGCTCTGGTTTTTCTGAGTGCTTGCTTTGGCAGCACATATACAAAAAAGAAAAAAGGGAGTGGTGCTGATCTCGTTTCAGGAACCCGCCCATTGGGCGGGGTTTCCTCCTTTTAAGCGCCCAGAGCCCATCAGTCAGTGCTCTGGTTGCGTTGCTTTCACAAGTTAGCTCCAGAGCTCTCCTGTGCTTTGTGATATTCCTGCAGTATTGCTTTGCTTGGGTTTTGTACTTCCTCTTCTTTCAGCTCTATTTCTTCTAGTGCTGGTGGGCCCCCTTAAGGTCTGGTTTTCTCCACCTCCTGATGTTGTAGGTGTTATGACCTGTTTTGTTTCTTCCATTACAGACTATGGCTTCCCCTAAGGAGGATCAGCGGAAGGCTGGGGCCAAGAGGAAGCATTTGGCATGTTACGAATGTAACACACCCCTAGTTGACAGCTGTCCTTACTCCAGATGTGAGAGTTGTCGCACGGCATCCACGGAACCCACGATGCAGGAGATGTTCCAATGGACCAAGACATATGTGGATGATTCCATCAAGGGAGTAGTTCAGCTACTTAATGAGAGGCTACCAGGTCCCTCTCAGACTCCCATGGAGGTGGTCGCACCGGTCGAAAGACCTACCCCCTGTTCAGTGGGGTCTTCTTCTTCTGAGGAAGAAGAATCTACTTCTTGCTTTTTTCCTCCAGAAAAGACGCAGAAGTTACTCAAGTCCATCAGGTCGGGGGACCAGGATGTTGACATGGGGGAGTCCTCCGATCCCGCCGGTCGGACACAGTGTGTCTTTAGAGCAGATGAGACCCTCCTCTCTGTGATGCGCACAGAGTGGAAGAAGCCTGAGAAGGGTCCAGTGCTTACCAGAAAATTCAGACTCATGTACCCGATGGCTAAACCCTTGGTGGAATCGTGGGGTTCCGTTCCCAAGGTGGACATGGCTATAGCCAAGTTGTCCCGGCGCACTCTAGTCCCTGCAGACGATGGGTCTAGCCTGCAGGACCCCCTAGACCGGAGGGCAGAGTGCACCCTTAGGAGGGGTTACGCGGCGGCCGCCGCCTCCGCATCTACTTCCATTGCGGCCACTGAGGTAGCCACCTATCTACGCTCTAGGCTTAATCAAATCCAGACGGATGTGGACCAGAGCGTATCAAGAGACGACATCCTGGCAGCCTTCAAGTCAGCCAACCTGGCTATGGACTTTTTAGTTGATTCCTCCCAGATGCAGCTAAAGCTGGCCGCCAAAACTATGGCCCTAGTTTCAGCTGCCCGCAGACCACTCTGGCTGAAACCGTGGATTGCGGATAACGCATCCAAGTTTAACCTTTGTGGGCTCCCCTTCGAACCAGATAGGTTATTCGGGTCCGAATTGGACAAAATAATGGAGGGGCTCTCCGATAAAAAAGGGAAGAGCCTCCCCCAGCAGCCCTTTCGGGGACGCCCCAGACAGGAAAAGAAGGGCGGAGGTCGTTCTGGGCAGCAGTCTAGGCGCAGAGATTGGGGGGGGCCATCTCGTAAATATCCGAGACGCCCCCGCAAACCCACCAGGGAGGCAAAACCCTCCTGACTATGGGCCTCCTCGAGGCTCTTGGATAAGCCCTGCTGCCCCTGCAGTGTCTCCTCTAGATTTTCCCGTACCCCTCCCCCAGATTCCCGTGGGGGGCCGTCTTACCCATTTCAAAGACTCTTGGAGCCGGTTGATTGCAGACCCCTGGGTCCAGGACATAGTTTCCGCCGGGTACCGGGTAGATCTTATCTCTCTCCCCCCAGAGAGATTCATCGCCACACGAAGCTTCGGGTCTGCCAAACAGGTGGTCCTAGAATCTTACATTCAGGACTATATTTCCAAGGGAGCCCTGGAGGAGGTACCGGCAGGGGAGAGGGGCCTAGGGATTTATTCACCAGTGTTCCTGGTTCCCAAGAAGACAGGAGATCTCCGGATGATCATCGATTTGAGATTCCTCAATCGATTTATAAGGAAAACAAGGTTTCGCATGGAAACCATAAGGTCAGTCAGCCATATCCTCAATTCTGGGGACGTCATGGCTACTCTGGACCTCAAGGATGCGTAGCGGACCTGCTTAAGTCGAGGATTACCGACCATGGAGTGGTCTCTGCATCCGGAGATCTTCAGGCAGCTAGTTCACAGATGGGGTATGCCAGAAGTGGATCTCATGGCAACCAGGTTCAACGCCAAGGTGATGAGGTTCTGTTCCCTCTACAGGGAAGACAACCCCCTGGCGATAGATGCTCTGTCAATACCGTGGAGGTTCAGGCTGGCTTACATCTTCCCTCCCTTTTCCATGATACCGAGGGTATTGATGAAAATCCGTCAGGATCAGGCCTCGGTAATAGCCATCATACCGTTTTGGCCCAGAAGATCCTGGTTTACCCAGCTCATTCAGATGAGTCGGGGACAATACTGGAGACTCCCCCCGGAGCAGACCCTGGTGTCGTGGGACACTCACCTCTGCCCAGATCTGCACAGGTTCAACCTGACAGCCTGGAGGTTGATCAGTCCCTTCCCAACATAGAAGGGCTTTCCGAGTCGGTCCTGAGAACTTTGTCGCATTCCCGAGCAGAGTCTACAAAGAAGGCCTACTCCAGGATCATGAGAATCTTCGAGGCATGGTGTGATTCCAGACAGGTGGCGTCTGCAGATCCGCCCCTTCCTGCGATACTTCAATTTCTTCAGGATGGATTAGATAGAGGCCTATCTCCAGCTACCTTGAAGGTACAGGTTTATGCCATCTCGGCCTGTCTCAACAGGCCACATTCTCGGGACCCACTCATCAAACGCTTCCTGAAGGGAGCTGAAAGACTAAAGCCTACTATACTGAAACCTATCCCCCAGTGGGATCTTTCAGTAGTGCTCAGGGGGCTAGCATCTCCCCCCTTCGAGCCCTTGGAGGAGGTAAATTTTAAATTTCTGACTTTAAAGATGGTCTTTCTTCTGGCTATAGCTTCAGCCAAAAGAGTTTCTGAATTGCAGGCTTTTTCCGCAAATCACCCGTACATTATTTTTCTACAGGATAGAGTACTCCTGAAGTTTTTACCTTACTTCAGGCCTAAGGTGCCTACTTTCCAGAACATCAATCAGGTAATATCTTTACCAGTTTTGTTTACAGCCTCCTCCTCTGATACTCCAGCTAGAGACCCGCTGGATATTTCAAGATGCCTCCAGATCTATGTGGATAGATCTAGTGAGTTCAGGAAAGATGAGAATCTTCTTATCCTGTTTGCCGGTAAGTCTAAAGGCCGTAAAGCGTCTAAAGCCACCATTAGTCGCTGGATCAAGGAGGCCATTTTGGAAGCTTTCGTCTCCCAATCCTTAGATCCTCCCGAGTTTGTGAGGGCCCATTCTACTAGGGCGGTCTCCACCTCGGTTGCGGAGAGAAGACTCCTCCCCTTAGAGTTGATCTGTAAGGCGGCCTCCTGGAGCTCTGAGTCAACCTTCATCTCCCATTATAGGATAGATGCTAGGATGGCAGAGTTTTCGGCTTTTGGGCAGACTGTTCTTAGTTCTGCCAGGCATGAGGACCCTCCCTAGGGGATTCTTCTTGCTATCTCCCCATCTGTGCTGCTGTTGAGGACGTAAGGGAATCGTTAATTTCTAACGATAATTTGTTTTCCCTTAGTCCTAACAGCAGCACACAAATATCCCACCCTAAATACATTATGCTTGTTAAAAACACGGTGGGCTGGGGGGTGATCTCCTCCCTTTCAGGGAGCTGAAGATCGTTTATTGGTTCTTGGGCTCATTAAAATTCCGCCGGTCCTACCAGTCCACAGGGGCAGTTAACCCCCCATCTGTGCTGCTGTTAGGACTAAGGGAAAACAAATTATCGTTAGAAATTAACGATTATTAGGGTCGGACAAAAAAAAAAATAAAAAAATTTCTAGAAAGTTCTGAGGTGGGCAGGCACCAATATATCTTTTGAAATGTAAGTATGAAAAAAATAATTAGTTGATATATGTGGAAATAGTGCTTTAAACAAGTTCCTATAACGTTATCTGCATTTTGTCTGGTATCATGTTGCATACAGATGTCAAAGAAACAAACCATAGATTGGAAAAACCCACCCAGAATGCGCCGTCGTATTCAGTGGCTGGTAAGTATAAAATCAACGCTTGCCGTTTGTACTGTTTGACTCGTTGCATTAATCAGTATGTGCTGCTCTTATTATAGATTTCTTCATCATCGGAGGGCTCTCCTGATGTTGTCGGCTCACCTGCCAGGGCCCGCTCACCAGTGGTGGATTCGCCAGCATCTAGGGGAGGTGGACCAAACCCGGACCAGATCCATTTCAAATGCATTTCAAACGGATCCGTGAAACGCCAGTGTGAATGTAGCCTAACATGTAGACTAATGTTGGGAAAGCATGCTCAGCACATTGCGGTGTTCGGCTTGAGTCTCCTCCCCGCACGTTTGCTGGCTGCCATGCAGCCAATAAACATGCAGGTAAGTACTGCCATTCACTGTAATGCCGTAGCCATGTTGGCTGCTGGCATTACAGTGATTGGCTGGCCGGAATGCGACATTGGGTGCTATATAGCACCCGATGACACGTGTTCGGCTCAGTATTAGTCAGGGTGAGCTGGAGAGCAAAAGGGAGAGATAGTGTAGGGATTAAAATAGCAAAATTTTAGTTTTTATACTTGTTATAGACCCAAAATTCCTTTAAGGACTATTATGTGTGTGGCAGAAATATATATTTTTTGTGCAACCTGCACTAAATTGCTAAAACTTGTTAGAGACTCAAATGTCCTTTTAAGGACTATAGTTGTATCTGGCAGAAATATATATATTTTTAGCGCAAACTGCGCTAAATAGCTTGCAATTGTTTGGCCACTGCAGACAGCGACATTATCTGCGCTACATCTCCTGTGTAATGTGTGCGCAGCCTAAAAATATCTGTGACATCCAGTGTACTTATTCCATAGACGATGTCCGCTGCGAACAGTGACATTACCTGCGCTACATCTCCTGTATAACATTTGCGTATCCGCAATATCAGTGACATTCAGTCTAATTTTTTTGCTGCTGGTGGCAGCGACATTACTTGCTCTACACCTCCTGTATAACGTTTATGTATCCTTAATGTCAGTGACATTCATTCAGTGTAATTTTTTATAAGGCGGTGGTGACAGCGCTATTACTTGCGCTATACCTCCTGTTTAATGTGTTCCCATCCCAAAAATATGTGTGACATATGTGACATTCTGTGTACTTTATTTGAGCATACACTTACTGTAGGTGTGACATACTTGCAAGCATATATACCATTTAATATGCGCAAGGCGAGCAGTAAGGGATGGGGAAGTGGCTGTGCTGATGATGGTGCACGCAGAGGCCGTGGCCCTGGACGCGGTGAAACTGTGCATGCTGCCAGAGCACAAGAAACACGCTCATCCACGATACCTAGTTTCATGTCCCAGTTTGCAGGGCAGCGCAGGACACCACTCTCAAAGTCAGACCAGTGCGACCAGGTATTCGGTTGGATTGCAGTAGATAATGCTTCCAGTCAGTTAAGCATCACCCTGTCTTCTACAAAAGTCCAGTCTCAGTAGCCAAGAGTCTGGTCAACAGAATCCTCACCTTGATACTCCTTCCCCCTGCAGTGGCAAGGTACGGGTGGATAATATTCTGTATTTGTCGTGACGCCAAATGCAGCGTGCGCAGGGTACTATCCCGGGGCCCTTCCAAGGTGTTATAACGCACATCCCAGGTTAGGAATGCCAGAGTGGTGTAATGGCCTATAATGTCTCTGTTGTTTGGTGGTAGTTGTGTCAAGGTGTCTCCTATCTGGAGAATAAATGATGTCCAGACCTTTAGATGAAGTTCAAACGTTGCTTTAAGTAAGTAACTTGCATCCAAATGGTATACAGCTTTGGTCTCTTAGTCCCAGCAGGTTTTGGCAATGATTAATGATTGGCAGGAATGAGTACTTCTGCTTTAAATGTGGAGCCTGCAGGATAAATGTCTGATAGTGCTCTAAGGCCGAATGCACACAGCCATGTTCCGCGGGCGAGAGCGGTCCGCGGTATGCCGGGCTGGATTCCTGTTCAGAGCAGGAGAGCACAGCGTCATTGGTTGCTATGACGCCGTGCGCATCATGCCGCCGCTGCACTATAGTAATAAACTCGTATAGTGTATTACTGAAGTGCAGCCGCGGCATGAAGCGCAAAGCGTTATAGCAACCAATGACGCTGTGCGCTCCTGCTCTGAACAGGAATCCAGCCCGGCATACCATGGACCGCTCTCGCCCGCGGAACACGGCCGTCTGCATTCGGCCTAACTGTGATTTATATATTTTATATGCACATTTGTGGAGGACATGAGCAAAATCCTATCTGATGACAATATAAAGGCTCCTAGGTGATAGTAGCGTGGTAGAGGCGTGTAGTAACCATGGAGAGTCTTGGGAAACAAGGGATTCCGCACTCTGATGTTCCGATGAGGTTTTTTCATTCGCCATTCCTTAATCTGGGCCGCTCGCCAAGCCCGCTTGAAGAGTGACATGAGGAGATCTTGCGCCCTGATTCCCAAACTCTGGAGCATCCACAGTCAGAATATGATGACGGTGGGGAACGGCAATTAGTATATATCTGTAAAGAATAAATCAAAGCAACTAGATGTACTGTAGATTTCTTGAAATCTACAGTACGTCCAGTTGCCTTGATTTATTATTTACAGATATATACCATGACCTGGATAAATGAGAACCTGCACAGACAACGGCAATTAGTCTTTCACGAGGTGGATGATGATGAGACATAGTTGCCAATAAGTCAACCGCAATTAGTGTCTCAAGAGGTTCATGATGAGGATGATAAACATTTGTCAATAAGTGAGGTTGCTGTTAGGCTAACAAGTCAGGAGAATGACCGGAGTGACAGTGGCATTGCAAGGGGGGTGCAGGCCGCACCGGGTGATACCAGCAGGGCCGGCAACTTGCACACTTCTCATTTACAAATCCCAGGCATAGTCATCTCAGGAGAGGATGTATCTGGGATTCGAATCTTTGTATGTATGAACAAATATGAGACTTCTACTGTTATAGCTGGCTAAGTGTACAACATATATAGATGAGTGTGCTGGGACAGCTGTCATATAGAGATATAGCAGTGCTGGGTGTGTTGGGGCAGCTGTCATGTGTATAGATGTACACTTAGCCAGCTATAACAGTAGAGGTCAAATTTTTTTTCAGTCTGAGGCATTGCACTTCATATGGCTGTGTGGGTAAGTCCTTTGCCTCTGATACAGAAGGTCGTGGGTACATCTGAATGGACACCATACATCTGTTAACGCATACATTTTTGGTATGCATTAAATGGATGGCAAAAATAGGATGTGAACCCAGCCCTATTGTCAGAATAAGCACCAGTACACAGCGGAGCATTGTGGTGGAGAGGGGAGGCAGCCATGTACTGACAGAGCGCTACCTGGTGCTTGTGGTCAGGGATGAGGACTGTGCTTCTCAAAGATCATTTTCTACTTGGAAATACAGGGCACAGTATAATACACTAGAATATACAGTATATAATATAAAGATATCATTCCTACCCCCGATTAGTAATACAATTGGGTGGTCATTTATTATATAGAAATACTTCTATTTTAGGTGTATTTCTGACACAGATTGTGGCATAAAGGTCCTTAGCACTGCAATCTGCATATTTTTCACACTCATGCCAGGTCTAAAAAAGGATGGCGTGTGCAGGGAAAGTGATACAGTTATGGCCATCTAGTTTTTGGATACCACCGCATACATTGACCGGATAACACCTCTGTACAGTGACCGGATAACACTGCCATACCATGACCGGAAAAAAGGGTATAAGAGGGCACAGTACAGGGAATGGCTAGGGGCACTGCACAGGGTGTGGTAAGAGGGCACAATGCAGGGTATAAGGGGGCACAGTATGGGGTGAGGGGCACAGTACAGGGAAGGTCCATATGGTGAATGCGGTTTATACGCCACCATAATGAGAGGCAGAGAAGTAAGACAGTGGTGTGATTATGTGGCTAGAGATAAAAAATGTAACTGTCAGCCAGTACAGGCCCAAAAATTAGGCAATAGGCATTCACCTGACAACAAAGAACTTTGGATTCTGTGGCTGGAGGTACATTAGTCAGCCACAGGATTAATATGTAAGTGTCGGCCAGTACAGGCCCCAAAAATTGGGCAATAGGCGTTCACCTAACCGCAAAGAACTTTGGATTCTGTGGCTGGAGGTACATTAGGCCGTCATAGGATAAATATGTATTTGAAAGAATAACGGAAACCGTGTTTTGCTTCAAAGTATATTCCTTTATTCTATTGTCATAATTCATCCAATATGACGCGTTTCAGCACAAAGCCAAGCACATTACTTATATAACAAAGTCAATTAAAACACAAGTGACGTCAGACGCCCAGCTACCGGAGCACTAATCAACATCCAGTTTTCACTTCATACAAAACATAAGCAGGCAAGTAAAGGATACTATGCTATCCATTGAGAATATCAGCGGGACGATGAAGTCTATAAAAAATTATATAAAGAATGACAGATCAGTGATCTGGAATATCAACACAATACTCCCTACAAACGTGCAATCTCATATTCACGATTTAAACCTCTGGGATGCATTGTGTTTAAGGTGTTAATCCAGTAAGCCTCTCTACGTAACAACAAGCTTCTTGATATCTCCCCCTCTTCTTGGTCTCTTTATTTGCTCAAGCACCCTGAAATCTCAGCGGGGACACTGTACGTCTACATTTATCAATATGATAGGGCGGCGGCAGCGGTACGGGTACGTTTTCTGTTCTTCTAGTGGATTTATGTTTCCCTATTCTCTCTCTTACAGCTTACATTGTTTCCCCTATGTACGCCAGACCACAGGGACATTGTATCATATAGATAACATTTGTGGATTCACACGTATAAAACCCCTTCACCTTAAAGGCTTGTCCCGTGTGGGGATGGTGAAGTTCTGAACCTTTTATTACGTGAGAGCATTGGAAACAATGGAGGCACGGAAAGGGGCCTTTTCTCACTGTTCCAGATGTGCTTTGTCTCATTGTTTCCCTCGGGCTACCTAGATCCTCATGTATCCATTTATCCCTAAAACTGGGGTTCTTTTTATTGCAGATAAAGGAAGGATTTATAAATTCCTCCAACCAGGATATGCCTTGGTTAGTATATGCCAATGCTTCTTGATCATTCCATCAAAACCAGCATTGTACGGATGAAACTTAGTATAAATGTTATTCTTTGTTGTTTCCCTTTTGTGGTGGTAGGAGATTGTGAATCTGATTTTGCCTCATCCAGAATTGATCTGGGGTATCCCCTCTCAGTAAACCTGTCGGTCATGTCTTCTTTCTTACCTGTGGTCCTGTTTCCCTGGGTCAGATACTATACGTTTGATGTGCTGAAATTGGGACTTAGGTATTGCTTTCTTAAGTGAAGGGGGGTAAGCACTAGTGTAGTAAAGGATACAATTTCTGCCTGTATTTCTCCTGTATAGATCCGTGGAAAAATGACCAAACTCATCCTTTATTACCACAATATCCAAGAAACTTACCAATTGTTTATCAAAAGTTATAGTAAATTTCAAGCCTTTGCATGCATTGTTCAGGTGGTTAAAGAAAGAAAGGGTGGTCTCCTGTGGCCGTGCCCACATGCAAAAAATGTCGTTGATGAATCTTTTCCACGTCAGGATATTTCCCTAATACTGCTCAGTATTATATGTATGCAATTCTTCAAAAGACGACATAAACGTTCAATTGACGTGTAAAGGCTCACAACATCTATAGTCATCAACCAACTTTCTGGAGGAACAGAGCCCAAGTCCACAATTGTCCTAAAAAAATGAGATGTGTCTAATAAGAAAGATTGTGCATTCTTAATCAACGGGGTCAGAATTTTCTCCAATACCACAGATAAGGGGGATAATATTGAGTCCACTGAAGCCACGATGGGTTGACCAGGGGGGTCCACCAGTGTTTTGTGCAGTTTAGAAAGTATATACAATACTGGATAACAGAATTAGAATATATATTTATGCCTGCGCTGTCGCTGTATGAGATTTTCTCTGTGTGCGCTGGGCAGACAGAGCCGCTGCTGTGTACCTGGTTGGATGACGGCTGCTCCGATCCAAGGTTGTGTAGACAGTAGAGGGAGTGAACAAACTAATGTTCGGTACCAGCACTCCAGCGCTGGTACCGAATACTGGATAACAGGTGACTGATTCATCAGGAAATTTTGCAGCCGCTCAAAAATGACACCCTCATGCTTATAATAATTCACCATTTCAATATTTTTTTCTTTAATGGAGGAAACCAGAACTCTCTGCAACACCTCATAGGTTTCTGTGTCAGATAGCTGGCGCATTACTTCCTATATATAATTATATCTGGACATAGAACCCCCTTTATTAGCAGGTTTTAAAATTAGGGATTTGTCCTGCTTTAATGCTCTGATGGCTGCTCTGTCCTGTATAGTAATATTATGTCTAATCTGCTAATCACCCCATTTGATGGAATGTAACAGTTTGTCGGCTTCTTTAGAAACAAACTGTACATATGTTTCCACTGGATGGTATGTCCTTGGTGGCATAAATGTACTTTTCAAATTTAGACCCAAATGTGTGAGTCTCAATTGCCCCTTCACCACGTCCTCTTTTTCACTAATTTTACAAAAAAACTGTTGCAAATCTACATCAAACTGAAAACGATCAAAGCCCGTAGTTGGACTGAATGTCAGCCTTTTCTGCAATACCCTCATCTGTTCGGGGTCTAGATTTATAGACAACTAGTTTATAACAAGCGACTCATTCATACCTGAGAGTGGGTTTGCACTGCCTGGCTCGATCCTATCGCGGTTGTTCCGCCGGTGTTTGCGGCCCGCCCTACACCTCCTCCTGTTGGGCGTCAGTGGCCGCCTCTACGGAAAAAAGAAGGATGGGATCCCTGTGAGCCAACTTACTCGCTCCCAGAGCTGGAAGGATAAAATCCAGGCCTGGAAAATTCTCTGCATTCAGAACAGGCTTACGCTGAGGTATCTTGCCATTTATAAACTCTATTAAAGATATAATCGAATTTTTCCTCTTTTCTTCTGTATCCTTTTTATAGGTGGCAAAATGAGCATCCACTGTTTCTTTTAGCTTACTAAATTCATCAGCCATTAGTGAGTCCTTTAGTTATATTTCTGTACTTGAGATCTGTTCTCTGATTTTGAATATCGATTTCTGAATCCTCTCAGTCATCAATAGCATTATGTCTCTGGAGCATTTACTTATGATCTTCTCAAAATCACTGCAATATTCAGTGTCTTCATGAAAAAAGGTTGGACGCAAATGTACCCACAAACCTCTCGGGATCCTGTTTAGTTGGCAATATCGTAATTAGAGATGAATGAAGATTAGCTTGTTATAAACTTGTCTAAAATTCTAGACCGCAAACAGATGAGGGTATTGCAGAAAGACCTGACATTCAGACCAACTACGGGCTTTGATAGTTTTCAATTTGATAAAGATTTGCAACAGTTTTTTTGTAAAATCAGTGAAAGAGAGGATGTGATGAAGTGACAATTGAGCCTCACACATTTGGGTCTAAAGTTGAAAAGTACATTTATGCCACCAAGTACCAAATACATACCATCCAGTGAAAACATATGTACAGGTCCTTTATATTGTGATAAAGTTCATTATTTTCTGTAATGTACTGATAAACATTAGACTTTCATATATTTTAGATTCATTACACACCAACTGAAGTAGTTCAAGCCTTTTATTGTTTTAATATTGATGATTTTGGCATACAGCTCATGAAAACCCAAATTTCCTATCTAAAAAAATTAGCATATTTCATCCGACCAATAAAAGAAAAGTGTTTTTAATACAAAAAAAGTCAACCTTCAAATAATTATGTTCAGTTATGCACTCAATACTTGGTCGGGAATCCTTTTGCAGAAATGACTGCTTCAATGCGGCGTGGCATGGAGGCAATCAGCCTGTGGCACTGCTGAGGTGTTATGGAGGCCCAGGATGCTTCGATAGCGGCCTTAAGCTCATCCAGAGTGTGGGGTCTTGCGTCTCTCAACTTTCTCTTCCCAATATCCCACAGATTCTCTATGGGGTTCAGGTCAGCAGAGTTGGCAGGCCAATTGAGCACAGTAATACCATGGTCAGTAAACCATTTACCAGTGGTTTTGGCACTGTGAGCAGGTGCCAGGTCGTGCTGAAAAATGAAATCTCCATAAAGCTTTTCAGCAGATGGAAGCATGAAGTGCTCCAAAATCTCCTGATAGCTAGCTGCATTGACCCTGCCCTTGATAAAACACAGTGGACCAACACCAGCAGCTGACATGGCACCCCAGACCATCACTGACTGTGGGTACTTGACACTGGACTTCAGGCATTTTGGGATTTCCCTCTCCCCAGTCTTCCACCAGACTCTGGCACCTTGATTTCCGAATGATATGCAAAATTTGCTTTCATCCGAAAAAAGTACTTGGGACCACTGAGCAACAGTCCAGTGCTGCTTCTCTGTAGCCCAGGTCAGGCGCTTCTGCCGCTGTTTCTTGTTCAAAAGTGGCTTGACCTGGGGAATGCGGCACCTGTAGCCCATTTCCTGCACACGCCTGTACACGGTGGCTCTGGATGTTTCTACTCCAGGCTCAGTCCACTGCTTCCGCAGGTCCCCCAAGGTCTGGAATCGGTCCTTCTCCACAATCTTCCTCAGGGTCCGGTCACCTCTTCTCGTTGTGCAGCGTTTTCTGCCACACTTTTTCCTTCCCACAGACTTCCCACTGAGGTGCCTTGATACAGCACTCTGGGAACAGCCTATTCGTTCAGAAATTTCTTTCTGTGTCTTACCCTCTTGCTTGAGGGTGTCAATGATGGCCTTCTGGACAGCAGTCAGGTCGGCAGTCTTACCCATGATTGCGGTATTGAGTAATGAACCAGGCTGGGAGTTTTTAAAAGCCTCAGGAATCTTTTGCAGGTGTTTAGAGTTAATTAGTTGATTCAGATAATTAGGTTAATAGCTCGTTTAGAGAACCTTTTCATGATATGCTAATTTTTCTAGATAGGAATTTTGGGTTTTCATGAGCTGTATGCCAAAATCATCAATATTAAAACAATAAAAGGCTTGAACTACTTCAGGTTGTGTGTAATGAATCTAAAATATATGAAAGTCTAATGTTTATCAGTACATTACAGAAAATAATGAACTTTATCACAATATGCTAATTTTTTTAGAAGGACCTGTATAGTTTGTTTCTAAAGAAGCCAAACAATTAATGGAAAAAAAAAATATAAACCATCCTGCACGATATGATAATGAATGTTGCGGATGTACATGGCTACATTTATACAGTCACAGAAAATAATGCACTATAATAATAGATGCAAGCATAACATATGGGCTAAGCCCTCACTCTATTGATAAAATCTGAGACACTTGGTCAATACATTTTGATCAAAACGCATCTAAGCCCACCTACCAAGCGACAAGGTGGTCTCAGTTCAGACGGGTCCTATGCTAAACCTGCCTATGCCGTTATGCATTTGTCCTGAAGGAGTGGCACCTTCATTTGTGAATACGCTGGTAACTAGGAGCAACACACTATATGTGCGGGGTCTGCTCTCCTGAACATAAATGCATAACAGCATAGGCAGGTTTAGCGTAGGACCCACCTATTATTCTAGTGCATTATTTTCTGTGACTGTATAAATGTAGTCATGTACATCCGCAACATTCATTATCATATCGTGCAGGATGGTTTATATATTTTTTTCCGGTATTTTGTTTAACTTGCTTTGAAGGAGTGGCACCTTCATTTGTGAATACGCTCCTATCTTGGGAGTAGTATTCATGTGCACTTTTGCCCCACCTATCTAATAGGTGGTACATATAGTTGTGTATGTTTCTCCTCCCACCAGTTGTTGTTGCACATGGAGGTAACTAGGAGCAACACACTATATGTGCGGGGTCTGCGCTCCTGAACAAAAAAGGAAAAACGGTATAGGCAGGTTTAGCGTAGGACCCACCTGAACTGAGACCACCTTGTCGCTTGGTATGTAGACTTAGATGCATTTTGATCAAAATGTATTGACCAAGTGTCTTAGATTTTATCAATAGAGTGAGGGCTTAGTACATATGTAATGCTTGAATCTATTATTATAGTGCATTATTTTCTGTGACTGTTCTAAAGAAGCCAACAAACTGTTACATTTCATCAAATGGGGTGATTTGAAGGTGACACATAATATTACTATACAGGAGAGAGCAGCCATCAGAGCATTAATGGACGACAAATCCCAAATTTTAAAACCCACTGATTAAGGGCGTTCCATAGTGGTTATGAACAGAAATAAATATAAAAAGGAAGTAATGCGCCAGATATCTGACACAGAAACCTATGAGGTGTTACAGAGAGATCTGGTTTTCTCCATTAAAGGAAAAAATATTGAAATTGATTATTACAAGCATGAGGGTGTCGATGATGAGCGGCTGCAAAATTTTTAAGCCTGGATTTTATTCCTCCAGCTCTGGGAGCGAGTAAGTTGGCTCACAGGGATCCCATCCTTCTTTTTTCTGTAGAGGCGGCCGCCCCGACGCCCAACAGGAGGAGGTGTAGGGCAGGCCACAAACACAGGCGGAACAACCGTGATGGGATCAAGCCAGGCAGTGCAAACCCACTCTCAGGTATGAATGAGTCGCTTGTTATAAACTTGTCATCTATAACGCTAGACCCCGAACAGATGAGGGTATTGCAGAAATGCCTGACATTCAGTCCAACTACGGGCTTTGATCGTTTTCAGTTTGATGTAGATTTGCAACAGTTTTTTTGTAAATATAGTGAAAAAGAGGATGTGGTGAAGGGGCAATTGAGCATCACACATTTGGGTCTAAATTTGAAAAGTATATTTATGCCACCAAGGACATACCATCCAGTGGAAACATATGTACAGTTTGTTTCTAAAGAAGCCGACAAACTGTTATATTTCATCAAATGGGGTGATTTGCAGATTACACATAATATTACTATACAGGACAGAGCAGCCATCAGAGCATTAAAGGAGGACAAATCCCTAATATTAAAACCCGCTGATAATGGGGGTTCTCTAGTGTTTATGGACAGAAATAAATATATAAAGGAAGTAATGCGCCAGCTATCGGACACAGAAACTTATGAGGTGTTGCAGAGAGTTCTGGTTTCCTCCATTAAAGAAAAAAATATTGAAATTGTGAATTATTACAAGCATGAGGGTGTCATTGATGAGCGGCTGCAAAATTTCCTGATGAATCAGTCACCTGTTACTCCAGTATTGTATATACTTTCTAAAGTGCACAAAACACTGGTGGACCCACCCTGGTCGTCCCATCATGGCTTCAGTGGATTCGATATTATCCCCCTTATCTGTGGTATTGGAGAAGATCCTTACCCCATTGATTAAGAATGCACAATCTTTCTTATTAGACACATCTCATTTTTTTTAGGACAATTGTGGACTTGGGCTCTGTTCCTCCAGAAAGTTGGTTGGTGACTATAGATGTTGTGAGCCTTTACACGTCAATTGAACGTTTATGTCATCTTTTGAAGAATTGCATACATATAATACTGAGCAGTATTAATGTCAATGTCAATTGAACAAAAAGGAGGGATTAAGGCTGTTGCTGATTTATTGCGAACCAGTGAACACTCAGATACTCAATGAAAAATTTTTCTACAAATGTTGAGTCTGGCTTTGTTTGAGAATAATTTTATGTTTGAAGATGCTTATTATTTGCAGCGCCGTGGGATTTCAATGGGGTCGAATGCGTCCCCGCCCTACGCTAACGCCTTTATGTCGTCTTTTAAAGAATTGCATATATATAATACTGAGCAGTATCAGAGAAATATCCTGACATTAAAAATAATCATTGACGACATTTTTTGCGTGTGGGCGAGCCACAAGAGACCCTCTTTTCTTTCTTTAACCAACTGAACAATGAATGCAAAGGCATGAAATTTACTATCACTTTTGATAAACAAATGGTGAGTTTCTTGGATACTGTGGATATAAAGGATGAGTTTGGTCATCTTTCCACAGATCTATACAGGAAAAATACAGACAGAAATTGTATCCTTTACTACACTAGTGCTTACCCCCTTCACTTACCCCTTAAGGACACAGCCCTATTTCACCTTAAGGACTTGGCCATTTTTTGCAAATCTGACCAGTGTCACTTTAAGTGCTCATAACTTTAAAACGCTTTGACTTATCCAGGCCATTCTGAGATTCTAATTTACCAAGTTTCAGTTTCTCTACTTCTGTAATACATAGTAATACCCCCAAAAACTGTGATGACTTTACATTCCCCATATGTCTACTTCATGTTTGAATTATTTTGGGAATGATATTTTATTTTTTGGGGATGTTACAAGGTTTAGAACTTTAGAAGCAAATATTGAAATTTGAAAACTTTGCGAGGCTTACATAATAGAAACCACCCCAAAATGACCCATTCTATAAACTACACCCCTCAAGGTATCAAAAACTGATTTTACAAACTTTGTTAACCCTTTAGGTGTTGCACAAGAGTTATTGGCAAATGGGGATGAAATTTGAGAATTTCATTTTTTTGTCTAATTTTCCATTTTAACCCATTTTTTCCACTAACAAAGCAAGGGTTAACAGCCAAACATGACTGTATCTTTATTGCCCTGACTCTGCCGTTTACAGAAACACCCCATATGTGGTCGTAAACTACTGTACGGCCACACAGTGGGGCGTAGAGTGAAAGGTGCGCCGTTTGGTTTTTGGAAGGCAGATTTTGCTGGACTGTTTTTTTGACACCATGTCCCATTTGAAGCCCCCTGATGCAGCCCTAGAGTAGAAACTCCCTAAAAGTGACCCCATCTAAGAAACTACACCCCTCAAGGTATTTAAAACTGATTTTACAAACTTTGTTAACCCTTTAGGTGTTGCACAAGATTTAACTATGTTAATGGAAAATAGAGATACAATTTCAAAATTTCACTTTTTTGGCAGATTTTCCATTTTAGTATTTTATTTCAAGTAACAAAGCAAGGGTTAACAGCCAAATAAAACTCAATATTTATGGCCCTGATTCTGTAGTTTACAGAAACACCTCATATGTGGTTGTAAACCGCTGTACCGGCACACGGCAGGGCACAGAAGGAAAGGAATGCCATACGTTTTTTTGGAAGGCAGATTTTGCTGGACTGTTTTTTTTACACCATGTCCCATTTGAAGTGGGATAAGTTGGCAGTTTTCTTGGTACTAGTTTAGAGTACATATGATTTTTGGTTGCTCTATATTACACTTTTTGTGCTGCACAGTAACAAGAAATAGCTTTTTTGGCACCGTTTTTTTTTTGTTATTTACAACATTCATCTAAAAGGTTAGATCATGTGGTAATTTTATAGAGCAGGTTGTCACGGACGCGGCGATACCTAATATGTATACAATTTTTTTTATTTATGTAAGTTTTAAACAATGATTTCATTTTTAAAACAAAAAAAGTTTTAATGTCTCCAAGAGCCATAGTTTTTTCAGTTTTTGGGCGATTATCTTAAGTAGGGTCTCATTTTTTGCGGGATGAGATGGCTGTTTTATTGGCACTATTTTGGGGTGCATATGACTTTTTGATCGCTTGCTTTTGCACTTTTTGTGACGTAAGATGACAAAAAATTGCTTTTTTTAACCGTTTTTATTTTTATTTTTTTACGGTGGTCACCTGAGGGGTTAACTCATGTGATATTTTTATAGAGCCGGTTTTTTATTTATGTAAGTTTTACACAATGATTTCAGTCTAAGAGCCATAGTTTTTTCAGTTTTTGGGTGATTATCCTGGGTAGGGTCTCATTTTTTGCGGGATGAGATGACGGTTTGAGGGTGAAGGTGAAGGGGTTTTACACATGTGAATCCACAAATGTTATTTATATAATATAATGTCCCTGTGGTCTGGCGTATATAGGGGAAACAATACAAGCTGTAAAAGATAGAATAGGAAAACATAAATCCACTATAAGAACAAAAAAAACTACTATGACCACTGCCCTATCATTTTGATCAATGTAGACATACTGTGTCACAGCTGAGATTTCAGGTGCTTGAACAAATAAGGAGACCAAGAAGAAGGGGAGATATCAAGAAGCTGTTGTTACGTAGAGAGGCTTACTGGATTCTCACCTTGAACACAATGCATCCCAGAGGTTTAAATCGTGAATATGAGATTGCACATTATGTATTTTGTTGATATTCCAGATCACTGATCTGTCATTATTTATATATTTTTTTATAGACTTCATCGTCCCGCTGATCTTTTCAATGGATAGCAGAGTATCCTTTACTTACTTGCTTATGTTATGTAAGTGAAACCTGGATGTTGATTAGTGCTGACCCGGATACTGCCGGTAGCTGGACGTTTGACGTCACTAGTGTTTTTATTGACTTTGCTATATAAGTAATGTGCTTGTCTTGATTATGTATTATTAATAAAGGCTTTGTGCCGAAACCCGTCATATTGGATAAATTATGACAATAGAATAAAAGAATATACTTAGAAGCAAGACACGGTTGCCAGGATTTTATCAAATGCTTTATTTGCAGCGTGAACATCGTGGTTGAGTGCCAGCTGTATTTGGTTATAGGTTAAATATGTAACTGTCGGCCAGTACAAGCCCCAAAAATTAGGCAATAGGCATTCACTTGACAGCAAAGAACTTTGGATTCTGTGGCTGGAGGTACATTAGGTGGTCACAGGATAAATATGTAACTGTCGGCCAGTATAGGCCCCAAAAATTAGGCATTCAGCTAACATAAAAGGCCTTTTATGCCGCTGTATATACATAAGGCAAGGACCATTCTTTGTTCTGGGTGGTGGCAGATATGTGTGGGCAGGTATGAGGAAATTCAATTACACGTGGTCATCCCAGGTGTTGAATTATTCAGAGATCCATGCCTCATTCATTTTTAAAAATGTGAGGTCGCCCACACTGTCGTGAGCTAGGCAAGTGCGCTTATCGGTCACGATCTCCCCTGCTGCGCTGAACGTCCTTTCGGACAGGATGCTCGACGAAGGGCAAGCCAAGAGTTCAATGGCAAATTGTGCAAGCTCTGGCCACAGGTCAAGCCTGCACACCCAGTAGTCAAGGGGTTCCTCACTTCTCAGAGCGTCCACATCGGCCGTTAACCCAATGTAGTCGGACACCTGTCGATCTACGAGTTCCCTGAGGCTGGATATGGAGGGCGGCTGTCGATGGGTTGGCTGCAAGAATGATCTCATATCTGAAATGACCAACACGTCTTCAAACTGCCCTCTTTTTGCAGGTGCGGTAGGATTGGCACGCACACCTGTTTTACTGTGTGTGTAAATTCCTCTGCCAGTGCCCACAACAGCAGAATACAGCATCTCTCACAGCAAGGGCTGGAAATGCTGCATTCTGACAGCCCTCTGTGATGCTGGTAACATGTCCGCCATTTTGTGTTTGTACTGGGGGTCTAAATACGTTGCTACACAGTACAGGTCCTTGACCTTTATGCTTTTTGTATGGGGGTTCCTCTTCAAACACTTGAGCATGAAGGCCCCATTTGCACTAAATTGGAAGCGGTGGAGTGCCCTGGCTCCTGCTCATCGCCTAGGAGAATGTCGTCCTTGATCTCCTCCCCCCAGTCACAGACAACACCAGGCATCCCTGAAAAGTTTAAAGCCTGCTCTTCTTGCTCCTACTCCCCCCAGCCACCATCCTCCTCTGACTCCTCTTCAGACTCCTGTTGTTGACTTGTCTCAGAGGGAGTAGCCCCCCCTGGGAATTCATCCAGCATTGCGACTTCCTCATCTTCCTGCTCCAGCTCTTCGACAGCTTGATCAATGCCACTACGCAATGCATGCTCCAGAAAGAATGCGTAAGGTACGATGTCACTGATGGCGTCCTGACTGCGAATGACCAGTTTTGTTCATCGCTTCTCAGAGAGTCCACATCAGCCGTTAACCCGATGTAGTCGGACACCTGTTGGTCTAGGCGTTCCCTGAGGCTTGATCTGAAGGACGGCTGTTGATGGGTTGGCTTCAAGAATGATCTC